>NC_141135.1:21166709-21480657 GCF_053477565.2 Lygodium microphyllum | reverse complement strand
TGGTCCTAGCATCGTTATTCCTCGTGGCTCGTGCCTCTGCCCATTTCGTTAGATAGTCAATCGCCACTATGATGTATCAAGCTTGGGAATACTGTGCTGCAAGACTGATAGGTCCAATAAAATCGATGCACCATTTTTCAAAGGGTTGTCGGGCTATGACAGGGGTCAACTCCATCTTGTCCTTTCACATAGGCACTTTGGTCCTTTGCACTCATCGCAGTGCTTTACAAATTTAGCTGCATCACGGAATAGGGTGGGCCACCATAGCTGGGATTGTAGCACCTTTCAGGCTATTGCGTCCCTACTAAAGTGTCATCCAGCGATTCCGCCATGTGCTTCGTTTAATGCATCGTGCATCTCGTGCTCACACACGTATCTGCGCAATAAACCGTCTTGTCCTAACCTGTAGAGTTGGCCAGCTATTAGTTGGTATGGCTAGATTTTCAAGATAAGTATTTTCAGCCTGGCCTTCTCAATGGGTTGCTCTGGTAATCCATTTTCTAGCACTTGCACTATGTCATCAGCCCAATACAGCGTCAGATCCACTTTAAATAATTCTCGTTCTCTAGACAAGTTAAAAATATGGGCGTCCGGCAACTCGTCAGGCACGCCTTGCCCAGCGGCTTCTCCTGTGGGTATGCGGGACATGTGGTAAGCCATGTAGTGCTGCTTTCCTTTGCGTATAACCACAGAGAAGTCAAACTCTAGTAAAAGGAGTAACCATCTAGCTATGCGCCCCATAGCGCAAGGCTTGTTTACAAGATATAGTAGAGCTTGATGCTCAACAAAGAAGACAAAGGAAGTGGCCAACAGGTAATGCCTAAATTTCTTTACCGCAAACACCATGGCCAATCCCTCCCTTTCTGTCATGGAATAGTTCATCTCGGTCTCTGTGAGCTATCTACTGGCAAAACTCATCGGGTAATCCAAGTTATGCTCACTAGGCTGGCATAGCACTGCTCCAATAGTGAACTTAGAGGCATCTATGTGCACATGGAACGTTACGTTCCAGTCTGGGGCTCACAAGATTGGTGCAGTCGTAAGAGCCTTTTTCAGCTCCTCATATGCACGCTAGCATTCCTCCGTCCACTCAAACACTATCAGTAGCTTGTACAGAGGTCTAGCTATTAATGCATAATTTAGCACAAATCGTCGATAATATCCAGTGTGTCCCAAGAAGCACTGAACTCCCTTGTAGTTGTTGGGTGGCAGTAGGTCAACAATGACTCTGACTTTGGAAAAGTCAGTAGCAATGCCGTTCCTTGACACTACGTGCCCCAAGATGCATCCGTGTTTTACCTAGAACTGGCACTTTAAGGGGTTTAGCGAGAGCTGGTACAGCCTACACCTTTCAAAGACAACTCTCAATTTCTCTAAGTGTTCGGCCCAACTAGAGTTTAAACATAGGTCGTCTACGAACACTTCCAGTTCGCGCCTAAGCATGTCCTTAAAGATAGTGCACATTAGGCGTTGGAAAGTTGCAGGTGCATTCATCAGCCCAAAAGGCATGACAATGTAGGCGAATATGCCCCATTCCGTGGCAAAGGCAATCTTGTGCCTGTCATCGGGGTGCACTTGCACTTGATTGTAACCCGAGAAACCATCCAGAAAACTGTAGGCTTCCTTCCCTGCTACCCTCTCCAGCATGTGCTCGGTGTAAGGTAAAGGATAATTATTCCTTTTCGTAGTGGCATTCACCTTTTTGTAGTTTATGCACAGTCGGATTTTTCCATTTTTCTTCATGACAATCACGATAGGTGATACCCAGTCCATGTGCTCGATCTCATATATGAAACATGCCCTCATGAGTTTATCAATCTCCTCCCTCACTGCATGGGCATGCTTGGGATTCATGGGGTAAGGTCGTTGTTTTGTTGGCACTGCATCTGGAACCATTGGGATGTTATGAGTCACGATCCTGGGGTCGACTCCCTTAAGTTCGTGTCCAATGTCGAGGCAAACACGTCAATGTACTCTTGCAGCAGTGCAACAAGTTTGGTCTCTTCCTCCCCCAAGTCATCTTCAATGAACACAGGTCTTGGCTTTTCCCCTTTCCCAGCCAAGTTAACGTCTTTGACTTTGGCGGGTCCCTCGATTGGTTCACTAGTCTGACCTTGTCTTTTTTCACCTAACAGGACCACCACTCTGTCACCCTTTTTAAATTTTGTAAACCGTTTGGGTAGATCCTGTGGTTTCCTCTGCCTTTCCGCTTCTGAGTCCCTTTCTTGCTTCCTGGCCTCCTCTTTTAGCCTCCTGCGCCTCAGGTGGACTGGCAAGTCTCCCTTGGTGCATTTGACCTTATAAGGTTGCGGTATCTCGGGATCACTCTCAGTGCTAACTTCCGACTCTGAGTTGAACTCGCATCCCTCACAGGAGGAAGGTGTTTCCCCAGGGGGTCATAGTTCCGTAGGTGAATCTGTCTTGAGCACTGGAATTTCCCATGGTTGTGCTACTCCGGCTTGCTCGTAGTCCATGGCTTCTATTCGTTCTAGCAAGGATCTGTCACACTCCATTAGCATGACTCCTTTCTCGTTCTGACTGATCCCTTCCTTCCTAGGCCTTAAGTCTACCCTGATTTGCTCTATGGCTTTCTCCTTCGTGTCGTACTTTATTGTGTCTACCTCTTCTTCACTCTCTTCTCCCGTAGAGTGACAATCCTCATACTTCTCATCGTCCGGGTCCTATCCTTCTAACTGCTCATCATCCCCCAAGCTTCCCTCTTCAATCTCCTTGTCGTCAGTAACTAAAGCCCAATTATATAACAAGTTTAGGTCGTGGACCTTGGTCCATTTCCATTCTGGTTTAGCTAAAAGGTCACGTAGAGGTTTTAAGTTAGCAGCCAAATTGCCATCCAATTTATCGGTCGGATACTCTACGATTTCCTGAAGCTCTAATTTGTCATTGGGGATGCGGGACGAGGCCGGTTTGCCTGGGTTGAGTGAGCTTCGTGCCATCATGCAGAGCGGCACCACTGGCTCCTCAATCGGCATGGTTGCAGCTTTAGCAGCCTGCTGATATGGTCCTTCCTCATCAGAGAATGGTAGGTCAATGGTTGCCAAAATGTGCATCCAATCCCTCTCATCCTCAGGGCAAGGAATATATCTAGTGAGCGATCCATAAGGTTTGGCCATTTGAGTATCGCCTTTTAGCATAGCCGAGATGGCAGCTAGGTCGACAGGTGTCGTCGTCCAAGTGTCCATCTCTACCCTCACTGCACTAGTTCTGTTCCTTAGGAAAATCAATCCATTGCCCCAATCCTCTATGACTTGTGCATTCCTCATCCAAGGTCGGCCTAATAGTATGTCGTAATCCACTCCCTTCATGACAATGAAGTTTACCGAAAATTGCACACCGGCAATCTTTACCGGCCAATTCTTTAGGATCCCAAATGGTCTTACCTTCATTCTGTTTGCTAGCGTGACATTGAATCTAGCCGCCTCTACAGGAGGGTTTCCCCATGCCTCTAGGACTGCATGGTTCAGCACACTAACACCGACGCCTGTGTCTACAATTCCTTTCCGAGTCATGTCTCCTAAGGCTAGGACGGGCAAAACTGCGTGCATTTCAGTGCCTTCCCAAAAAGCATTTATGTGCAAAGACTTAGGATCTGAGTGTAGAGTTAGACTTGGGATCCGTGTAACTGCATCATGATCTTGTGGATCAACACCTGCAAGTTTTGCGTGTCCCTCGATCGAGTCTTTTAACTCCTGCCACAAGGAGTGATTTTGCCTAAGCAGATCCTCCAAGCTTAGAATTACTGGAGTGGACAGCAAGGTTGTGAGGAGGCTACTGGACCCTTGTCTTCCTCTGAAGCTAGCAGTTCTAGGCCATGCATTCTATCTGCCCTGGTAAGCTTCCCCCTGGCCTTGCTGCTGAGTCGCTCCTAGTGGTGCAGGTATGCTCCCAATCTGTGGTTTTGAGGGTGAGACTGGTGTGCTAACATGGAGAAGTCATCCATAGGGTCTTCCAATATGGGTTCAGCATCTTCGAGGTGCTTTTGGGCGTCCTTGACCCACTCCTTGACCTTGGCTATAGCTTCGAGTTTCCGTTTGGGGTGGGGATATTCCCCTACCTTGGCACTCCCTAGCTTTGTTGTCTTAGGAGCCGAGGTCTCTGCCTCTGCGTCTGTGACCTTCTTTCTCGTTACCAGCGTAGTCGTTTCCTCGATTTTAAGTGTTATGTGGTAGAGTTCTCTTATTTTGGTATTCCAGCCGCAACCCCTAAGCAAGAGATATACACAGAGCTGGCTGAAGGTTTAAGGGGCAATGACCCATCTATCGGTCCAGGATCTCAGGTAAAAAGCCAGTGAATAACTTCAAAGTTTGAATACAAACTGCTTGTCTTGAAATTTAGTCATTCTATAATTTTACGTTTGTTTTGGAGGTGTGCATCTTACAACCAAGTTTCTAAATTTTATGTCAAGGATCAGTTGCATAGCCTTAGAGCATGGTCATAATCTGGATGTGTCTACTCTTTTGATGTCATGCTTGTGGTCTTAGTTCAATTTTCAGATCAACTGTAGGCCCTTTTATGTAATCAATATTGATGTCTTATATTGATCTAACAAATTGTTTAGTATTTTTTATTTAATTGAGTTGTATAAACTAGCATATCAAATGAGGGCATTTGATGCATTATGATAGTGTACAGTTTAGTGGCAAATTGATATGTCTACATTGATATTCGAGGGGCATCACTCTCGACTCTATCATCATTTTGTTTGCCGATATACTCAATTGCAGCATGATGATGTCCATATTTGTGTATAGAAAATAGAAATGACCATCTCATGTGTTTCTGTGTTTTTCGTGTCATTAGATGTTTTCTGCACATTTTTCCCCTCCTTTCCATAAACTTTGAGAAATGCTGAGAGTGTGCACATGCTTCATCATATATCAATTAAACAACTGATGGTGTTTTTTTACACTGTAGAGGTGAAGATTGGCAGATTTTTAGTTGCAATATATGTAAATAATTGTTGCATCATTACTAGTTTGACAATTCTGATACGTTTCTCTCTCTGGTGAATTTCACAGGTTGCAGGTCATGAGACATTTGGTACACTTGGAGCCATAGTACAGAGTAGGACAGGGACTCATCAGGTTGGGTTTCTGACAAATCGACATGTTGTGGTTGATTTGGACTACCCCAACCAGAAGATGTTCCATCCACTACCTCCAAATGTTGGACCTGGTGTTTATTTGGGTACAGTGGAAAGGGCAACATCTTTTATTACAGATGAGCAATGGTATGGCATTTTTACAAGTGTGAATCCACGTTTCCCTCTTTGCTACTTGTTTTTGAGCTGTCTGCTGTTAAGGCATTCTGTATTGTCCATTTTATAAACTTCTCTGTGAGTTGAAAGAAGAATTCTGGTTTCCGTTTCTTGATATAACAATATTGATACTTGATGATGTTTGCTCATGCGGCAGAGACATTTGTGCGAGCTGATGGTGCTTTCATTCCATTCGGGGACAGTTTTGATGTCTCCAAAGTCACAACTACTATCAAAGGGGTAGGTGAGATGGGAGATGTTGTAACCGTTCTTCTTCTGACATTTGCAACACTCTGATCATTGCATCTACATACTGATCACAACAGACTCTGCAAGTGTTAGAAATGCGGGATCTAGAGCATGGCATAACCGGAAGCTATGGAGGATGGAAAGAGAAGTGTAGACTCATGATGGAATGGACACTGTTTGTTACACAAGTAAATTAGGTTCCAAGATTGAGACTTGGACTCATAAACACAATCTTGTGTATGTGGACAATGACATTGACACTTTACTGAAATGAAAAGAGTACTATCATTTCTTTAAGAAAGGAAGCAAGTACAATGCTTTATAGGAAAGTAGGAAACTGCAGTAGGCACCATTGTGCATATGGGATAAGTTAGCCTGTATGTCCTTGACCCTGAGACTCCATACAAAGAGGCTGTTTGAGTGTGATTGCTGATTCTCAACACCCCTCCTCAATCACAACTAGGAAAGGCACAAAGTGTGTAGAGGCTGTAATGAGAACCACCTGCAAAGTGTGGGCATACCACAGACATGGCAAAACACCAGAGGCTGTTGCAGAAAAAGCTAAGTGTGGGTACCATAAACATGGTGGACATCCAGAGGCTGTAACAGGGGCCTCACAAAGTGTACAGGGACTGTAATGCCAAGTTACATAAGGAGTTTACAAAGCTTATGGCAGGAAGCATTAGGGCAAGGAAAATACAAGGCTATTAAAACAGTCTTTCAGAATTATGAGAGTACAAGGACTGATGAGTCTTGTCCTTCCGATCCTGGTGGTCTTCATCTTCATCTTCTTCCTTTGCTCCATTTTCTTCTTCTTCTTTGACTGCGACTAGATAGGCCTTTTGGGATCTCTTTCTTGCGTGGCAGAACTTCTCGGTGTGTCCGGTCCTTTTGCAGAAGTCACAAAAGAGCTGATCTTTCTTGCCTTTGTACCTGTTGCCAACATATAATGCATGCTCATCTCTAGAGGTACTTGGTTCTTCTTTAGTTTTTAGCTTCTTTTCTTCTTCTAACAGTGATGCCTGGATATCAACAAGTTCAGGATTTGGCATGTTGATTAATGTTGTTGATACATTATTATATTCAGGAGGCAAGCTCTTAAGTAGAACACCGATGCAAACATCTTCATCCATTTTAATGTTGATTCCTACAAGTTGGGTTAGGAGTCCTTCCATGTAATTAAGATGTGTGGCAAGTGATGTGCTGGACTTCATTTCAAGCCTAAAGAACTCAATCAGGAGACCATACTTTGATGATTTAGATTGTGCACCGAACAGGGTGTCAAGTCTTTTCCATGTATCCTGTGAGGTCTCACAGTTATCCACATGATGGATATAACTGTCGTCTAGCTCCAATTTGATAATGGCATGGGCTCTGTCATCATTCTTTTGCCAAGTAGTTGCAAGGTCCGCGTCCCGCGGTTTCTTCTCTTTGCCATTTGTGATGGCCTAGAGACCCTTCTTCATCAGGATGAGCTTGATGCGGGTTTGCCAAGTGTGGAACCCGACTCCTTTGAATCGAGCATTTGGAGAGTCTTTTCCCATGTTAGATTTACGGGAACAGTAGCAAATCAACTTCAGACTTATTGGATTTGAGCAACAGAAGAATTGATTGAGAGACACAAGTGTTAAAAAAACACTAACTGAGTGTCAATTAATACCAAATCTGCAAAAGTCTTTTACTCTTTTAAAATCCAAGTGATCTTCCCCTTCTTGATTTGATGCTGATGCCTTCAGATCTGAGTGACAGTACTTTAACGAACTTCAGAGAGTATTGCTCAGTGATTAAAATCACTGTTGATAACTTCAGTGAGAGAAACAGTGAAAAATGTCAAGATTTTGAAGCTTTTGGCTATGGTGGAATTAGGGTTTCTGAGACAGGGGCCTGGTTTTTTGCTGATTGCAGGAGCTACAATGCATCATTTTCAAAACTTTTTACATATCTAGGAATCTTATGTCATGGGCTACCAAAGCCCCATGGAGATTGTCAACATCGTGGTCAGTATGCAACGCGCAGGTGCCGCGAACAGAATCGGCGCAGATCTGGACAGCGAGGTCGAATTTGAGCAATGCTGGAGCTGTAGATCATCAATGTTGGTGTTTAAAGTGATAGGAAGCTGCGCCCTGAGCCAAGGAACATTTCTCCAGAAGAAATCATGTTGAAATTCTTCCTGGTTGAAGAGTTATGGAAGCTCCAAGCAAGGTAGGTCCTGTCTGGCTATGGCAGACACAGAACAGAGATTGGGGATTTTCACAATGCTGAGCTCCAGATGGTCCAATGTCCTGGATTGATGTGATACAGGGAAGCTTTATGAGTTGGGGAATACTTTTCCAGAAGGAAGCTCCAAGAGATTTGACCTGTGGAGTGAGATATAAGCAGTTCAATCTGACAGGGTGCTGCTGGCTATGGCTGCCATGGAAGCTTCAGTGAGAGTAGAGTTGGGAGATGAGGTCATGAGCTGACATTGAGCTAGACTGAGGTTGAAAGGAATCAAAAGAGGCTAGCCAAGCAATGCCATGCCCAACTGGGCTCTGATACCATGTTAGAAATGCGGGATCTAGAGCATGGCATAACCGGAAGCTATGGAGGATGGAAAGAGAAGTGTAGACTCATGATGGAATGGACACTGTTTGTTACACAAGTGAATTAGGTTCCAAGATTGAGACTTGGACTCATAAACACAATCTTGTGTATGTGGACAATGACATTGACACTTTACTGAAATGAAAAGAGTACTATCATTTCTTTAAGAAAGGAAGCAAGTACAATGCTTTATAGGAAAGTAGGAAACTGCAGTAGGCACCATTGTGCATATGGGATAAGTTAGCCTGAATGTCCTTGACCCTGAGACTCCATACAAAGAGGCTGTTTGAGTGTGATTGCTGATTCTCAACAGCAAGAAATCCAGTCCTTTGACCATCCTGTTCAAGAACTATGTCCATCTTTGGCCCAGTAGAGGCCGGTAGAGCTGGCAAAGCTGCTTCTCCTATCCATTGGATTGAAAGGTAGGAAATGCACTTCTCTGATGTTTGCTCAGGCGGCTTTTGGATCTGCCAGCATATTTACTATGGCAATATCAATAGCATCTTGGTTCTCTGTTTTTGATGCCCTTGCTCCCTGTCTCTTTTGCTATGGCCAACTGATCACCTATTATCATCTTCACATTGACACCTAAGTTCAAAGCTCGCTGAATGGTCTCAGTACTTTCATGTCATGGAGGATCAAAAAGGGGTAATAGACCACAAAATCGCCACGGGCCACCAGGACTCTCTTTATTCCTTTCAGGCACTTCCTGTAAGGCAACAACAAGTGGTCGCAAGCCCCGCTCAGCGAATTTCTCAATCGCTGCATGTACTCTCCCTTCAATCTCTACTTTGTTATGAGCTAGATCAAGTATCTGCTCTGGTGCACCCTTACTAGCCTTGAACCATTGTCCACTAGCATCAATGTATGTAAGAGCTGTTCTCTCTTGATCGGTAAAGCCTTACAGCTTGTAATTGCCGGAGCTTTTTCTTTCTGCCTCATTTTTCTGGTCTACTCTTCTTTTTTTATACAACACGCAACTTTTTTTCTTTTGATCTTGCGTCAGAAACAACGACATAAAATATTTTGTCTTTCCTTTCATGTAAGCCTTCTAAATAGTCCATAATATGGCAGTAGTGCCAAGATTACATTGGTATCCAGAACTGTTGTATTTACGCAGTGAAGCTAAACTCACCAACAAGCTAGTCTTGCAGCATTAGGCATACACTTGGTACTGAAATCCAAGAGATACAGCTTCTTATTGCAGTTAATGCCCACATCTAAACAAATTTTGGTGCTTCAGACTGCTTTGTTGAATATGAACAGTAAACTTTATATAGGATCTGAAAAGCCATATAGTACAGAAGGAAAAATAAGCTTGACAGGGTGATAATCATCCACATCTAGGGCACAGTTACAAAACGGTTCCAAAGCTTGAAGTGCCTCCTTTGTGAGTAGTTTTGTTTACTTCGTCTTGGAGTTCAATGATGAGGAAGGTAGTAACTGAAAGCATGATATCAAAGATGAGACTACACCAAATGCTTCAGTCACTCATGGGGTGACTTTCTTGGGAGCCAACTGAAGAAGGCCAACAGCCACAACTATGTCCAAGGAGGACTTCACAAAACCCAGTAGCCATTTGCTGTGCCTGCTTTTACAGCAGCTCGCGCTTCGATTTGTCAACCACCTGCTTCTTCTTCAACAGAAGCCGTAACATTTCACACAATTCATACAAGGAGTTACAACTACAACCTCCAAGGAAACTGTATAATGAAAGTTTGGCAATCAACTCTATGCGCTCCTTGTTCTTATAAATTCCAGTTCTCCCAACCCACACAAAACAAAATGCAAACACAATGACTAAGTATGCACAAAGTAACAAATGTCACACATACAAACTTTTTGGTGGATTCCACACCTCGGATGCGTAGCAGTACAACAGCGGGTGCAGATGGTATAACTAACTTGTTAACTAATGAAGATGCAGATGATTCTGACCAACCACCACCAGATCGCTATCGCAACCGGTCTCTTGGCCTTCGAGCACAAGTCCAGGCCTGCTAGCAATGGCTACACCTTCCGCGACAACAACGACACCCACAGTCACAACATCGTCAATGGATCATCAGACTGTGACGAGGATGATAGATTGGATGAGGAATCAGATGCAGCAGCTATTAGGAAATGCGCTGAAATTCAACAAGCCATATCCATAGGAGCCACATCATTTTTGCTGACAGAGTACAAGTATTTGGTTTATTTCATGGGCATATTTGCTGCTATCATTTTCTTGTTCCTGGGATCTGTGAAGGGGTTCAGTACTAAGCCCCAGCCTTGCAGATACGATCCAAAGCAGGAATGTGCCCCAGCTCTCTTTACAGCAATTTTCACTATAGTTGCATTTATATTGGGAGCTTTGACGTCCATAGTGTCGGGATTTTTGGGCATGATGATTGCAACATATGCGAATGCTCGCAAAACTTTGGAAGCCAGAAAAGGGATAGGCAAAGTATTCAAAATCGCCTTCCAATCAGGTTCGGTGATGGGTTTCTTACTTGCTGCTAATGGCCTCATAGTTTTATACATCACTATAAAACTGTTCCAGCTTTATTATAAGGATGATTGGGAGGGCCTTTTTGAGGCCATCACTGGCTATGGGCTTGGATGCTCATCCGTGGCTCTATTTGAAAGTGTTGGAGGTGGAATCTATACCAAAACTACGGATGTTGGAGCAGATCTTGTTGGAAAAGTAGAAAGGAATATCTCAGAGGACGATCCGAGAAATCCAGCGATCATTGATGACAATGTGGGTGATAATGTGGGAGATATTGCTGGAATGGGTTCAGATTTGTTTGGCTCCTTTGCTGAAGCTTCTTGCGCAACTCTTGTTGTGGCTTCCATGTCATCATTTGGCACAAATCATGACTTCACTGCTATGTGATTCCCTCTACTCATTAGCTCTATGGGCATTGTGGTGTGCCTCATCACAACCTTGTTCGTAACTGATGTGTTCGAGATCTCAAATCTAAGGGATATTGAATCTACACTGAAGAGACAGTTTGCTGATATCCACCATCTTAATGACATTCGATGCAGCTTTTGTTTGTTGGCTGGCACTACCATCCACGTTTTACATATATGATCCTAATGGTGGTGCAAAGATGGTTCAAAACTGGAAACTATTTTTTTGCATTGGAGTAGGGCTTTGGGCAGGGTTAGTAATTGGCTACGTTACAGAGTATTTCACCAGCAATACATACAGACCAGTCTAGGATGTTGCTGATTCTTGCAGGACAGGAGTTGCTACCAATGTCATCTTTGGTTTGGCACTTGGCTACAAGTCTGTAATTGTTCCAATATTTTCTATTGTTGTTGCCATCTATGTCAGCCATACCCTAGTAGCCATGTACAGGATCACAGTTGCAGCTCTTGGAATGCTTTGTATCATTGCCACCTGTCTAGCCATAGATGCATATGGTCCCATAAGTGATAATGCTGGTATCGCAACCGGTCTCTGGATGACCATGATACTTCTTACACAGCTCTCCACAAGAAGCGCAGCCACAGTATAGACTATGAGGCTGCGAAGACTTTCAATGGACAAATTCTTCAACCATATGACTTCTTCAAAGTCCAGCTTGTTGCATCAATAGCCCCTAGTTGACAGCACTTTGGGGGAGCGCTTTCTCAGATTGGTCTCTGTGGTCCGCACTTTGGGGGAGCGCTTTCTCAGATTAGAAGAGATGAAACTGCAGATGTAGAGAGAGTCTGAGCGATTTCGTGATGATCTGGAGGCTAGGCGTACAAAGATGTTCCTAGAGTCCCAGAAGCAGATTGCTGAGATATTTGCTTGGGCTCTGAGCAGCAGTAAGAAAACTGATGAGCTCTTACTGATGATTGTCGGTATTTTGTTCATCATTTGATTATTCTAAATGTTTCTTTCTTCCAGCTGATTTTTGGCTCTTCATGCTACATTTCATATCATTTCATCTATATTAGAGCTAATGCGTTGAAATTATTCTACGCTTTGTTTATAAGAAATGTTTCGAGCTGATGGGATGATATTTCATTTCATTCTTATTCCAGCTGTTGAAATGTTCCAGCTGATGTTTCATTATTATTCCAGCTGTTGAGTTGTTCTAGCTGATGTTTCATTGTTTCCAGTTGTTGTTTGTCTATTTTCAGTTGATTCGTCTGTTCAAGCTTATGTTTATTCTACTTGATGTTTTATCTATTCTAGCTAAGGAGCTGATGTTGCAGCTAATGTGTGCTCACTTGATGCACTTTTGGGGTTCCACTTCGAGTGTCTCATGCTCTCTTCTCTTCTCTATTCCTTAGTTCCTCATCTCCCTCGCGCACTGTTCAATAGGAAGTCTGTAAGATGCTTCAAACTAGAAGGAGAAGTTGGTGAGCCCATAAAATGAACAATGAATTCCTTGTTTTCACCTGCTCAATTTACTATCAGATGGTGTAAAGAACAGGGCAAAAAAGGTATGCATGTTTTGATGTTTTGATGTTTTACAAATGCGTGTTTTGAATTGATACAAAATATCTAATTACTTTCTTTTGTGTTATTGAAATTTTTCATAACCTTGTATTATCGTGAGCTTTGGTTAACTCTATGTATATATAGGTAAACAAGTTACTAAAGATGACACAAGAGACAATGCAAGAAAGGAAGACATTGAGATTGCTTGCCTTAACACTTCTTCAAGCCAAGAATCAGGTATTACCAGCTTTCTTATGTTGATAATGAGTCATTTTTTGAAATGGTTATACTAACTAATGATATTTAATCACTTGAGTATCAATAGGAGTGATACGCATACCATCATATGATGATATCTATCAGCCACCCATGTTGAAATTTAGAGAAGAGGGTAGACAAGCATTTATTACTTTGCAACATATTGGAGATTTAAGGGATAAAACAATCAAGACACACATGTTGCTTAATTAGTTTTTAGTTCTATGCTTCTTTAAAATTATTTTCGTTTTTCTTTTGGTTGTTAGAAGTAGATGTTGATGTCTTAATTTGTTTAATCTATTTTGATCATTAGATGTATGTTATTGATCCTTACTTAGAAATGATGACATTCTCTATATAATTTTCTAGTTAAAAATTTATTGTGCAATTTTTTGTTTAATATTAGCATGTCTAAGAGGAAGGGCAAAGTAGATAAAGTGATAAGGAAAAAAGAGAATTTCCATGGAATTCCCTAGTTGAAAGTAATAAGTAGGGAATGTAAAAACTAGGAAAAATGAGAGATTTCCTAGTGAGAGTACCTAGGGAATCACCTCTAGAAATTTTTTCCTATATATGCAATATTTCTATATAGGAATTATTCCCTACATAGAAAATTTTGTATTTTCCTATGTAGGAAATATTTCCTACATAGGAAAGGTCTTATGTGATTCCCTACTTATTCTCACTAGGAAATGCCCCATTTTTCCTAGTTTTTACTTTCCCCACTTATATGTATTTTCAACTAGGGAATTCCATGGGGAATTCTCTTTTTTTCCTATATGGGGATCGATTGAAAGTTCCTTGTGTATGTTGCACCTCAATACCTTCCCATAACATTTCTAACTCTTCAATCAAAGGCTCTAAGTAAATGTCCATGTTTTTTACCTTGTGCTTTTCAGGAATCAGAAGAGACAATATTACATGTCCCTTTTTAATTGCCATGGATGGAGGAATATTATAGTTCACCAATACCACTGGCCATACACTATATGATGTGCTTTTGATGCCAAATGGATTGATTCCATCCATACCTAAACCAAATCTCAAATTTCTTGGCTCTTCTTTGAAAACGGACCAGAAATTGTCTATATGCTGCCATGCCGGTGTGTCTACAGGGATCCTCCATTTTTCATCACTTGAACAATGACTAGCATGCCATGACATGAGCTTTCCAATAGACTTACGCTTGAACATAAGTTGAATACGTGGAATAATCGAAAAATGTCGCAAAACCTTATGAGGCACATCCATTGACTTCATCTCCACTTCGTATCTTGATTCACTACAAACACTCTCGTGCGAACTCATGAATACCACGAAATAAGACACAATCATTGACTCATGCATGGATCTTGACATAATCGAGGCCTCCCAGAGATGTCAACTAATGTCTTGCTTGCTCTCTCTTAGTTGGCAATTTGTTTCCTTTTGGAAGCATTTGTGATAATAACCTACATGTATTTTTAAAAGTGAGTTAAAAAACCACCAACATATATTTGTGTCTGATTTCAAAATAGAACAATTAATATTATGATTCATAAGCCCAACTGAATTGATACCTACTTCAATAACACATTCAAACTTACATTACTCCATCCATAAATTGTTTGCAAGTTAAGTATCTCGAGGGACGCACGAAGAACGGAGTATGTACAACCTTCATACAACGGAGTAGATGACGCTACGTATAGTGGGTCATCTGGCTTCGTAGAGTGACCTTCTCCCCAAACCAGTTACGAAAATAGATCGTGTACCATGTTGTCCAAAATCTCATCCTCTACAACTTGATGGGGCATTTCATGAGGGCTACTATCATGGTCGTTAGTCTCCACTCTTCTTGAAGACTCTGCCTCCTCGCGTCGACGTTTTGCAGCCTCTTGACACCTGGGAGGAAGCATCTGAGGATATGTCACCGCATCTTGCTCAACCACAAAAGGGAGTTACATGTACGTTGATATATATTGAGTAATATAGACTAGCAATCTTAGTGTTAAAAACAATGAATACCGGTGATTTTTCTCGGTCCCATTTTCCATACATGCTGAGGTGTGCATTGCAACTCGATGCGCTCGAAAAATATACCCTCGACAACAATCACACATGCATTTAATTTTTCGTCGTAGCCATGCATCTCGATTATGAAGACGTAATGTTTCATCGTCACTTGAGGATGTACTCGTTGACTTATCAACATGCACCGTACTAGGTGATGACGACGACATGATTAAACCTAATTTATGACAATATCAAATTTGTTATTAATATGTTTACATAAAAACTTCAAGGTATATTAATTATTCTAAGATCTCAATTTTAAATACACAAAACTTATCATAAATACATAAAAACTTATGATAAGAACTTACTATCAAAACTTATCTTAAATACAAAAACTTATGATAAAAATGCAAGCGCGTTAAATGCGCATCTATACCTGTGTCTAACTACGCGTCTAAATCCGCGTCTATTAGCGCGTTTACGTAAACTTAGACGCGCATATACACGCAAAAATAGATGCAAACGTCAAAATTCAAAAGATACTTGAATCATTTATTTTTAAATTGCACCTTGTCTGCGTTTTTTGCGTGTTCTGAAGATCGAGTTTAACTGATATGTAGTCTACCTCCACTAGTCTCTTCATGACTCACCTCCTCATGACTCACCTCTTCTTTCACTTCAAAGAGACAAGAGGGGAAAGAAGAAAGCCAAGGAGAGGAAGAAAGAGAGAACAAAAGAGAGGAGAACAAGAGGAACAATAGGCAAAGAGAGGAGACAACAAGCAGCAAGCATCAAGGGAGAACAACTCACCAAGGAGAGGAAGAAGGGGAAGGAAGCAGAGCCACCACCCGTCCACACCAAAGACCCAAGGTTAGTCTTCCCTCTCTCTCTCTCTCTCTCTCTCTCTCTCTCTCTCCCTCTCTCTCTTTCAGTATTAGGATCTATGATTGAAGTTCTTATATCACAAATAAATCATGGATGGCGGTTGTCGAATTGAGATCAACCGACTTAGCACATTTGATAGCACGTGTATATTCCAATGCAGACGCAGACATAGACGTGCAGCTATGTTTGCTGTCACGGCATCTACAGTTGCGTCTCCAAGCGCGTGTATTCTACATCTTAGACGCGAGAATACATGTGCTCTACCCAGAAGCTTTGACTTTAGAGATGTGTCTGAGAGCCCGTCTATTCTGCATCTCAGACTTGAATATACACGCGCTCGCCTAGAAGCTTTGACTTTTGGGAGGCGTCTGAGAGTGCGTCTATTCTGCATCTCAAATGCGAATATACACGCGCTCTGACCAGGAGGTTTGACTTCAGAAAAGCGTATGAGAGCGCATCTATTCTGCATCTTAGATGCGATTATACATACGCCAGCTCTGATAAAAAAATAATTTTTTATTTCTGGAATTGTACGAATATGTTACACAATAGTACAGTTTACACAATATTGCAGTTTAGCAAATTTGTCTTATTCCTGTGTTTTGTTTGCAGATGTCGCATCTTGGTTCATCTAGTAATGACCCAGATTTGGACTGCATGAATGATACATTCGGCTTGTTCAGCAGAGGGGTCAATGCTTTTTTTGGAGGTTTTCCTAGTAAGTAAGACTTCATGGGAGAGATGACTAGACACCTTGGCCGCTCTCCCATAGTAGACGAGGTGTTCAGCGTCATGTTTGGAATGCCTTTGATGTCTTTGCGTGGCACTGCTTCCGAAACACCAAATTTCCAAACTCCAATTGCAAGTACTCCATGTGCAGCGCCTGTACATGCATTGGCTGAAGCACAAGCGTCCGGCACACGTGCATTTGCGGAAGCATGTGCATCCAGCGAGGCAGAGGATAGTCGATAGAGAGGGAGGAGGGAGAGTCGAGGGGGAGGACAAGGCTTGTGTGGGGGTTGCTCAGGAGGTGGCGAGTGATCACTCTAACCAGAAGATTACGTAGAGGAGCCAGTACGCCAGTACTATAGAGTTACAGATACTGGTGGCATCTTCCATGATGATGAGAAGGAAGGGATGTAATGGCGTACATGAGGAGCATCGTGCATGCAACATATAAAGATTGTTTCGTTTACTTCAAGAATCAGAAAAGTGGCTTGTGGCAGGAGGTGTTGAGGGCAGTCCATAAGAGGTACCTAAATCTTGAGGGTTAGCGATTCTCGGATGATTGGGGATGCACAAAAGTGAGGGATTTGCTTCACAACAAAATATCCCACCTCATGACATGCACTAGAGAGTCACTGCGGAGACAAGAGGAGGGGCGTGGAGCCTATAGCCAACAACCTATGTGCCACCGCATAGAGTGGAAGAAAGCCAAGAAGAAAGCAACAGAGAAAGTGAAGAGTCACCAGCACGCAGAGGCGCGATGCATCCAAATGAAAACCATGGGATCATCGCATTATGGATCGGGCGGCAGAGAGTCGTGGCGGGCAGAGTTTGTAAGTATATTTTTTTCCATTGTTTATATAATTTATTCTAATACATTGTGTCTCATAATTATTTGTATATATCATAATTGTTTTGTAGACTACTATCGTTGGTAGAATACCTATTCCTAGAGAGGTAGGTTACCATCGAGGCCATAACCGCGCAGCCACATGGCTTCACTTCTATAAGGAGGGTCTCATCAACTGAGGAGCAATACAACCGGGCTATGAGGATTCGACAGCCAGAGGAGGTATGTTTTTCTTACTTTCCTATTAAAAGTATAGCTAATTATAACTTTTTCTTTGCAATTGTATGTAAGCAATCTTGATCTTTTGTGTGTGTAGGCGAACCCGGATGTGGAGCATAGCAAGGAGGGGGATAGCGACACTAGTAGCAATGGTGGTGCTAGCAAAGATGTTTCTTCTTCAGATTCATAGAGGAGCACCATACCTCCTCTATGGCCTTGTTTCCTTGTATACCTATTATCCATCTTTGAGCCTACTGCTTGCCGTCACGCTTTAGGTCGCAAGCACTTAAACTCCCCATGTAAATGTGTTTTATATATAATGAATACATGGATTTTTGTTTTCAATTCTCACGCCTTCAGATCCATTGTGTTTTTCCCAAATGTAAAATTTGATGTATGGGAGGGGGGCTTTTTTTTTCTAATTCTGTGCTTCCCGTCTATTTGCACGTCTAAATTGCAAAAAATGCGCTTCTAAATTGCAGAAAACGCGCGTCTATACTCGCATCTAAAATGCAGAATACACGCGCTATATAATTAAAATTAATAAAAAGAAATTAAATATCTTTTTTTAAAAAGAAGATTTTTGGTTTTGCGTTCGCATCTACTGGCGCATGTAAAAGCACGTCTATACACGTGTCTATGTGCCCGTTTAATTTTCCATGTAGATGCGCTTGTAGACGCACAAAAGAAATTAAATAAATAACAATTTCGATTTTCGTATATGCTTGTATTGATGTGTATATATGCACGTCTATTGGTGCGTGTGGATTTTCTTATACATGAGACTATAGACGCGAAATGATAGACGCACAAATAGAGGGCTTATAGATGCACCAGTAAGATTTTCTCTCAATTCAAAAATCGCTTCTAAAAGTGCGTCTAAGAGGCCTTTTTGTTGTAGTGTGTCCTTATGCAAGATTCACATCCCATATCATATTCTAGTTGCAAGCTTAAACCATCTGAGCTAAAGTATTTTACCTATGATAAGGAATTGTTAACTGTAGTACAAGCTTTAGATCAATGGAAACACTATCTAATGGGATATGAATTCATGATCAAAACTAACCAAGAAAGTATCAAACATCTCCTTAGTTAGCCACAAATCTCTAACCACCATATTAAATGGGCTACTTTTATTCAAAGTTTTTATCTACTTATCCAATATCAACCCGAAAAAGAGAATGTTGTTGCCGATGCATTGAGTAGAAGACCAAGTATCCATAATATTTCCATTATTTCTTTTGTTTCCCTTATTCCTATGAAAGATACCTATGATCAAGACCCCAGTTTTCAAGCTGATTGGAATAAATTAGTTGCTAATAACTGGATTCCAATTGATTATTTGTCTTATTCTAATGGATTTATATTTTATGAGAAAAGATTGTGTGTCACTATTCCATTTAGATCATTTGTGTTGCACGAAATTCATTGTCCCCCATATCAAGGCCATAGGGGTATTATTTCTACTTTAGGTATATTGGTTGAAGATTTTTACTGGCGACAAATGGAATTTCATATTTCTAAATTTGTATCTGAGTATTTAATTTGTGAAAGAGTCAAGTGATGCCATGGTAAGTAATATGGTTTGTTAATGCCTTTACCAATTCATAAATGACCATGGGAACATATTTCAATGGACTTTATAACTGGTTTGCCTAACACACAAGCTAATCATGATATGATTTGGACTATTGTAGATCGATTTAGCAAACAAGCATATTTCCTCCCATGCAAGAAAACATTAACTACATCTAAAAGCTGCATAATTGTTTTCATTAACCATGGTTTGCCAAAAGTTATTATTTTTTATCATGCTTCTAGATTCTGTAATAAATTTTGGACTACTTTTTTTGCTAATTTAGGCACTAAGATTGATTTTTCATTTGTATTTCATCCTAAAACCAATGGGAAAATAGAAGCTACTAATAGGCGAATATTAGATCTTTTGCATGAATACATAATTTCAAAACCACAAACATAGGATACACACTTGCATTTACTTTAATTTTTATACAATAATACACCACATATAGCTATACATAAAGTACCTTCTAAAATCATTTATGGACATAGATTGCCTACACATGTTACATCATTGTCAAACAAAGCTCAATGTGCTGATGATATTGCCAATACGCATGCTACTATTTTTACTGAGTCAAAGATATGATTGTGAAAGCCCATGAACAATACACTAAACAAGCAAACAATAAAAGGAAAGCTATGAGTTTCAAAGTTGATGATTATGTTTGGTTACGTATTGCAAAGTGAAGATTACAAAGTGTTGAGAAACACCCTGTTGATAAGTTAGCCTATAGATTTTATGGATCTTTCAAAATCATTCACAAAATCAATGACAATGCATTTAAATTAGAACTATCCCAACACTAGAAAATTCATAATACTTTTCATATTAGTTTGCTACACCCTTTTAGAGGCCAATTACATGTTCACCCTGTGTATGAAGGCTCTCATTTGGTAGAAGAAAAAAATGAAATCCTTGAACCTAAAACTATACTGATTGTATGACTACTAGAATTGGCACTAGATACTCTAGATATTTGGTTAAGTTTAAAAATCATCCTGTTGAAGAGGCCCAATGGATGGATGCACGTGACCTAAGTGCCCCTCACTGCTCGCTCCACATTGAGCTAATAGAAATTGAGGACAATTGCTATCCCACCCCGGGGATATGATGCCACGAGACATATTCCATGGTGCATTTCCTGAAACCACAGTGGATTCTGTGCGGTTTTATGGCGGATTTCGTAAAACTATATTTATTTGATGAGGCTCATACACAAGGTGGATTCCTTGTGCGAGAAGTTGACAGGGACGCCTGCCCTTTTCAGGCATCACGTTAATTTAATGTGCACATGGGTGATTCCCTAGCATGTGATTTTACAATATACATATTTAAATTAATGGACATTTATGAGTTTAGAGTGCACTCATATTTAATTAAGGTTAGGATAGAGTTTCAATCTATTTATTTATTTTGTAGCTGAAGAGTGCTAGGTATTCACTTTTTTCGATTTAATTTTATTATTTTCTAACAATTTTGAATACTTCAATTGATGTGCAGACCACGCAGTGATGGCGTTGGGAAGCACCGGGCGATGGCATGTATTCAAATTACTTAGAAAAATTTATCATCTTTTACGGGCGTGTGCCTTATCATTAAAGGCGTTGTGCTAATATTTATTTAGGCACGCTTATTTATTGAAGGGCTTGATAAAGATTTATTATTTTGTATGCACATAGGTGCTCAGTTTAAATATTTTATTATTGGACATTGTATTTGGGCACAACTCGACTTTAGACCACCCAAAAACTTTATTTTTTATTTGGAGAAAAGCAAACATAAAAGCCAAAGCGTGCTGATTGTAAATTGGGCTATTTTTTAGATTGGAGATTAATACATTTATAAATACATGCTTTGTGGAGCGCTCACAAGGCATGGGGGGAGATTGTACCCAATTTGTTTGTTTTCTTCATATTGTGCAAATCTTTCTTCTTGTTTTATGAGCTTAATAGAGTTCTTTTGTTCTTGGGGACCTTCCGGCACTCGCTATATACGCATCCAGCATCTAATTTGTGCACCAATGGGTGTATATGTTTGGATCTTATGTGTAGGCTTTTGTCATCGCACAACAAATTGCCAACCTCACGAGCCTTCAAGCAAGGAGATATGTAACTTCTCTTGTAGGTCTCATCTACACTTGCATTTATGTGTGCATCAATGACTACATTCTTTTCCATGGTTTGCACCAAGATGCTCGAGACTATCTAATTTGCAAAGAGGCAAGGTATAGAACAAATGTAAAATGCGAAGATATGCCTCACAAAATTTTGCACCATTTTTCCATCTTTTTTATGTACTACACATGTTCAAACATAAGTCTACCCTGATCTCATCAATTAATTGGTAGTAAGTGGAGAAGTCCTATTGATACACCAACATGGAAACATATAGAGGACATGTGGCCTATCTTCAAGGAAGAACCTAGAGACTTGAGGCTTGGGATTGGGAATGGATGGTACAAACCCATTTGGAATTGAAAGCACATCTTACAATGTATGAATGGCACTACAAGGAAATGGGGCAATAGCCACGGCCATTTGCAATGCAAAAAAGTGACATTGCAAAAAGCGTCACTATATGCATTGCTATTAGTGTTGCTAATTCTAATTGTGATGCATATAACGACGCATATAGCAACGTTAATAGTGACGTGCATAGAGACGCACATAGAGACGCTAATTGCGATGCTAATAGCAATGCCGGTCTGAGAAAAAAGTTTCAAAAACCCGAGCATGAAATTTTTCGAGAAAACATTTGCAAGAAAGAATGAAAGAGAGAGTGAGAGAGCTTAAATCTTTGAGAGGGAGAGGGAGAGGGAGAGGAAGAGGGAGAGAGAGAGGGGAAAGCTCATCATCACTGTCACCGCCACCGCTACTATACACGAAGGAGAGAGAGAAGTGTGCAAGGGAGAAGGGAGGAAATATGGGAAGAGGAGGTACAAAGGGTTTCATCTTCAGACCTTTGAAGTAGTTACATTGCTTATTCTTGCTTTATTTTTGTGTTCTCTTCTTTTCTTTTTTTTTGTTTTTCTTTGCAAAGAGATACATAGAAAGAGAGGGAGGGAGGGACAAAGAAGAAGGAAGGGAGAGGAAGAGAGAAAGTGTCAGAGAGAGAACCAGGGAGAGAGAAACAGGAGAGAGAAAGACTGCAGAGGAGAGAGAAAAACTGTAGGGAGAGAGAGAATAAGAGTGACGAGGAGAGAGAAAGACTAGAATTGGAGAAAGAAAGACAGGAAAGATGAGGAAGCCATGGAAGCTTAGAGCAAGATGGGAGAGAAAGATTGTAAATGTATTGATTTGTCAAAAGATGTGGAAAATTACAACTTCTCTCCTTATATACCAGTGTCTATGTGACATGGCATATTATTAGCATTCTAACTATTCCCAGCTTCTTACAATCCATCCCTTCCCAAAAGTTTTTGTCCTCAAAAACAAACCTAGAAAGAACTAAAAAAGAGATGGATAGAACAGAGTACTACTCTGTTTTACAGCTTTACAAATGGGAAATGAATGAAGAATTATCATTACAAGGGCTGAATTTGAAGAATGGAAAGAGGACCCAACTATATACATGATTTGAAGAACTTCAGAAGCAAATGGAGCCATAGAATTTTCAACAAATAGTTCCAGAAGAGAGTAGATAGCTTGCTGAAATAACAGTCCCTGCTGGACCAAATCTGCCATAACTTTTGATAGAAGTGTCCAAATGAGATGTACCACATATCAAAATGAAGCTCTTGAAGAGTACTTTAAGCTCATGTAGATAGCTCAATTCTGAAAATGAAGTACGACAAAAACTATTCTAAAACAGCGTGCTGTCCTGAACCAGTCTGCATCAATACTAGCTCCATAAGCAATAGGCTTCAGCCACCACCAATGTATCCCTCAAGTATGGATACTCATCCAATATTGAATCAGGTCTCCAAGAAGCCTCTTCAGAGGGTAAACCTCTCCATTTAATCAAATATTCCACAATAGAATGTGATCGAAGCTTCTTTTCACGCTGACCTATAACAGCCTCTAGGATGTACTGAACAAGACCATCTTCATCAATAGGTGGCAGCTCATCAACTATATCCACTGGATCACCATAATAAGGCTTGAGCTGACTAACATGGAAGACGTTATGAATCTTTGTAGAAGAGGGAAGCTCTAGTCTGTATGCCAAATCTCCAATCTGCTTAAGGATCCTGTAAGGGCCATAAAATCTGTGGGCAAGCTTATTACTGGATCCATCTTTCAATGTAGAGTACTTAGATTTGGGCACCTTCAACAAAACCAGCTCTCCTTCCTGGAACTCTAAAGGCCTCCTCTTCTCATCAGCATACATCTTCATCTGATCTTGAGCCTTCCTTAGATTCACCTTGCATTGCTGAAGAAGGGTCTGCATTCTTTCCAACTCTTCCTTCCCATGAGGGTTGATCTTTTCATTAAAAATGACTGTGGGTAAGGGCACCTTGTAACCATACAAAGCCTCAAAGGGTGAAACTCCTATGCTCGCATGAGTGGAATTGTTATAAGCAAACTCAGCCAGGTATAATAAAGAATCCCATGAGGTTTGGACATCATAGCAAAAATGGCGAAGATAAGTCTCCAACCATTTATTAACTCTCTCTGTCTGTCCATCAGTTTGGGGATGATAAGCCGTAGATGGAGCCAACTTAGTACCCATAGATGTAAATACCGCTTGCCAAAAGTTACTCATAAACTTTGAGTCCCTATCATGGACAATCACCTGTGGTAATCCATGTAATCTGAAAATATGCTCCATAAACTGGTTGGCCACTTGAGAAGCAGTAATTTGAATTTTTGTTGGGTTAAAATGAGCTGCTTTGGTGAGTCTGTCAACCACCACATAAATACTATTCCACCCCTTCTTGGTAGTAGGTAAGCCAGTGATAAAGTCCATAGTAATATGAGTCCATTTACCCGTAGGAATAGGCAATGGCTGCAACAAACCTCCTGGCTTATGGGTGCTATCCTTATTTTGCCGACAAGGCATACACTTCATAACGAAGTCCTTGACATCTTTCCACAGTCCTTTCCAATAAAAGCTCTTGCTGATCCTGTCATAAGTTTTGAAAACTCCCAAATGTCCAGCTAAAGGGAAAGAATGTAACTCCTCCATAATTTTCCGCTTGAAAGAAGAAGTAGAAGGAATAACAATCTTGCCCTTCCACCAAATAAGACCATTTTTAAGCTGGTAATGTGAGTTTTCTTCCATAAGACCTTGCTGTAATTTCTGAAAGATTTGGCTGAATTCCTCATCTAAGATATATGCCTCTTGTAGCTCTTCAATCCAATCACTATGTAATTCTGTCATGGCTGACACTTTGCCGGCCCACATACGAGAGAGAGAATCAGCCACTATGTTATCTTTGCCCCTTGTATGAGTGATGTCAAAGTCATAATTTTGTAATGTTGCTACCCATCGTCGTTGCTTTGGAGTGAGATTTGACTGAGTAAGGAAATACTTGAGTACCCGATGATCACTATGTACTCTGAACCAGCTGCCATATAAGTAATGGTGCCATTTCTTGATTGCATGCAGAATAGCCAACATTTCTTGGTCATAAACATTCATGGCCATCTCCTTATCAGTAAGCCTACGGCTTTCAAATGCAATTACTCCATGCTCCTGAAGCAAAACAGCCCCAATGCCACGGCCACTAGCATCACACTGTATAGTAAACTCTTTAGAGAAATCCGGGCATACAAGAATAGGAGCAGAGGTAAGTAATGCCTTTAACTGGTTGAAGCTGCTATCTGCAAGAGCATCCCAAAAGAAAGTCTCTTTCTTCAACCTGTCAGTTAAAGGGGCTGCAATTGCCGCATAATGCTTTATAAATCTGCGATAGAATGAAGATAGACCAAGAAATCCTCTAAGAGAGGTAGTAGTAGTAGGTGTTGGCCAATCTTTTATGCATTGCACCTTCTTGGGATCAGCCTGTATTCCTTTTTCACTAACTATATGTCCCAAGTATTCCACTTCAGTCTACATGAAAGAACACTTCTTCTCCTTAACAAAAAGCCTATGATGTCTCAACACATCAAAAACCTTCCTCATATGCGACAAATGATCCTTTAAAGTTTTGCTGTAGATCAAAATGTCGTCAAAGAACACCAGGATAAACTGAAAGAGAAAAGGTTGCAGAATCTTATTCATCAGGCTTTGAAAGGTAGCTGGGGCGTTTGTAAGGCCGAATGGCATCACCAAGAAATGGTAGAGCCCACGATCAGTCCTAAAAACAGTCTTGACCTCATCACCCTCTCTCATGCGAATCTGATGATACCCTGATCTCAAATCAATCTTCGTGAAGAATCGAGCCCCCTTAAGCTCATCAAGCAAATCATCTATCCTGGGTATAGGATACCTGTTCTTCACTGTTATCTTATTGAGATCCCTGTAGTCAATGCACATTCTGAAAGATCCATCTTTCTTTTTGACTAACAGGACTGGGGATGCATAAGGTGAAGAACTTGGTTCAATGAATCCCATTTCAAGAAGCTCTTTGATTTGCTTGGCTACTTCCTCTCGTTCACATTTTGATAGTCTGTAAGGTGGCTTATTGATTGTCTTTGAGTTGGGTTCCAAATCAATGGGGTGATCTACCGCTCTCTTAGGAGGCAATAAAGTAGGTACTTCAAATAAATCTCTATACTCCTCAAGAAGAGCTGTCAAGGCTGGATGGTTTGCTGAATTATTGGACTGATCCTGTGTTTCTTTGTTCAAATGCAAAACAAATATCTGTGAGCGCTTTTTGTACTCTTTCTTGAGTTGTTGAATGGTGATAAGCTGAAAATCAGATCTACTAGGGATTCCCTGTAAACAGATGAGCTGTCCATTGGAGAAAAACTCCATATATAACTGTGAGAAATCCATAGTAATCCTACCTAAGGTCATCAACCAATCACAACCAAGTACAATATCTATGGGCCCCATTTCCAAAGTGATCAGGTTTACTTTGACTTCAAAATTTTTAGCCATCTGCAAAGAAACCTGTGGGCAAATTTGTGTGCTGGTTTCCTCTTCACCATTAGCCACTTGTACTCGAATGGGCTGCTGTAAGTCGGTGGGAACACAATTCAACTTGTACATAATAGATTTATTAACAAAACTATGAGTACTGCCACTATCTATCAAGATGAACACTGGCTTTCCACATATGCTTCCCTTCATACGAAGTGTATTAGGGCTCTTAGATCCCGTCCAAGCATCCATAGAGATAGAACAATTAGTGGCAGCAGGCAACTCATTACAAAATCCATCAGGATCAAATGGAATATCACCGCCTGGATCAAAAGGAAAAGAGTCAGATGGATCATAAAAGTACTCCTGTCCACCATCATCCTCGAAATCTTCATTTTCAGCATTGATTGTGACTGCATTAGCTTCATCTATGTCATTTTCAAAGTCCTCAAGAACTAGCATACTCTGAATCTTTGGCTTGGCATTTTTATATACACATTTTGAAGTATAGTCAGGAGTATACTTTTCTCCACACTTGAAGAATAAGCCTTTATCCTTTCTTTCCTTGTAAAGATCCATGGGAATATTTTTGGAATTTGTATTGGCTGAAGTGGACTTAGGCTTATTGTCACCTTGCTTAAATTCAACCTTTGGACTGTTTGCTGTCCTGAAATTGCTTTGAAGCCTAGAAGCATTAAATGGAGGATAAGTTGGTATCCGTTAAACTCCCACTAGGCATATGATTGCTACCATAATTGTTACCAACTTGCCCTTGCTTTAAAACAGTCCTTGGTTGTCCATAACTTGGCTGAAATGAAGACTCTTTCCTATACTTCCTTCCATAGCGCTGTGCAAGCTCAATAGCCTTGAAAAGTGAAGTAGGATTCTGCGCCATAACATCAGCTGACAAGGATGGTTCTAAACCATACATAAACTTGTGTAACTTGGCCTCATCACTGATGTTTTCCACATACATGGTCAAGTTGAGGAATTGGTTTGTATATTCTCTTACACTTAGGCCCCTTTGTTCCAAACCATACCATCTTCGTTCTAACTTCTCTTTTTCAAGAGGTGAAACAAAGACTTCAGCCATAAGTGCCTTGAAAGCTTCCCAATTCTCAATAAGTACATTCTCTTTTTTGATATACCTCCACCAAGTGTGGGAAAATCCTTCTAAGTGCAAGGAGGCAAAATATATCTTCATATCATCAGTTTTAGGAAATATGTCAAAATAGGATTCCATCTTAGAGGTCCATTCCTCTAATTCTGATAGTGAAGATGACTGGCCATTGAATTTGGATAAAACAATTTTGTCCTTGAATTCTCTATCATGAAAGGGTTGCTGTCCCAAAACTGGCTGATCAGGATTTCTAAGTACAGAACCCCCAAATTGAGACTGAAATCTTCCAACAGGTGGCTGAGAATTACCATGTAATCTTCATGTTGGTAAGGCACCCCTGGAATTCTGAGTATGCAGTCCAAAAGTTTGAGTATTGGCTCCATTCAAACTGCCCAAATAGTCATCATACCTTTGTGAAGCTTCTCCTACTTCATACTGACTATTTGGTATGCCTCTTCTTCCTATGATCCCATC
Source organism: Lygodium microphyllum (assembly GCF_053477565.2). Taxonomy (NCBI): domain Eukaryota; kingdom Viridiplantae; phylum Streptophyta; class Polypodiopsida; order Schizaeales; family Lygodiaceae; genus Lygodium; species Lygodium microphyllum. The sequence goes on along the minus strand of NC_141135.1, from coordinate 21,453,037 downwards.
TCCATGACCATTTTGGTTGGATGGCTGAAGTGGGACTGAAGGGTCACTGTTTGAACAAGCCTTCTCATTGGCTTCTTTTGATCCCGTTTGTGATTGCATTAATTGAGAAAATTTTGCCATAAGTTGAGCATTAGATTCTACTAATTTATCAATGGAAGCCTTGGTTTGGGTAGTTGATTCCATCAACTTCTCAACAGTAGACTTCGTTTGACCATGAGATAGAATCATCTGCTCCATTGCCGTCAAAATGGCCTCATGACGTTCCCTATGTCTTAGTTCATGGAGACACAGAGTATCATTGAGTATACTGATCTCTCCTTATTGTTGAAGCTCTTCAGGGTTCTCTTGAAGTGTGCTTTCCATCATAGAATCCCTGATTTGCTGTGCATAATCCTCCTGGACCTTATTTTTGCCTTTATATCCTGCCATACTAGTGCAGTCCTGCAGTACCCCCTGTCAGTAAAACGGCTATAACTTTGGCTAGAAAACTCCGATTGCAGAAATTTTTTGTGCGAATCGAAGCTAACAATGCCCTCTTCAAGATGAGCTATAGCACGCTATAACAGGTTTAGGATAGAAAATTCTGTAACTGAATTTCAGAGTCTGAACTGTCCAGTCTTGCACCCTGTTTAGACCTGTAAGTGCCCTATTTTGACCCTGTAATGCAAGAGAGTAACCTCAAATGGCTACCAAACCCTGCAAAGGGGTATATAGGACCTGTGGGTACCCTGTAGTACCTGCATCTATGCTTCAGTAATGAAGGGTGTACCAGTATCCACCTGTAAATACCCTGTGGGTGACCTGTAAATTCCCTGTTTTACCCTGTTTTAGTCCAGTAGGTACTTGAGTCATTGGAAAGTCTTCAATCTTCAATCCTCCACTCGTTGTATGTGTGTGAGGGATAAAACGGCAGGACAGGCTCCCTACACGGGCTCCGAATCACCGGGAGGTGGGCAAAGTTCCCCCCGGGTCGGTTGGTTGCACCCCTTCAGGATCTTCGATAGTGAGGGAGGATCACCTCTCTTTTGTCCCACTATCTCCCCCGGCATCCACCTTTTTCCTCGGTGGGAATATCAACGTGGCAGAGGCTAGTGTGGTAAGCAATCAGCATGATATGCAATTCAAAAATATCCATTCAGCCTTTCATGAGATGCAATTGATTGAGATAAGAAAAGTTGAGATGGGAGAAGGGTTTTACCTATGCAATTTAGTGACTCACTGATTGCTAGTACTTACCCTTTTACAATTTTCCAATTTAGGCAAAAGAGAATCAACCAATCAATTGGATTAGAGTAAACAAAGGCACCAATCAATGTATTCAGTCAATAAGATTCAAATGTTATGCTGAAATCTCAGATTGAGGCCTTTAATTCACTGATTGAAGCTAATATGCATTAGGCAAGCATTGCATTCATGAATAGATGAATTCAAGCAAAGGTTGGCTGAGAATTTGATGAAAATGTTCAATTCTTTAATCTCTCAGTCAAATGGCTTAAGCTCAGCAATTGGATTAATGAGAGAGATTAAAAATTGAAGAGAAATACCTTGACATGGCTGAAAATGACTTGCCAAATGCTTGATAGGGCTCCCGATTGTCCAATGTTAGCAAAATAATCCATAAGGCTTGCTTATCTGATGGTTGAGACCAATCTTGAAGCTTTAAATGCTTGAAATTGAAGCATTAAACCCGTTTCCCCTAAATTTTTGCTCCATAGAAGCTCTTGATCCTCAATCTTTAGCCATCCCGTGCTTAATCCTTGCAATTTGTTGAAGAATCCTTGCTGAAATGATTCCACGGGCCAAAAGGATGAAGAATCTTCAAGAAATTGTCAAGAAATGGAAGCTTGGGCTGAAGCTTTCATGGCTGCCCATGGACTGTTTACCTAGGGTTCAAGAGAAGCTGAAGAATCTTTAAATGTGGCTGAGAATCTCAATATGGCTGAAGATTTATGCCAGGAATGGATCAAGAAGAGTGCCAAGGCTGAGAGGAAGCAAGCTTGAAGCAGGGCAGGGCTGGAATCAGCCCGAAAATTGCGACGAAATTTTTGGGGCTGTTCCTGGCCTGAATGCATGCTCAATCTTGAGCAATCTAGTGCTCAACTTGAAGCTCATGATGAATAGGTTCTATTCCAGGTGGTTGTTGGTCAGGAAGATCAGAGATGAGAGAGATATGAATAGATCTTGGGGCTGAACCTCCATGGAACCTGCAGGAATTTCCAGGAAAGGGGAAAGAGAAACCCCTCTTTTCAAAGTAACCACAGTTTGTTCTCAAACTAAGCCCGGTTAACCATCCTTTACCCTAGTTACCTTCAATTTTGCATAAAATTTGGTGACGTCCAACCATTTAAGCCCTTATCCGCCATATTTGACCTTGGATATCTCCAGATGTAGTCATTTGCTAACTATAGTTGTCCTGCAGCACTCCACTAGTCACTGTCTTGTACCATTTTTGTCTGAAATTGGTTTTGAAATAGGAAAATAGGAGTGAAAATGGAAGAAAATAATGGATCAAAGACTGAAGCTCTGATACCACTTGTCAGAGAGAGAACCAGGGAGAGAGAAAGAGGAGAGAGAAAGACTGCAGGGAGAGAGAGAATAAGAGTGACGAGGAGAGAGAAAGACTAGAATTGGAGAGAGAAAGACAGGAAAGATGAGGAAGCCATGGAAGCTTAGAGCAAGATGGGAGAGAAAGATTGTAAATGTATTGATTTGTTAAAAGATGTGGAAAATTACAACTTCTCTCCTTATATACCAGTGTCTATGTGACATGGCATATTATTAGCATTCTAACTATTCCCAGCTTCTTACAGAAAGAGGTAGAGAAGGGGGAGAAAGGAAACAAAGAGAAAGAGGAAGAGAGAAATGAGAGATTAAGGGAGGGAGAGAGGAGGATGAGTGAGAGAAACAACGAGGGAGAGAGAGGGGAGAAATAAAGAAAGAGGAAACAAAGAAAGGAAAATAGAGAGAGAAAGAGAGGGGGAGATAAATAGAGAGAGGAAGAGGGAAAGAAGGGAGAAGGAGGAGGTAGAAAAGAGGGGTGAGGTAAAGAGAGGAAGGAGAGTAAAAATAAGAAAGAGAGGGGGAGAAAGAGAGATAGAGAGAAAAAAATAGAGAGCAAGAGAGAGGGGGCTTCATAAAAAAGTGTCAAAACTTGAGAATGATATTTTATAGGTCCGTAAGCGAGAGAGAGAGAGAGAGAGAGAGAGAGAGAGAGAGAGAGAGAGAGAGAGAGAGAGAGAGAGAGAGAGAGAGAGAGAGAGAGAGAGAGAGAGAGAGAGAGAGAGAGGCCACCACCACTGTCACCATCCACGAAGAGGGAGGAGACAAGTGTAAAGGAGAAGAAAGGAACTTGCAAAGGAGAAGAAAAAGGAGGGAAGTACGAAGCTAGGATTCTTTTGCAAGCTTTGAGGTAAGCGCATTATCTATTCTCTCTTTATTTTTCCATTTTCTTTACTTCTCTCTTTCTTTTTGTTGATGAAGAGATTTATAGAGAGAATAAGTGAGAGAGGCACAAATAGAGAGAGAGAGAGAGAGAGAGAGAGAGAGAGAGAGAGAGAGAGAGAGACATTTGCCACCACCAATGAACCATGAAAAGAGAGGGGACAATTGCAAAGGATCCAAGGAGGGAACACGTGAAGGAGAAGAAGAAGAGGGAGAGAAGCGTAAAAGCATTACAAGCTTTGGGGTAAGTTCATTCTCTCTTCTTTCTTTGTTTTTCTCTTTTTCTCTCTCTCTTTCTTTTTGTTGATGAAGAGATGTATAGAGAGAAGAAGGGAGAGAGATCAACGCAAGGGAAAGAGAGAGAGAGAGAGAGGCTACCGCCGCCACTGCCATTGCCACACCACATCCATGAAAAGACAGGGGACAACTACAAAGGAGAAGGAGGGGACCCATAAGGGACAAAAAGAAGGAAAGAATTGCAAAAGAATTCTTCTTCGAGCTTTGAGGTAAGTGCCTTCTCTCTTCTCTCTTTGTTTTCTATTTTCTTTACTTCTCTTTTTCTTTTTGTTAATGAAGAGATGTATAGAGAGAAGAAGGGAAAGAGATCAATGCAAGAGAGAAGAGAGAGAGAGAGAGAGAGAGAGAAAGAGAGAGAGAGAGAGAGAGAGAGAGACTGCTAGCAATGCCATTTCTATCGCCATCCACAAAAAGAGAGAGGACAACTGTACCCAAAGGAGAAGGAGAAAAGGAGAAGAAAAAGAAGGAGAGAAGCGTAAAAGGATTCTCCATCAAGCTTTGAGGTCAATGCATTCACTCTTCTCTCTTTTCTTGACCATAGCTAACGAGTTGGCTACTATTGGATCTCATGTTTCAGAGGATTATATGATTGCAGTGACATTGAATGGGTTAGGCAAGGGATATAAGGCATTTGATACATCCATTTCTATAGAGAAGAACATGGTAGTTGGGATGAGTTACTTGTATTGTTGCTATAATATGCTCATGATATGTTGTTGAAATATGGCATGAGGGAGTGTAAAACCATTGAAATACCATTGGATCAGAATGTCAAACTTCTAGTTGATGTTGGGAGACTAAGATCGAGAATGTTGCTATGTACAAACAGATGGTGAGCAGCCTCATTTACCTTATTAGTATCCATCGTGAATTGAGTTATGCAATGGGGCTGACTAGCCAATTTATGCAAAAACCTCATAAGCCACACTTAGATGCAGTCAGGAGGATTATGTGGTACACGAAGGGTACTCATGATTATGGGCTTTTTTATGAGCATGGGAAATCATTGGACTTGATAGGTTATACGGATACTGATTGGGCTGGTTGTGCCTATGATAGGAGGTCAACCAATGGTTATGCTTTTAATTTGGGCAGCAATATGATCAACTGGAGTAGTAAGGAGCAGCCCATCGTTGCTTTATGTAGTACAAAGGAAGAATATAGGGGTGCAGCCTTAGCGGCATGCGAAGTAGTTTGGCTTGTGAAACTGCTACATGATTTGGGTATCTAGTTGGAGAGCAAAGTCACATTGCATTGTGACAGTCTCGATAGTGTTATACTAGCTAGCAACCCCGTCTAACATCCTAGATCCAAACATATAGAGGTTCATTACCATTTCATCAGGGAAACGATACTTGTACAATAGCTTGATCTACTTCATTGGAAGACAGAAGAATTGGTTCCTATGGTCTTGGACCAAGAGGAACAGTTAAAGGGAGGCCATTGGAAGAAGGATTGCCTTGACAAAGATACGACGGACACCAAGAAGAAGGACACAAAGGATTCTGGAGCGGTGGCTGCACCCTCATCAGCTGCATTTCTTCATCTAGCTGTCATTGAGGACGCTTCACCGAATGCTTCTGATGCTGCGATGACGGCTCCCCAGGCTCGAGAATGGATTGTTGATAGTGGTGCCTCACGGCACATGACTCCTTCATCAGATGGTGTTGCCCAGTTGCGACCCTCGCGTGGGCAGATTCTCATTGGAGACAGCTCTTCAGTATCTATTGCAGGTCGGGGTAAGATGCAGCTTATTCCGGATGGACGAGGTGGTACCCATACCTCAGAGGTTTTGCATGTATCAGGATTAGGGTACCATCTCCTTTCAGTTCATAAGATTTGCTCCCTTGGTCTTCTGGTGGAGTTTGACAGTACTACGGTGCGCGTCCTTGATTGTGGATCGAGGAAGGTTCTCTCATCCGGATATGAGGAGAATGGCATTTACAAACTGAAGTCTTCCACCGCCCTCTCTACTCTTCTTCTTACCTCTCAGTCACAGTCAGAGTTATGGCATGCTCAGTTTGGTCACCTGAACTATGACTATCTTCGGAGGGTGTCACGTGGACAGCTTGTTCGAGGGTTGCCGGATATAGTGGTGAGCCAGCAGCCATGTGTCTCCTGCATACGGGGGAAGTAGCATAGGGATGCCATTCCCCACACAGCTTCGCGGCGGTCTACTTCACCGATGGAGCTAATATCTACGGATCTATGTGGCCCTATGAGGAATGAGTCCTTGCGTGGGAGCTTGTACTTCATGCTGATCGTGGATGAATACAGCAGGATGACATGGGCCTACTTTTTGGCACTAAAGTCAGAAGCTTTCTCGCACTTCAAGGATTGGCTTCTCTTTGAGGAGAACCGATCGGGCCGGAAGTTGAAGACCTTGCGATCCGACAAGGGAGGTGAATTTGTTTCTAATGAGTTTGCTCGGTTTTGTGCAGATAGAGGAATTCACCAGGAGTTTGCCAATACCAACACTCCTCAAGAAAATGGTGTTCTTGAATGGAAGAACCGCAGTGTGATCGAGATGGCGCACACCATGATGGAGCACCGACAGACCCCTTAGGTTCTGTGGGCCGAGGCTGTGGCTACTGCAGTCCACATCCTTAATCGATCCCCTACTTTGGCCGTGGAAGGGATGACCCCATTTGAGGCTTATTTTGGGACGAAGCCAGATGTTTCTTACTTTCAGGTCTTTGGGTGTGATGCCTATGTTCACATTCCCAAGGCTCACCATGATAAATTTGAAGCAGCTTCCCGAAAACAGGTATTTGTTGGCTATAGCTCCCAGTCCCAAGGCTACCGACTGTATGATCCCGTCAAACGGGATGTGTACACTAGCCATGATGTGCGGTTTGTGGAGGTTCCGGCTACTTCAACGGGTGAGGAGCATCCCGTTCTTGGAGATCCAGGGGAGAGTTGGGCTCCTTCTACAGTTCCACTGGAGCCCGTACCTTTTGATTATGATTCTGTTTCTGACACAGAGTCTACTATTCCACCGGACACCTCTGAGGAGTTACCGCCGGTGGATATTCCAGATTCTTCTACTGATGGAGAGAGACGAGGGGAGGTTCGGTCTCCTCCTCGCTGGGCCCGTGACACACTCCGTGATTCAGGGATCGAGGGGGTTCCTGAGAGGAGTGGGGACCGCAGGATGGTCCGCGGCGGTCACGGAGGCACTAGGCACATTCTACGGAGCTTGTTTGCTCCAACTATTGTTTGATGACCCGTGTTATGCAGGATCGAGAGCCCACCTCTGTGAAGGAGGCTTTACAGTCCGCACCATGGAAGAAAGCTATGGAAGCCGAGTTGGAGGCTATTGAGAGGAATGGCACTTGGTCACTCGTGCCTCGCCCCCCGAATAAGAAGGTGATTGGAGTCAAGTGGGTCTTCAAGACCAAATACCTTAGCGATGGTTCTTTGGATAAGCACAAGGCCCGCCTTGTTGCTAAAGGTTTTGCACAGTGCCTAGGGATTGACTGTCATGACACTTTTGCCCCCACAGCTCGTATGGCGACCATTAGAGCTGTTCTTGCTTTGGCTGGCCATAGGAGATGGCCTGTTTATCAGTTGGATGTGAAGTCGGCCTTCCTTAATGGTGATTTGAAGGAGGAGATCTATGTTGAGTAGCCTCGTGGCTTTGGATCTTCAGATGGGAACGTCTACAGGTTGAAGAAGGCCTTGTATGGCCTCAAGCAGGCTCCGCGTGCGTGGAACGAGAAGATTGATTCATTCCTCCAATCTCAGTTGGGATATCGACAGTCCGATCCGCAGCTGTATGTTCACACTTCCGAGGATGGTTGTGTGCTTTTTGTCTTATATGTTGATGATTTGATTGTCACAGGTGATGATGCACAGCAAGTCCAGGAGATGAAGTCAGCTTTACATTGGATGTTCGAGATGACGGACTTGGGTCTACTCCATTTCTTTTTGGGCCATGAGATTTATCAGTCTCAGAGGGGGATTATTATCTCTCAACAGAGATATGTACAGGAGCTCTTGGTGTCTTTTGAGATGGAGGATTGTCGGGCCCTATCTACTCTTATGGATCCGAATTGGAAGGCCACTTCCCATTCAGCTTCTCCTTTGGCGGATGCGTCCCTCTATCGTCAATTGATTGGGTCTTCGATTTGGCTTCTCAACACGCGGGTTGATCTATGTTTTTCTATTGGGCTCTTGGCAGGGTTCATGAGTGAACCTAAGACGATGTATTGGCAGGCTGCTTAGCGGATACTTCGGTATTTGAGGGGGATGTCTGATTTAGGGATTCATTACCCCGCAGGGACAGATGGGTCAGATCTTGTACTTGCAAGTTGGAGCGACTCGGATTGGGCCGGTGATGTGGACCACAGGTGGTCTACTACAGGTTACTGTTTTACTTTGGGTGCAGGTGTTATTTCATGGAGTAGCAAGAAGCAACCCACGGTAGCCCTTTCGTCTACTGAGGCAGAGTATCGGGCCGCGTCTTCCACCACATGCGAGGCTGTGTGGCTTCGGCGATTATTGGAGGAGCTTGGGTGCCCCCAGACTCGTCCTACTTTGCTGCGATGTGACAATGAGAGTTGCATCTCAGCAGTCTAGTACACTTCTCTGCTCGCAGATTACAGACCGATGACACATGCAGATTCTGTCTCTGTTCGCAGATTTCAGACAGCAGATAGTGCAGACTGCAGCGGACTTCGAGGTGAACAGCAGGTTGCATCGTCGAGGTGGAGACACGCAGTCCAGCGCACTACGCCCGTGTATATATCTGCATATCTTTGTATTCATCATTCTTTATACAGCAGATCTTCATCGTCCACTATCTCTTTCTCTCTCTTCTTTCTCTATGTTCTCTCTCTCTCAGTCCTACGCTTCCGCACCGCTGCACTCTGACAATATCTACTACCATGAGAGCTTGTTGTTAGTCCTCTTAATCAACTTGTACATGCATATGCTCTATTTAGGTTAAGTCTCATGATCTCTCTTCATTACTATGGCCTTTGTCACATGGTAGTGCTTCAACTCTATGTAAGGTCCCCTTCTTGGCCCCATTATATGGTTATAAATTGTAATAAGGCGCATATTCTCAAGAGTACCACTAAGGATCACTACAACAAAAAGGCTCCATAGACGCGCTTGTAGACGCAATATTTGAACTGTGATAAAAAATGTCGAGCGCGTTTATTACCACGTCTACTGCTGTGTCTACAATTTCACGTCTAAAAGCGGCTTATAGTCAGAGTTACACGCCCATGTAGACGCGCATATAGACGCCTGTATTCACGTGCTACGTAAATATATAATCATATTTATAAAAAAGTGGATATATTCATATTGTGCGTCTATACACGCGTGTATCTACGCGTCTAAAAAAACCTTTACTCTGCAAGTTTTTGACGAGAATAGACGCGTATTTATCCTGCAATTTAGACGTGCTGATAGATGCGCAAAACAGAGGTATGAAAAAAAAACCAGAGAGCATGTAGTTTTTTCCCCCCAATCAACATCAAATTGTATGCTTAGGGAAAACAGAGAAAGATTATTTCGAATATTTTTGTACTGAAAACAAAACAATGTATATAGAACACAAAATTTCATATATATAGATGAAACGTTTTTTTACATGATGAGTTCTAGTGCTTGTGACCTCAAGCATGGTCATGGTCGCAAGCACTAGTTGAAAGTAATATATATCAAAAATGAAAATTACAAGCCAAGGGGAGGCATGCATGCATGGGGCTCCTCTACATCTGCTCAGAAGAGGCATCATCATCGCTACCACCACCGCTGCTTGTGCCACTGCCGTTACCGCCACCGCTACTGCTAGTCTCCCCTTTGCTATCCTCAACTGCATCACTGTTTGCCTACACAAAGAATTAAGGTATATAAATACCATTACAAACAATAAATTAGAGTTACCTATACTTTTCATGTAAAAAATAAAACATACCTCTTCTGGTGGTGAAATCCTCATGCCACGATTATATTGCTCCTCCGTGATGAGTCCCTCCTCGTAGAAATGCTGCCAAATGGACGCCCGGTTATGACCTCGATGGTAGCCTACCTCTCTAGGAGTAGGCATCCTACCAACGATATGATACTATAAAACAATTTGAACATACAACGTATTAGAACACACTACATAATGAAGTGAAACAAATTACAAAATTTAACTTTAAAAAAGAAATCAAATAATACTTACAAACTCAGTCTTCGTTACCAAATATGCGACGATCCCATGCCTCTGCATCCTGGCGACTTGTCATTTTCTCTGCTATCACTACAACAAAAACGTGGCATAGACGCACATGTTAGACACGCAAAGTCGGGCACGTCTATCATTGCGTCTATATGTGCATGTAAAAGAGCGTGTAAATAGATGCAAATTTTGCGTCTATATATTCGCGTAAATAGACACTAATATAGACGCACATTCAGACAGAAATTATTTAACAACCTGAAATTGGACTTAATATAATTAAAAAACTAGAGTTAATAATTATTTAACCACCTGAAATTGATTCTTGAGTATGCACGTGTGCGCATGATAAAAACCATAGAATTAAGAATACACATTGAATCATTGAATAAAAAAACCAGAGTTAATAATTATTTTTGCATTGCTCCCTAATGAATGGTAGATCCTCCAGTTGACAAGCTTGATATAAGTAATTAGCGACAAGCGACAGAAACCTTATTATACAATTATCCATCTCATCTTCAATGAGATCAACCCTTGCTAAACTATCTACTTCTAGGTCTATGTTACCAAGAGGCAACGAAACAAATAAGTCTATCCCACTATCAGATCTGTTGCTATATTGCTCAATAACTTCATCAATATCATCGACAATCACATTATTGTCTTCTTCTGCGTTTCCTTGAATATCCTCGTGAGATTCATCTTGTACTATATCACGCATATCATCCATTATGGTGTCATCATGTACATCATCATTAATTGTTGGATTGCCATCTGCTATCTCTATGTCGATAATATTACCATATATTGGTTTTGAACGATTAGATATAAGAATGACATACCACCATCGGTTATTGTTTACCATTGGATGATATACAACCTGTATTTGAAAAACAAAACCAAGAAAACTTAAATACTTATTATATTGTGTATATGTACCACATGTATACATATAAAACAATTAGCTTTTACATATATACCTGCTCGTATTATTGAGGTAATACTAATGTGTCATTCTTATTTTGGTGAAATTTTGTAGAGTCAATGATTACAAAACCACTTGGATGACGTCTGATTGTGCAATGCTCACCATTTGTTACCACTTCTTTAAACCACTTCACATCCAGTACATATATAGAGAATAGTTTGAAGTCAAGCTTCAGAATATCTTGGATCAAGCCACAATAACCTTCCATGGTACCATTGGCATCCTCGAAGTGAGCAAGGACACCACAATCTTGGGTATTTCTCTTTTTATCTATACGTTGAGTTCAAAGATGTTTACCCTTACACCAAATAGCATTGAATAATGTGCACTAGTAGTAAAAGATTAAGATCAAACATGTCAATTATTTATATAAAATATAACTTATAGAAAAAAATTAATTGATAGTATGTCTCACCTTTGATAAGCAACCTTGTGCGTATTCCCACTCTTCTTGAGATATATTAATTTCCTCCTCTTTTTGCATTCTCTTCATTTTCTCATGTAACCAATCTATATCAATATGACGTGGGAGCGCATTTAGATGATCTGGAAATGAGACATTACATCTATATCTGGTACGAAATGCTTGTCTTTTGCTTTTTCTTCTTGCCCTTGCTTCATTATATAGTGTCACCCATTTGCTCATTACATCACTATTGAGCACACAAAAACTATTTAACTTACGAAGTTCTTCTTTTTTTAGCACTTTACTCATTCCTTTTCCTTGAGGTATTATAGAGGTCATCCTCAACTCCTCATCATCTTTCCATAGTCGTGGTTGAGAGGGGTCCACTTCAGCAAGATATTCAGAGATATAAACAAGGGATGATTGCACTAACCAACCCTCAACCATGCTTCCCTCAGGCCGTGCTTTTTGCCTCACAAAATCTTTCAAGGTTTTCATAAAGCACTCAAGAAAAAACATCCACCTTGCATGAAATGCCCCACAAAGTGCGATCTCATCAATCAAATATACGAGTAAATGTAATTGAGTAGTCAAAATGGATCGGGAAAAAATTTCCTCCACCAAACAAACCACCTCAACTGATAATACTCGAGCATCTTGCAATGTGTTTGGATCAATTTCCTTCGAGCTCATGTATCTGTCAGGATCAGGATGTATTTGAGAATTGTTTATTTTTGTGTAGAAATTTAAAGATATATAATGAAAAAATACAATGTATACACACCTCACAAGCTCTCCCATCTTGTAAATGATATCACATACATCTTTGGATGCACAATGGGATATGCTAGTAGGAAGTAAAAACTCAATGTAAAAAATATTCATAGATCAAATGATTAGTTGAGGAAAAAATCATCATACCCCAAAGTTTACACATAGTTACTCCACTAATTACTATATTCATGGTTAGAGATACCCTTACTTGAATCATTTTGTGCCAATCGTGGGACTTCAAACCAAATAGTTGCTCCACACCTCTTTTCTTTTTCTTTATGAAGGCTCCCTTGAGATATCTCATACATCCCGTGGGTGTTCGAAAGCTACATATTTGTTCCTTCACTATGTTTTCCTCATTCTTTGACAACATCCAAGGTGCATGGGGTAGCTCAATACTTTCTTTGGGTCCAATGCATGGCCAACCTCGTCTCATGCGACCAATGTTACGTAAATCCTCCCTTACATTGACTGAATCACGAGCCCCTATCAAGTGATCCCATAATGTAGATACAAAATTTTTGAATGTGTGCATGGGGTTGATTGATCTTGAGTTCAGTCCAGTATGAAAGACGAAAAAATATAGAGAACCTAACAAACAAACAATATATTATGTAAACAATTCATCATGCTAAATACTTTAAAGTCAATCGAGAGAAATGCACTTCTTACCGACTCATGCCGAGTGGAGGGTGGCTGTCGGCATTAATCCATTTCTCATTCCAATCTCGAATGGTTAGAGATTGTGGAGTCATTCCATTAATAGGGAGGATATATTTGGGATGGTCAATAGGAAGAAATCGATGATGATTGTCGTAGATAACCTTCTTTAAACGTGTTGGCCTAGAGGAAACTAGAGAGGGACCGCAAATAGGACATGCATGATATCCTGATGTGGTTAAACCTGAACAAACAAGTGAATTAATAAAATGCAATTGATTCAAGTCTTGAATTTGAAATATAGATTTATATACATGTACCTGAACACTCTCCGTATCCTGGGAAGTCATGCATAATCCACAACAACATGGCCTTCAATGTGAAATCTCTAGAGGATGCAGATGCACTTGTATCTTGCACCTCAATACCTTCCCATAACATTTCTAACTCTTCAATCAAAGGCTCTAAGTAAATTTTCATGTTTTTTAGCTTGTGCTTTTCAGGAATCAGAAGGGACAACATTACATGTTTCTTTTTAATTGCCATGGATGGAGGAATATTATAGTTCACCAATACCACTGGCCATACACTGTATGATGTACTTTTGATGCCAAATGGATTGATTCCATCCATACCTAAACCAAATCTCAAATTTCTTGGCTCTTCTTTGAAAACGGGCCACAAATTATCTATATGTTGCCATGCCGGTCTGTTTGCAGGGATCCTCTATTTTCCATCAGTTGAATGATGACTAGCATGCCATGACATGAGCTTTTCAATAGACTTACACTTGAACATAAGTTTTATATGTGGAACAATCGAAAAATGTTGCAAAACCTTACGAGGCACATCCAGTGACTTCATCTCCACTTCGTATCTTGATTCGCCACAAACAGGACACTCTCGTGCGAACTCATGAATCCTAGGAAATAAGACACAATCATTGACACATGCATGGATCTGGACATAATCAAGGCCTCCCAGAGATATCAAGTAATGTCTTGCTTGCTCTCTCTTAGTTGGCAATTTGTTTCCTTTTGGAACACTGCAACAAAAAGGTCTCATAGATGCACTTTTAGACGCGATTTTTGAATATAGAGAAAATCTTATGGGTGCGTCTATCCGCCCGTCTATTTGCGCGTCTATAATCGCATGTATGAACAAATTTATACGCAAAAATAGACGTGCAATAGACACACATATATACACGTGAATATATGTGCATAATAAACCAAAATTGCTATTTATTTAATTCATTTTGCGCGTCTACTAGCGCGTCTATTTGGTAGTTAGACGGGTATATAGACATTACAAGCACCCGTAGACGCGAACGGAAAACAAAAAATCTCATTGTTAAAAAAAAGATATTTAATTTATTTTTTATATTTGAATTATCTAGCGCGTGTATACGAGCGTTTACTCTGCACTATAGACGCGCGTATAAACGTGCATTTTCTGCAATTTAGATGCGTGGATAGACGCGCAAAACAAAACTGGAAAAAAAAAACCAGAGAGCATGTACACACATGCTCTCTAGTTTTTTTTTCCCCCCTCCCATACATCAGATTGTGCATTTGGAAAAAAGACAATGGATCTAAAAGCACGAGAATTGAAAATAAAAATCCATGTATTCATTATAGATCAAAAGCATTTACATAGGAAGTTTAAGTGCTTGCGACCTAAAGTGTTGTCGCAAGCAATAGGCTCAAAGATGGATCATACATATACAAGAAAACAAGGCCATAGAGGAGGTATGGTGCTCCTCTACGAATCTGAAGAAGGAACATCTTCGCTAGTACCACCATGGCTACTAGCATCGCTATCCCCCTCTGCGCTATGCTCCACATCCGGGTTCGCCTACACACACAAAAGATCAAGGTTAGTTATGTAGACATGGTGGAGAAAAAGTTATAATTAGCTATACTTTTAATAGGAAAGTAAGAAAAACATACCTCCTAGCTATCGAATCCTCATAGCCCGGTTGTATTGGTCCTCAGTGATGAGACCCTCCTCATAGAAGTGAAGCCATGTGGCAGCGCGGTTATGGCCTCGATGGTAACCTACCTCTCTAGGAGTAGGTATCCTACCAATGATAGTAGTATGCAAAACAATTATGATGTATACAAACAATTATGAGTCACAATATATTAGAATAAATTATATATAGAATTGAAAGAAATATAAATTTTAAAAAACTAGAAATCAAAATATACTTACAAACTCTGCCTCCCACGACTCTTTGCCGCCCGGTCCGTAATGCGACGATCTCATTGTTTCCATTTGGATCCGTCGCGCCTCTGTGTGCTGGCGACTCTTCACTTTCTCTGCTGCTTTCTTCTTGGCTTTCTTCCATTCTATGCGGTGGCACATAGGTGGTTAGCTATAGGCTCCACGCCCCTCCTCCTGCCTCCACAGTGAGTCCCTAGTGCATGTCATGAGGTGGGATCTTTTGTTGTGAAGCATATCCCTCACTTTTGTGTGTCCCCAATCATTTGAGAATTGCTGACCCTCAGGATTTGTGTACCTCCTATGGACTGCCCTCAACACCTCCTGCCACAAGCCGCTTTTCTGATTTTTGAAGGCAATGAAACAATCTTTATACGTCGCATGCAGGACGCTCCTCATGTACGCCATTACATCCCTTCCTTCATCATCATGGAAGGCGTACAAGCTCCTCTACGTGATCTATTGGTGAGGGTGATTATGATCGCTCGCCACCTCCTAGGCAACCCCCACACAAGCCTCGTCCTCCCCCTTGACTCTCCCTCCTCCCTCTCTGTTGACTACCCTCTGCCTCGCTGGATACACGTGCTTCTGCAGATGCACATGCTTTTGCAGATGCTTGTGCTTCAACCGATGCACGCATAGGTGCTACATGTGGAGTACCTACATATGGAGTACCTACGTGTGGAGGACCTGCATATGGAGTACCTGCAAGTGGAGTACCTACAATTGGAGTTTGAAAAGTAGTGCCAGGCAAAGACATCAAAGGCGTTCCAGACATGACAGTGAACACCTCGTCCGCTGTGGGAGAGCGGCCAAGGTGTCTGGTCATCTCTCCTATGAAGTCTTCCCTACTAGGAAAACCTCCAAAAAATGCATTGATCCCCTCCCAAACGAGGCCAATGTATCATTCATGCCATCCAAATCTGGGTCATTGCTAGATGAACCAGGATACGACATCTGCAAAAAAAACATAGAAAAAAGATAAATTTGTTTGCATACAAAAAATCATATATTACCTACATTTTCAAAGAGCTTTCTTTAGACATTGAGCATAAAACTTAAGTGCTAATGCTTCTCATAAACAAGAAAACTGATAAACACAAACATGGGATTGGTCACATTCATCATTGCAAAAATATTTTTTTTAAATCAGAGCTAGGAGAGCTGGTGCGTGTATAACCGCGTCTAAATTACAGGTTAGACGCACTCTCAGACGCACTCCTAAAGTCAACCTTTTGTTCGACGCGTCTATATTCGCATCTAAGATGCAGTATAGACGCACTATCAGACGCAAATTCCAGGTTAATCTGCTCGCTCGTGTATCATCGCGTGTAGATTGACCTGCACACGCGCCAGCACATGCGCTCTAAGACGCGCCCTCAGACGCAATGAGAGGAAATATTTTTTCGCGTCTATACCTGCGTCTACACTGAAATGTAGACGTGCTAGCAGACGCGCTCAGTCGACTGATTTTAGCCCGACGACAGCCATTGATGATTTACAAAATGCAATACATAATGGAATCAGAAATCCTAATACATAGACAGAGCGGAGAGAGAAAGAGAGAAACACAGAGAGAGAGAGAGAGAGAGAGAGAAAGAGACTCACCTTGGGTGTTTGGTGTGGCGGGTGGTGGCGCTTCTTCCTTCTCCTTCTTCCTCTCCTTGGTAAGCTACCCTCCCTTGATGCTTGCTTGCTGCTTCTTCTTGTTCTCCTCTCTCTTGTTATCTCTTTCTTCCTCTCCTTGGCTTTCCTTTTTCCCTTCTTGTGTGTTTGAAATGAAAGAAGAGGTGAGTCATGAGAAGGTGAGGCATGAAGAGACTAGGTGAGGCATGAACAGTACATGTTGGCTAAACTTAAGCTTCAGAACCGCAAAAAACGTAGGAAAGGAAAGGCGCAGTTTGAAAAGAAATGATCTAAGTATGGTGTGAATTTTGACGTGTGTGTCTATTTTTGTGTGTATATGCGTGTCTATTGTTCATGTAGACGCGAGTATAGATGCGAACATAGACGCGCAAGTAGACGCTAATATAGACGCGTACGTAAACGCAGATATAGACGTGCATTTATGCTTTATCATAATTTTTTGTTTTTAAGATAAGTTTTGATAGTGAATTCTTATCATAAGTTTTAATGTATTTATGATGATTTTTGTGTATTTAAAATTGAGATCTTAGAATAATTAATTCGCTAGCTTTAAGTTTTTATGTAAACATATGAATGACAAATATTTTGATGTTGTCATGAATTAGATTTAATCATGTCATCGTCATCACCTAGTGCGGTGCATGCTGATGAGTCAATGAGCACATCCTCAAGTGAGGATGAAACATTGCATCTTCATAATCGAGATGCATGGCCACGATGAAAAATTAAATGCATGTGTGATCGTTCTCGAGGGTGTATTTTTCGAGCATGTCGAATTGCAATGTCACACCTCAACTTGTATGGAGAATGGGACCGAGAAAAATCACCGGTATTCATTGTTTTTTTTTACCACTAAGATTGCTAGTCTATGTTACGGGAATTATATATCAACGTACATGAAACTGCCTTTTGTGGTTGAGCAGGATGCGGTGCCACATCCTCAGATGCTCCCTCTCTGGCGTCGAGAGGCTGCAAAACCTCGACGTGAGGAGGCAGAGTCTTCAAGAAGAGTAGAGACTGATGGCCATGATAGTAGCCCTCATGAAATGCCCCATCAAGTCGTAGAGGATGAGATTATGGACAACATGGTACACCATCTATTTTCACAACCGGTTCAGGGAGAAGGTCACTCTACGAAGCCAGATGATCCACTATATATAGCATCATCTACTCCGTTGTATGAAGGTTGTACGTACTCCGTTCTTCGTGCGTCCCTCGAGATACTTAACTTGCAAAAAATTTATGGATGGAGTAATGTCAGTTTGGATGCATTACTGAAGTAGGTATCAATTCAGTTTGGCTTATGAATCATAATATTAATTGTTCTATTTTGAAATCAGACAGAAATATATGTTGGTGGTTTTTTAACTCACTTTTAAAAATATATGTAGGTTAGTATCACAAATGCTTCCAAAAGGAAACAAATTGCCAACTAAGAGAGAACAAGCAAGACATTACTTGACATCTCTGGGAGGCCTCAATTATGTCAAGATCCATGCATGTGTCAATGATTGTGTCTTATTTCGTGGGATTCATGAGTTCGCATGAGAGTGTCCTGTTTGTGGCGAATCAAGATACGAAGTGGAGATGAAGTCAATGGATGTGCCTCGTAAGGTTTTGTGACATTTTTCGATTGTTCCACGTATAAAACTTATGTTCAAGTGTAAGTCTATTGGAAAGCTCATGTCATGGCATGCTAGTCATCGTTCAAGTAATGGAAAATGGAGGATCCCTGCAAACACACTGGCATGGCAACATATAGATAATTTGTGTCCCGTTTTCAAAGAAGAGCCAAGAAATTTGAGATTTGGTTTAGGTATGGATGGAATCAATCTATTTGGCATCAAAAGCACATCATACAGTGTATGGCCAATGGTATTGGTGAACTATAATATTCCTCCATCCATGGCAATTAAAAAGGGACATGTAATGTTGTCCCTTCTGATTCCTGGAAAGCACAAGGTAAAAAACATGGACATTTACTTAGAGCCTTTGATTGAAGAGTTAGAAATGTTATGGGAAGGTATTGAGGTGCAAGATACAAGTGCATCTGCATCCTCTAGAGATTTCACATTGAAGGACATGTTGTTGTGGACCATATGCATGCATGACTTTCTAGGATACGGAGAGTGTTCAGGTACATGTATATAACTCTATATTTGAAATTCAAGACTTGAATCAATTGCATTTTATTAATTCACTTGTTTTTTCAGGTTTAACCACGTCAGGATATCATGCATGTCCTATTTGTGGTCCCTCTCTAGTTTCCTCTAGGCTGCCATGTTTAAAGAAGGTTATCTACGACAATCATCATCGATTTCTTCCTATTGACCATCCCAAATATATTCTCCCTACTAATGGAATGACTCCACAATCTCTAACCATTTGAGATTGGAAGGAGAGATGGATTAATGCTGACAGCCACCCTCCACTCGGCATGAGTCGGTAAGAAGTGCATTTCTCTCGATGCACTTTGTGGGGCAGTTCATGTAAGGTGGATATTTTTTCTTGAGCGCTTCATGAAAACCTTGAAAGATTTTGTGAGGCAAAAAGCACGGCCTGAGGGAAGCATGGCTGAGGGTTGGTCAGTGCAATCATCCCTTGTTTATATCTCTGAATATCTTGCTGAAGTGGATCCCTCTCAACCGCGACTATGGAAAGATGATGAAGACTTGAGGATGACCTCTATAGTACCTCAAGGAAAAGGAATGAGTAAAGTGCTAACAAAAGAAGAACTTCGTAAGTTAAATAGTTTTTGTGTGCTCAATAGTGATGTAATGAGCAAATGGGTGACACTATATAATGAAGCAAGGGCAAGAAGAAAAAGCGAAAGACAAGAATTTCGCACTAGATATGGACGTAATGTCTCATTTCCAGATCATCTAAATGCGCTCCCACGTCATATTGATATAGATTGGTTACATGAGGAAATGGAGAGAATGGAAAAAGAGAAGGAAATTAATATATCTCAAGAAGAGTGGGAATACGCATGAGGTTGCTTATCAAAGGTAAGACATACTATCAATTAATTTATTTCTATAAGTTTTATTTTATATAAATAATTGACATGTTTGATCTTTTATCTTTTACTACTAGTGCACATTATTCAATGCACTTTGGTGTGAGGGTAAACATATTCGAACTCAACGTATAGATGAAAAGAGAAATACCCAAGATTGTGGTGTCCTTGCTCACTTCGAGGATGCCAATGGTACCATGGAAGGTTATTGTGGCTTGATCCAAGACGATTCTTTATATATGTACTGGATGTGAAGTGGTTTAAAGAAGTGGTAACAAATGGTGAGCATTGCACAATCACACGTCATCCAAGTGGTTTTATAATCATTGACTCTACAAAGTTTCACCAAAACAAGAATGACACATTAATACTACCTCAACAATGCGAGCAGGTATATATGCAAAGGCTAATTTTTTAATATGTATACATGTGATAGATATACATAATATAATAAGTATTTAAGTTTCTTGCTTTTGTTTTTCAAATACAGGTTGTGTATCATCCAATGGTAAACAATAATCGATGGTGGTATGTCATCCCTATATCTAATCGTTCAAAACCAATATATGGTAACATTATCAACATGGAGATAGCAGATGACAATCCAACAATTAATGATGATGTGCATGATGACACCATAATGGATGATATGCATAATATAGTACAAGATGAACCTCGCGAGCATGTTCAAGGAAACGCAGAAGAAGAGAATAATGTGATTGTCGATGATATTGATGAAGTTATTGAGTAATATAGCAACAGATCTGATAGTGGGATAGACTTATTTGTTTCGTTACCTCATGGTAACATAGACCTAGAAGTAGATAGTTTAGCAAGGGCTGATCTCATTGAAGATGAGATGGATCATTCACTGTAACATACTTAATTTGCTTAATGATTCAATGTGTATTCTTAATTCTATGGTTTTTATCATGCGCACACGTGCATACTCAAGAATCAATAGTCAAGTTTAAAACTAAATTGAATTTTCCATAATAAAAAGGAAGTATTTTTTATCATCTTCAAGTAGAGAAATTACGAGATACATATTGCAATGCTTGCTACTAATTGTAAGGTTTCTGTCGCTTGCTGCTAATTACTTATATCAGGCTTGTCAACTGGAGGAACTGCCATTCATTAGAGAGCAATGAAAAAGTAATTATTAACTCTATTTTTTAATTCAATGATTCAATGTGTATTCTTAATTCTATGGTTTTTATCATGCGCACACATGCATGCTCAAGAATCAATTTCAAGTGGTTAAATAATTATTAACTTTGGTTTTTTAATTATATTAATTCCAATTTTAGGTGGTTAAATAATTGCGCATCTGCTGGCGCGTCTATATTGGCGTCTATTTGCGCGGATATATAGATGCAAAATTTGCGTCTATTTACATGCACTTTTACACGCACATGTAGACGCAATGATAGACGCGCCCGACTTTGCACGTCTATGCCTTGTTTTGGTTATAGTGGAAGCATTTGTGATAATAACCTACATATATTTTTAAAAGTGAGTTAAAAAACCACCAACATATATTTTTGTCTGATTTCAAAATAGAACAATTAATATTATGATTCATAAGCCAAACTGAATTGATACCTACTTCAATAACGCATCCAAACTGACATTACTCCATCCATAAATTGTTTGCAAGTTAAGTATCTCGAGGGACGCACGAAGAATGGAGTACGTATAACCTTCATACAACGGAGTAGATGATGCTACATATAGTGGATCATCTGGCTTCGTAGAGTGACCTTCTCCTTGAACCGGTTGCGAAAATAGATGGTGTACCATGTTGTCCAAAATCTCATCCTCTACGACTTGATGGGGCATTTCATGAGGGCTACTATCATGGTCATCAGTCTCTACTCTTCTTGAAGACTCTGCCTCCTCGTGTCGACATTTTGCAGCCTCTCGACGCCGGAGAGGGAGCATCTGAGGATGTGGCACCGCATCATGCTCAACCACAAAAGGGAGTTTCATGTACGTTGATATATAATTCCCGTAACGTAGACTAGCAATCTTAGTGGTAAAAAAAAAACAATGAATACCGGTGATTTTTCTCGGTCCCATTCTCCATACAAGCTGAGGTGTGACATTGCAATTCGACGTGCTCGAAAAATACACCCTCAACAACGATCACACATGCATTTAATTTTTCGTCATAGCCATGTATCTGGATTATGAAGACGCAATGTTTCATCCTCACTTGAGGATGTGCTCGTTGACTCATCAGCATGCACTGCACTAGGTGATGATGATGACATGATTAAACCTAATTCATGATAACATCAAAATATTTGTTATTCATATGTTTACATAAAAACTTCAAGTTGGCGTATTAATTATTCTAAGATCTCAATTTTAAATAACAAAACTCATCATAAATACATTAAAACTTATGATAAGAATTCACTATCAAAACTTAGCTTAAAAATAAAAAATTATGATAAAACCTAAATGCGTATCTATATCTGTGTTTACATACGCGTCTGAATTCGCGTCTAAGTTCGCGTCTATACGTGCATTTACATAAACTTAGACGCGCATATACACGCCAAAATAGACGCACATGTCAAAA
The DNA here is from genome assembly GCF_053477565.2 of Lygodium microphyllum. Lineage (NCBI taxonomy): Eukaryota > Viridiplantae > Streptophyta > Polypodiopsida > Schizaeales > Lygodiaceae > Lygodium > Lygodium microphyllum. The sequence goes on along the minus strand of NC_141135.1, from coordinate 21,430,805 downwards.
CTCAAAAGATACTTAAATCATTTCTTTTCAAACTACGCCTTTCTTTTCCTGCATTTTTTGTGGTTCTGAAGCTTGAGTTTAGCCGACATGCAATCTCTTCATGCCTTACCTAGTCTCTTCATGCCTCATCTCCTCATGACTCACCTCTTCTTTCATTTCAAACACACGAGGGGAAAAAGAAAAGCCAAGGAGAGGAAGAAAGAGAGAACAAGAGAGAGGAGAACAAGAGGAAGAAGAAGCAAAGGGAAGAGACAACAAGCAGCAAGCAAGCATCAAGGGAGAGTAACTCACCAAGGAGAGGAAGAAGGAGAAGGAAGAAGCGCCACCACCCGCCACACCAAACACCCAAGGTGAGTCCTCTCTCTCTCTCTCTCTCTCTCTCTCTCTCTCTCTCTTTCTCTCTCTGTCTATGTATTAGGATTTATGATTGCATTTTGTACAGCACAAATAAATCATGAATGGCGGTCATCTGACTGAAATCAGCCAACTGAGCGTGTTTGCCAGGGCGTCTACATTTCAGTGCAGACGCAGGAATAGACGCGAAGCAATGTTTTCTCTCATTGCGTCTGAGGCCGCGTCTCAGAGTGCGTGTATTCTGCGTCGGAGATGCGAGAATACATGCACTTTGCATAGAAGAGGCTTTGACTTCAAATTCGCGTCTTCAGGCACGTGTGTTCTGCATGTGGGACGTGCGAATACACGCACCCAGCCCAGAAGCTTTGACTTCAGGGTTGCGTCTCTAGGTGCGTGTATTCTGCAGTCGACACGTGAGGATACACGTGCACGCCAGAAACATTGACCTAGAAATCGCATCTGATAGCGCATCTATACTGCATCTCAGATGCGGATATACACGCGCTTTGAATAGAGGGCTGACTTTAGGGATGCATCTGAGAGCGCGTCAATCCTGCATTTTAGACGCGGTTATACACGCGCTAGCCAGCTCTGATAAAAAACAATTTTCATTTCCTAAACAATATATTTTTGCAATGATGAATGTGACCAATTCCATGTTTGTGTTTATAAATTTTCTTGATTCATGATCAAATTTTTAGAAGCTTTAGCCTTCCAACATAGTGAATTAGGTAGCATTATACTTTCGATACCATATTAGAGATTTTGGAAATCTTCCAAGCTCCACTTTCAAATAAGGAGTAAATATTTGACCAAGTGATTAAATCTTAACCCCATATTTGAGAGTGGGACTCCTAGAGATTTCTTATTTATGAGAAGCATTAGCACTTAAGTTTTATGCTCAATATCTAAAGAAAGCTAGATTATTAGCACTTTCAAGTGCCATGAGCATCCATGTATTTTTTCTATGGGATTTTCACACCTTTGTTTTACTTAAATGGACCTTAATAAGTGCTTGTAAAATACACTTGAAGACAATGAAAATGTGTGAGTATCAAAATCCTTCTCTTACATAATGATTCTAGGCTCACTGAATGATTTTTCATAATTAATGTTGGATTGGATCAAGGATTATGATTCTTTGTATGCAAACAAATTTATCTTTTTCTTGTGCTTTTTTGCAGATATCGCATCTTGGTTCATCTAGCAATGACCCGGATTTGGATCGCATGAATGATACATTGGCCTCGTTTGGCAGGGGGATCAATGCATTTTTTGGAGGTTTTCCTAGTAGGGAAAACTTCATGGGAGAGATGACAAAACACCTTGGCTGCTCTCCCACAACAGACAAGGTGTTCAACGTCATGTCTGGAACGCCTCTGACGTCTTTTCCTGGCACTACTTCCCAAACTTCAATTGCAAGTACTCCACGTGTAGCACCTGTACATGCATTGGCTGAAGCACAAGCGTCAGTCGACGCACGTGCATCTGCAGAAGCACGTGCATCCAGCGAGGCAGAGGGTAGTCAACAGAGAGGGAGGAGGGAGAGTCGAGGGGGAGGACGAGGCTTGTGTGGGGGTTGCCTAGGAGGTGGCGAGCGATCACCCTCACCAGTAGATCACGTAGAGGAGCATGTACGTCAATACTATAGAGTTACAGATACTGGTGGCATCTCCCATGATGATGAAGGAAGGGATGTAATGGTGTACTTGAGGAGCGTCGTGCATGCGACGTATAAAGATTGTTTCGTCTACTTCAAAATTCAGAAAAGCGGCTTGTGGCAGGAGGTGTTGAGGGTAGTCCATAGGAGATACCCAAATCCTGAGGGTCAGCGATTCTCAGATGATTGGGGATGCACAAAAGTGAGAGATATGCTTCACAACAAAAGATCCCACCTCATGACATGCGCCAAGGACTCACTGCAGAGACAGGAGGAGGGGCGTGGAGCCTATAGCCAACCATCTATGTGCCACCGCATAGAGTGGAAGAAAGCCAAGAAGAAAACAACAGAGAAAGTGAAGAGTTGCTAGCATGCAGAGGTGCAACGCATCCAAATGGAAACCATGGGATCGTCACATTACGAATTGGGTGGCAGAGAGTCGTAGGAGGTAGATTTTGTAAGTATATTTTGATTTTTAGTTTTTTAAAATTTATATTTCTTTCAATTCTTTATATAATTTGTTCTAATACATTGTGTCTCATAATTCTTTGTATATATCATAATTGTTTTGCAGACTACTATTGTTGGTAGGATACCTTCACTTCTATGAGGAGGGTCTCATCATAAGGACCAATACAACTAGGCTATGAGGATTCGACAGCCAGAGGAGGTATGTTTTTCTTACTTTCCTATTAAAATTATAGCTAATTATAGCTTTTTCTCCACCATGTGTACGTAAGAAACCTTGATCTTTTGTGTGTGTAGGCGAACCCGGATGTGGAGCTTAGCGAGAAGGGGGATAGAGATGCTAGTAGCCATGGTGGTGCTAGCGAAGATGTTTCTTCTTCAGATTTGTAGAGGAGCACCATACCTCCTCTATGGCCTTGTTTTCTTGTATATGTATTATCCATCTTTGAGCCTACTGCTTGCGGCCATGCTTTAGGTCGTAAGCACTTAAACTCCCCATGTAAATGCTTTTGATCTATAATGAATACATGGACTTTTATTTTCAATTCTCGTGCTTTTAGATCCATTGTCTTTTTCCCAAATGCACAATCTGATGTATGGGAGGGGAAAAAAAAAACCAAAGAGCATGCTAGTTTTTTTTTTCCAGTTCTATTTTGTGCGTCTATCCGCGCGTCTAAATTGCAGAAAATGTGTGTTTATAAGCGCGTCTAAAATGCAGAGTACACGCGCTTATACACGCGCTATATAATTCAAATTTTAAAAAAAATTAAATATCTTTTTTTTTTAAAGAAGATTTTTTTTTTCCGTTTGCATCTATGGGCGCTTGTAAAAGCGCGTCTACGCGCGTATCTATATGTCCGTCTAATTTGCTAGGTAGACGCGTTGGTAGATGCACAAAATAAATTAAATAAATAAAAATTTTGGTTTTTTTTATGCGCTTGTATTCATGCGTGTATATGTGCGTCTGTTGCGCGTCTATTTCTGCGTGTAAATTCCTTAATACATGCGATTATAGACGGGAATTTGTAGACGCACAAATAGACGGGTGGGTAGACACGCCTGTAAGATTTTCTCTATATTCAAAAATCGTGTCTAAAAGTGTGTCTAAGAGACCATTTTGTTGTAGTGTGCTCTCTTCTTGGCCTCTTTCCACTCCCTACGGTGGCAATTGGGTGGTTGGCCATATCCAGGGCACCCCTGCTCTTGTCTCCGCAGTGACTCCTTGGCGCGCGTCATAAGGTGAGACCTCTTGTTATGAAGCGTGTCTCTCACCTTTGACCGTCTCTAATCATCTGAGAATCGTGAATTCTCGGGATTAGGGTACCTTCTATGTACTGCCCGTAGCACCTCTTGCCACAAACCATTTTTTTGGTGCTTGAAAGGAATCATGCAATCTTTGTATGTGGCATGTACGACACTCCTCAAGTAGGCTATCACTTCCCTCCCCTCAGAGTCATGCAAGATACCACCGACATCAGTGAGACAGAGTAGTACATTTGTGGAGGCTCACCTCTCTCATTTCCCAGTGAGGGTGATCGAGAGCCACCTCCTAGGCAACCCCCACAAAGCCTTCGACCTCCTCATCCTCCCGCATGACTCTCCTCCTCCCTCGACGGGCACTACCCTCTACCTCACTCGATGCACGTGCTTCTGCAGATGCACGTGCTTCGGCCGATCCATGTACCTCAACTGATCCCTGTGCATCAGCTGATCTATGTGTATGCAGAGTGCATGGAGTACCTATACTTAGTAGAGGTATGCCAAGGTTTGGTGTTTGTGCGGCAGTGCTAGGCAAATATGTGATAGGTGTCCCAGACATCACACTTGTTAACCCCAACATGAAGAAAGCAAAAGGAAGTGGAAAAGACGCAGGGCAAAGGCAGAAAAAAGGTAGCCCGATTGAAGAAAGAAGAGGAGAAAAGGCCAAAAGCGCAAGGGAAACCTTAAAAGTCCAAGGCAAATGCAAAAGGGGAAAGGTGCATGTTAAAATAAAAAGACGCACCCTGAAATCTTGTAAAAGAGTGCTGGGCTCTCACCCGTGCAATTTGTAAATGTAGACAGGCGGTGGAAAGGAAGCTAGGAAGATAGAAGGACAATGAGAAAAGGGGCCTAGGCTAATGGCCGGCCATGTAAAAAAAGGGGGATGACCGCCCATGGAAATTAGGGCATGTATATAAAGTTGAAAAGTGAATGGGAAGCTCATTCTTGTGTGTGGCAAAAGCTTCTTCTTCTTCTTCTCTTGTTTCTTGCCTTCTTGCTTGTGCTTGAGAGAGGGATTGAGAGAGTGTGAAGGAATAAGAGAGTGATTGTGTGAGAGTGAGGGATCTTGGAGAAGAAGCTCTCCATCTTCTCTCTTCCTCTCTTCTCTTCTCTTGTCTCGCGCGTGGCTATGGAGGATGAAGCTCATGGGAGAGGGATTGAGGTTGCTTGAGCTTGCCTCAAGGATCGTGGAGCTACCGGTGTGCAAGAGAGAGGAGGGCACTCAATCGAGCATCAAGGTAAGCTCACTACACCCGTAAGGTAAACATTGCGCGTCGGCTATGTGAGAGGTAGCCATGGCTGCTCGGTTCGAAACACTTGAGCAATAAGTGGTCCGTAGGTCTCGGGGTAGAGCTTGAAGCTCCCATCCATTTTGGTTTCATTGCCCGGACCGACGGAATGGAGCCTTGAGCACCGCGTGCATCAGATCGAGCATGGAAGTAGGGTTTGCAGCCTGAACTAGTGCTCGAGATAACTAGGAGATTTAGGAGGTTTTAATCCGTGGAACATGTAAGTATTTGGGCTTGTTGGAAGCATTAGATTAGGACTACTGTTTTGCATTTCTGTTTTTCATATTGCCTGCACTACATTAAGGTTAGATTAGGGTAAGAAAAGAGAAAATAGAGGTTTTGGCTACTGCTGGAAATAGGAAAACAGGGGCCCAGATTCAAGTTTTTGGGTGAAACAGGGACAGGGAACTGGCTGTAAGGTTTTGCAGTGCTGGGAAAGGACCTTAAGAGGCTTGGGAGGCCAGGATAGACCTCATTTCTTTAGTTGGCCTTGTGTGTGAGAGAGAGAGAGAGAGAGAGAGAGCTTCTGGTTCACAGGACGAGGAAACGCAACCCCGATTTTAGGCGCATCCGATTTGTGCTGCTTCAGGTGAGTCCAGTGTGTTCCATTAGTTCTCTAATCAATTGTGGAAAGTCTGTGGTGATTGAGTGCAGCAGACATTAGGAAGGATTCAAACGCGACGGAATCGCGCCCGCCGCCGATGCAGTTCAACCCGCAGTGGTCCGATCCCTAGAATCGGACCAACCTGGAGTCTGGAGTCAGACCGTCCGCCTCCCAGAATCAGACCGTTCGACTGAGAGAGAGTTGGACCAGACTAGTCCAATTGCCAGAATAGACCAACCCGATCGGACGTGCCACATGGCACTTGGACTGCCCATTAGAACCGGACCATCGTAGTCGGACCATTCGGGCTGGACTCGGACCAGTCCATAGTCGGACCACTTCAAAAGTAGGACCATCCTCTTGGTCCGATTCCCAGAATCGGACCACCAGGGTCGGACGATTCCTAGAATCGGACCAACCCTGTCCGACTATTAGAGTCGGACCAAACCGGTCCGATTGCCAGAATCAGACCGTCCGACTCCCAAAGTCGGACCAGCCCTGTCCGATTCCCAAAATCAGACCATCTAGCCAGAACAAAAAGATAAGGATCTTTTGCTGACCTTGCCACAGATCTGACCCAAGGACACAACCCTGACCACCCCCACGACCCAGTTTGACCATTTGGACCACAGAGACTAATCAAACTTAGGGTGCGGAAAGACCCTAGGATAGCCGAGAACCGAGTTGAAAACTCAAATTAGGCTAAGAACGTGGGTAGAAACAAGGTGGAGTTTGCATTAAATGCTTCCTGTATCGGCATTTCACTCTTATGCTCCACTAAACCTGCACAGCAAGAAAAGAGAAAAGCATCTTTTCGCACCAAGCACCACGAACGCACCAAGCACAACATGTGAGTAAGGATCGCTGCTGTTTTCAAATAACAAGGAACACATCTGGATATGTAATAGCATTAAAGAACCCACTAGTAGGAGAAGACCCCAAGACTTAGATAGGTACCTGAGCGCCCTACTAGTAGTACCTGGAGAAAACACGAAGACACGGGAAGCAACAAGATAGAGGAGTAGAAGCTGCCGCGGAGCTGACTGGATTCATCGACAATCTCGTGGAGTTGGAAGCAGAAACAATGTCGGGATCAAGAGGCGACCAAGGGGAAGACCAATTAGACTTAGGAGAATTTCCAACTTCGGTCCAAGAACTGGTCCACGACTACGATCTACTCACCAGGACCGTGATCCAAGGTAGACCTGTAGAGGAAGTAGTGGCTAACCTGGAAGAAGAGAGAAGAGCTATCAAGAGAGCGCTGGAAGGCATGATTTCCTACAACCATGAGCAAAGGGCTAGAAGGCTGCAGCAAGACATGGATATGTACGAGGCTAGATGAGTACTAGACCTAACTGGGGCAGCCAAGTCCGAACCGAACGTAGAGAGGGAACGGGCAGCAAAGGCTGGCATGACGTTGAGTGAACTAGTGGCAAAGCGACTCATGGATAATATATCCGTGGAACAGAGTGCTACTGCCCTAGCCACCGTGCTACTGTCAGGATTGTGAGTCATGCAAGGAACTAAAGGGCAGGCTAGAATCCCCATAGTAGCAAAACAACTAGCTCGATACAAACCTAGCAGTGACCTGTACAGCTTCATGGAGAAGTTCAAGCAAGTATGTGAGGCAAACGGTCTTAGTGACCCTGCGAGCTCAAGCCTTCGGCCTGTGCTTAGGCGACAAGGGGAGGACTTGGTACTCTAGCCTGGATGATGCAGAATGTACGAACTTCGCTCGCCTTAAGGGCCTCTTCATCAAGAGGTTTTCGGAGGCAGGGTATTCGGATAACCTCATAGTTAGGTTGATGAATATCAGTCAAAGGGAGAAGGAGGACATTAGGGATTACGTTACTCAGGTGCGCAGTCTCTACAAGAGAATCCCTGCCAATGAGCGACCTACCGAGAGGGCAGTGTCTATAGTGTTCATGAATGGGATTCGGAGCGAGGAGCTCTACAAGGCTTTGGCCAGTAACTCCACCTTACAATGAGACGTGCTAGCTCGAGTCTTTGAGGAGGCAATACGCGTAGATGATCAACTTAGGGAACGTAGCATGAGGACTACCAACCGAGATAGTGCAAGCCAGAGGGACCCTGGTATTTCTTTAGCTCTTTGAATTGAATTTTCTATTACCCTTAAAACATTAAAGTACTTCTTGAAATCCACATCTTTTAGCATATAATGGTACCAATAGTATGCATGATAAGAGCAAACCAACTTCTCAATCAACTAGTCAATGCCCTGGCCATGCAAGTTGCATTTCTCACTAAGAAATTGACTCTTCAAAATTGAGTGATAAGACTAGATGCTACCATTCTTGATTTGCATGAGGGATAATTCTTGTAGCACATATCCACATTCCTACGATAATAGTACTAATTGGTTTTCGTCATGCTCTAGCTTAGTTGGATTCCATATATTAATTGATGATGATGTCTCATTGGTATCTTGCAATTCTTTAACGTAGTCTAACTGCTCTCGTCCAAAGTTAGAAATTCCAAGTCGGTCTTGAAGATAGTTTATTCATGGTGATAGAAGTCAGGCACAAGAGAATGGCCATTGGTACCATGTTCAAAATGTCGATTGTAGTTGGGCATGTTGTACTTGTGATTGATCACAAAAATGGAATATATGTAAATATCAAACCAAGGTTCATATGTTAAATGGAGTATAAGTGGAGACCACTGTAGGAAAGTCCATGGAGTTATATGGTGCACAATTTCATGAGCACCAAAGTAAGTATTTAATATATCACCACTATGGCTGATTGAAGAATTGTCGAGTAATTTCTTAATGTTTGCGTTCTAAGTTTTTTCTTATTTTGGATACAGGACAAGTTTTACACTCAAAGGAGATTGGGTCACATGTCCACTCACTTAACATGCACACTATAAAGGTATGAGGATGAAATGTATGGTGTAATAATAATGATGTTAGCAAATGCCATAGGGTGTAAAATGTAATGGTAATATGTGATATATAGGGTTACGTAGAATGTAAGGGATGGTATGCAATATTGATCTATGTTCAATAGCATCATCAGGAAAAGCAAGGAGAGGTCAGCCACAAATCTATTATAGAAGTAATTAACTATCATTAGCTTTATCATATGCCACATGGTTGACATACATATGAGAGCTTGGATTTTGTGAGTTCTTTTGCAAATGTATTTGACGTAACAATTTTGACACCATCAACATCACACCATATGCCTCCAGCTGGTCAACCGTGAGAGTTAAAGAGGACAAACTCTTGCTACAAAAGACATGTAGATGAGAGTTAAAGAGGACAAACTCATAGCAAGTTTGATGATGTCAACTGTGAAAGTATTTGATGTGGTGAGCCTTGATTTGGTCCTTCATTCATACTAAGAGAGATCAAAATTTTCCTACAAGCTTAAATAGAATTGGCTAAGCAGCTGCATACTGACTTAAGGTTTAAAAATCTTCTTTGGCCGAGATGCATGCTGTAGACAGGTCTTCTACCTTTTACCAAGAGAAAAATACAAAACACTGATCAATTAGAAAGGACATATAGGAAGACAGAAGGAAATCCCTTGCTACCTTACAACATGTCCTGCTTCCTGAGAAGCTAGCCGAACAGCGATGTCAGGGGCATACACAACAGTCGGACTTGCAGCATGAGCCTGAAGAAGGTCATGATTATTCTCCATAGTCAGTGAGAAAGCTGCTTCCCTTGAGATGTCTGAAGGCAGAGCAACTGCTCAAAAACTGCTGATGTCAGAATATATTTCAAGCTTGCAGGGAATGGGGTTGTCATTCAAGCTCTTTTGGGTGTGATTGCGATCTTTTGAATGAGGTTCCATGGGCTGTATTGAGCATGAGTGTATGTTCTTAAACAGTGAATAAGAAGAGAAGTAAATGCCAGAAGATCACTTTGGGTTGTCTTGGCCTTTTGTTACAACCCTATGTGTTTGCTAAGAAGGCCACTGTCTTCCCTCCATTGTTGCAGGAAATTTGAAAAATTTACAAGCAGATGGGGTAAGCTTGTTGGTCTCTTAACTGATGGCAATGCAAGCTTAACTAATGATGCCCTGGCATTGTTGGCCATATTAGCACCATGTGCAGAGGGCCTGATGGCTATAAGGAAGACTAGGTCCATACCTTTACTGGTAAAACTGTTAACATTTGGGTCCACCAAAGGGAAGGAGAACTCTAATGGAGTCCTCTTGGCTTTGTGAAAGAATGGAGGAGGAGAAGTTAAAAGATCTGTCTTGATCCTTCCTACTGCTCTCTCCTCTTTGCAAAGGCTATCATTGGATGGTTCTCCTAGAGCCCAAAGAAAAGAATCCCTGCTTTTGAAGATTCTTAGAGAATCTGATATTGAGTAATAAAACACGTAACTGGGAGATAGTACCTGCTCAGATAAAATCATATACAAAACCCAAGTCCTAAATGTAGATTAAAGAGTTCTCTGCCATAAGTAGGTTCCAACCTACTTGTGAAGATCAATGTCTCCTTGACACACTCCATCACTGTGAGTATGCATTAATTTTGCATGCATCTTTCATTCATCCTGAATAATAAGCCATTCCTCTAAGCAAAAAAAAATCAATCGTCTTCAAGCATACTACAGATGGAGGATTGGAATACCTTAGAAAAAAAGCTTACTTGTGTCGTAAGAGGAGTGAACCAAGAGTCTCTAATGCCATCTCTAATTTCCCTGTAGTCAAAAGCATGGGTCAAAGCCATTAAAAGCAGAACTGTGAATGCAAAAAGAAACCATTCAAGTTACCATTAAATTAACCAGATAATTGAAGTAACACAGAGAATAGATCAAAATCATATCCAAAATCATATTCAATCGAGAACTTACTTGTCACTATAGGAATTCATAATATTCTAGCAGGTACCCTTGCTAGACTCTGTCTGATCAGATAGGGAAGTTACGCCACCACTTGTGGATATTGAGCTATTTATGCTTTGATCAGAACTATACACCTTTCTCTCTCTTTTTTTCTGGTTCCTCGTTGGAACCTTTACTCTTCTTTGAAATATCCTATGATGATGATGCTTTGCTAATTGAAACAGAAACTTGCATATGTAGAAAATATCAGTATACATAGTGAATGTTAGATAAGAAAACCTCACACCATCCTAGTCCTTGAAATATTAGTACACATTTTGAACATTGAGATTGAGAAAACCTAAACACCAACGTACTCCCAGCTAGTGTTGTCCCTTTTCAGATATTGAGTAATTCATACTGTGACTAACTAAGTGGTGTGCTCCTATTTAAGGGGCACTTGAAAGTGTGATCAAATTATGTTTAGCCGTACTATCAAAAGCCTACGTAGATACATTTAATGCATGTGCTAAAAAAAGATGGATGTCTATAGAGCTTCAGTCTAAATCATCAGCAGGTCCATAAATGTTACAACAGTATGAAAATGAACAAGTCAAATTAGGAAGTAAGCAAAGCATTGTACAATTAACTGTTGTATATGGGATTCATCCCTACTGGAATTGGTGTTATCCCATTGGCAATGTTAGTGATTGTATTTATCTTCCTTTCACCAAACTGCTTAAAGCTGTCTAGCTATCATAGAAATTCAGTAAAATCCAAGTTGTTGATCATACCTCACTGATGCCAGATGAAGCCGCGGTTATGATGACAATCTTCCCATGCACATTCTCCTCGAGGACCACATGGAAGAAGCATAGTAGCACACAGCGGAAGATGAGCAGGAGGCACATGACTTCTCTCTCGTCTGTACACAAAGACCCTTTTGGAGCGGTGGATTTTGCGTGAGCTATAACCCTCTCATCTCTCAAATTGGACATGTTGTTGGATATGACATTGCATGTTGGATCCATTGCGGGTGAATTTCTTTGCTTTTGGATGTCATATCCCCACATGTAATGGAGCTATCTGTAGTTGTCATAGGCCTAGCTCTGTCTATCTTGGTGGCCGCATCGGATGATTCTACTGTTCTGCCCAGTCCTTATTAGGCCTTGGAGATCGAATTACTGCAGATGGTGCAACTGGGCATACAACCTTGAAAAATCAAAAATCACAGCGGTGCCTCGTCATCCTCTAATGCCTCTTACTCTAGATAGCTATCTTCTGTTGCGACCACAGAGTTCACCACTATGGCAGGTCAGTGTTGGTGGGTGTGGCCAGATGACTTGTGCCTCTTGCAGACCTATTTTCTTATTGTTCCTACAAACAAGTTCAAACCAGACCCGACGCAGACTTGTTTTTTGGGTATTGCACCAACTGTCTCGATGCTCATTCACATTGCATGCCTATTCAGAGAGTTAGCCACAAACCTACTGTACTAGCTATAAGTACTTCAGCTACATAAGGACATAAATAAGGGAGATCCATAAAATGTAAGCTAATATATGTAACTAGAAAACAATACATTGCCCTGTTTGAAGAAACAACTATTGATAAAACCAGGAACTATCATACCATTGATAAAACCAGGAACTATCACCATGCAATTGCACATTCAGATCTTGAATGTAAGTCCCACATTGAAGAATGGTAAATTGCAATGATCCTCCTTTCTCTTTGATATTTATTGAGACCCCTGCATGCATCCCAAGCACCTGGATGTTAGCTTCACCTGCATCGAACAGGGGTTGAGGAAGCCATGTGTTGCTATACGAGTATCTCCAATCCAGAGTCAAGTCAACTTGGACATTAGAGGCCCGCATGGCCACACTGGTATTGCCAAGGGAGACGACAGGCTCAGGCACAACAAGTCGAATGAGGGTGACATTTGTGATGGCGATGTGCATCTGTCCGCCAAAAGGGAATCCGATAGATTTAATCACGTTTGGGAGCGAAAGGGGGATGGAGCTCTGCAAAACCTGGTCAAGCACCGCGTCCTTGAGGTAGTCGACACCATTTTGCGAGACCGTGATCCAGATGTTGGGGCTGTCTTCACCTGATGCTTCTTGCCAAGAGGTCATAAACTCTGGAGGAAGGGTTTTTTTGTAAGGTCAGCATCTCCAGAGAAACTCTGGAGGGAGGTTTGTCTGTAAGGTCAGCATCTCCAGCTTCAACAGTTCTTCTCTTCGCTTCGTGTAAGCCTCCGAACCGGGAGGAAGAGGCGGATCACCTTCCTTGCACACACGAATGCTGTCGCACGTCATGACGACGTCCTGGAGAAGAGAACCCTCTGTAAGGTTGGCATCTCCAACTTCAGCAGTTCATCTCTTCGCTTCATGAAATATGAAGTGCAATCCCTGGTCATCTACTAAAATCTCCACCAATTGCAATGCTAGATCATCTACAATATAACTAATTGATTTATTTTGAACAAGTAAAGGAAGTCCTTTAAATCAATGTGATCAATAAAAAAATCAACATAACAATAAATAAATTTAGAAGAAACTAAATAGAAATAGAAAAACATACATATTTTTAAGAGAGAATACAAAAGAGACAAGTGTGTGCCATGCTTTCTAGCTAGACCATTGTCATTTTGTTATGGGAAAAGGGGGAGAAATCATAGCCATGCATTCTTGATTACTGATTAGTAAAGATAAAGCAAAATGTAGAATATTAAGTATGATGCCAACTAACTTGGGTTAAAATTTTAAAGCTTGAACAAGTAAGGCAAATCATTACTTAAGCATGCTAGTTTTGTATAGTAGCAATATAAGGCTCCTCCATTTACGAGTCCCCATTTGTAGCTGATATCCCATAGAGTTTTAGATCCTTTCAAAACAATATATCAAAATGCTTGGGGGGGAAAAATGATAATCCTTTGAGGTGATACCTGCTTCTTGCACCAAATGATTAGTTCAAGGCTTAGCCACGTTTCTATTAAGGTTAGCCACTTGATCTTGAGACTCACATGTTCAACTAATTGCCACTAGAGCATGTTTAACTCTTCCTCAACAATCACATCTATCTCTACATTAGCATTTGTGCATGCTAGTCTTATTAATTCCATGATAGCATAAACAACTTGATGTACATCATTATCTGCTCATAAAATAACTCTCCAAGTCACCAATTAATGATGCTTTATATTATAGGTTACTCAACTTGACACAAAATGCATTACATAGGGTAATCTAATCTATGTCACAATTATTACTTAGACACTTATCCAATTATCACCAAGCTATCTGAGGGTTCATGTTATTATCTTTAGTAGAGGAATTGGATGACAACATTAATTACTGTAACCCACTCATGACAAAAAATAAGAGTTCGGATCTAAGGCTACCTAGCATATGATGTTGTAAATCTCAATTTATGTAATTGACTAGAGTTTGTTGCATTTTTCCTAGTTTGGTTGCTATTCTTCCTAGTTATAGTGTGAACTTTCTATATAGTAAGTGGTCTAGAGTTTGTTGTGCACCCCCCTTATCACCACGTGTCAACCCCCCCTCTCTCTCTCCCGGCGCGAAGCACCGGGAGCTAGGCGTGGAGCGCCTAGTACACACACACACACAAACACACACACACACACAGAAAGCGTGTGTTTTCATAGCACTTCTTCACTCATGTATAAAATTAAACTCAAAATCACAAGGTAACCAAATCCATAAACATACATACACACATCAAATTACCACATGCACAAAAATACATGTTAATGCATATCCACATCATCATTGATGCATAGTCATGCTCACTAAGAATACAATGGAGATGCTACCGTAGCCTGAGCGTCAGATTTTGGTGTAGTTGCTCGTGACGTACTGCATGGCTTGGTGTTGTGAGGGGGCCCCCACTACTCGATCCAGTCCACTTGACTCCTCACTTATGGCTCCGTGCGTGGCTTGGTCAAGATGGAGGGAGAGCGAGTGATCCACGGGCCCCACTTCTTTTAGCTCGCTCCACGTTTTCAAGCATTACACACATCCACCATCACGATCCATACATCCCAGTAGCCAGGCATCCGAAAGGGTCCCCACACAGGGTAAGTGTTATTTTATAGTGGACCACATAACCACTCGCCCTTAGGCAGTTGCATTTCCTTTGGCACCTGCTCCGCCGTTCCAGCCATACCAACACAGTAGCTCGACTTTGGATACACGACCTGGCTTTGCCCACTTATTTGTATCGCTCGCTAGCATCCACGAGCTCCAGTTTCTTTGTCCTCACCGGCAACTACGAGTTTCAGATGGTCTAAACACAAAGAGATCGTAACATGGCTTTGCCCGCTTCTTTACACGCTCGCCAGCCTCTATGAGCCCTCACTTGTTTATGGTCGTAGAGGCGTACAAGTCTCGGTCCAATTCATGAACCACATTTGAATAATCTGTTGTCAACAGGCTTATGGATGTATGGCACGTTCCAAACTCTAGATGAGGTTGCACAGCTCAACAATTTGGAGGCGACAATCTGGAGGCAATCAACATATACAGCAGGAACTGCATCCTTCTTGCTCTGCAGCTTCGCACAATCTGGTTGCACATAAGAAGGTGAATGACCTTGGCACTTGGTTCAAAGAGAGTGAGAAGTGGAAGAGAATAAAATGTTGATCCCCTTGCCGATAAGGCATCATCTCACATTAGCCCCCCAAAAATGAAGTTGAGCCTCATATATATCCTACTGAATTTGGAGGATCATGTATTAATAACTCCATCTAATGTTTAGAAGTGCTACCCAAATTATTAGGTCCATCTAGCCATAGATGATTGGTCATCAGGATTGAGGTAATCTCACGTTCCTTGATGGGATTTATTTTACTTATCTAATTAGCAAAGGCACCATACTATTACAACATAAAAAAGCAGCTTCCTTTTATTATCATGTCACATAGGGTCCATTAACACAACATCTAGCACATGACAAACACTTTGGAAAACAACATTCTATTGCACAAAAGATAATATATAAAAACACCATTCCATGAATAGTATAAAATCCATCTCCCTACAGAGAAAACAATTGTCTAGCCTAGGATATGAGCTTCCAACCCCATAAGATTGGGTTGTATGTGATTACACTACTTCTGTCAACAACACACACTAGGGAACTTATTAACTTAGAGCCATGATAAGCTTCCCTCAGCATTAAAGGTATCCTATATAATATGGTCACTTGGCCTTTTGCCTTCTCAAGCACTCATGTAATCAAAAACACCTATCTCCTAAAAGATCATGGGATCCCAACCCACTAGTGAGTATTTTGGCATCTTATAGGATGTTAAGGCATATTGGGATGGAAATGCCAATGGTTTGAACTACAATGATAAAAATTTTGTCAGATTGTTCCATGAAAAACAATAATTTTAGAGAATAATTTCAAAATACTTGTTATAATTAGACAAAATGATAATTTCATAGAGTAATTTTAAAATATTCATAATAATGTTTTTTGGGGCCATAAATATAGTCGTTGGGATACGATCTTCACAAGTATATATGAATGGTCTTGCTAAAAATTAATGTGTCTATTATTTCTAAGGGTAGAGAAGGGATATGATAGTGCTCATGAATTTTCTTGAGTTGTTCCAAGATTTTTGGGAGCTTTGAATTATCTCTAAGGCTTGACTTATAGGAATAAGGGCTAGAGCAAGTTAGGAGGGATTAGAGGGTAGCATAAATAGACTTGTCATGGATGTTACACTTGATGTTTGTTATGACCACAAGATGATACTAGCCAAATAGGTGCCTATAGGAGAAGTTGCTACACAAGATTGCACACATCATAATTTTTGAATTGCCAAATGCATAGCATGATTGAAATCCTCACGGAGAGTACATTAAGATCCTCTAGGGGTTCAGCCTCTCTTGTAGAGATTCAAACCTATGGTTTTTTACCCAACATGGAAGGTTTAATATGTATAGGAGAGAATAGCCCAACATGCTTTCCTCCCCTCCTTGCTTTTTATAGTACTCTATTTTTAATATTGGCCTTGTTGAGCATGTTCTTAGCACAAAAAGCATGCCTTTATTTTAGCTCTCTTATTTTTTCTCAAAAGATAAATTAAAAAATTTTCCAAAAGATAAATTCAAAAATTTTCCAATCTTAATTTGTTCTTCTTTTTCTCTTGTGTTTTCCTTTTATTATGATGCACTTTCAATGTTCCATTGAGAATTTGCAAGAGTTTCTAAATTGTTTGAATTATTTCACCTACCTTTGAGATTGGTGAGAATTTGATATGCTCCCATCGATACTTTTCTATGGAATTTCTCAACTTCAAACCCTAATAAAATGAGAATATCCAATGAGGATTTCTTTGTTTTGGAGCACTAGTTCTTTGTAAAGATAATATACTTCCACCCTTGTAAGGCTATTTAGGTGTAGCCTTCTTGTTATTCAAGTCACCTCATAGTGAACCTTAAAGTAGCTTCCCATCTATCATGTTGCAAGCTTCCACATAGAGCTAGCTACAATAGTTGGCAATCACTAGAATCCTTGGTACTTATATTTTTGTGTTAAGACATGAAATTTATAAGTTTAGTGCTAGTTTGAAAGGTAATAATATTTCATCATACAACTAGCAATGCAGTTTGCTTTATTTTCTATAGCCACATGTTTTGGGCAATGCAATTTAGCTTTTTCTCAATATGGCTACGCGCTTTGCCTTGGTGGTTCTTTTTTTCCATGTGCACTTCCATGACCAATATGGTCATGCACTTGGTAATATGCTTTCCTTTTTAATATGGCTATCTAATTTTCATGATGGGGTATATATGATTGTGTGGTTTTCTTGCCATGCACTTTGAATGTTTGCTCTTGTTGCTCATTTGGACAGTAGGAAATATGATGTTAGTGTGTGGAGTTTCTATTTAATACATTGGTGCAATATTCTTTTTTCTCACTAATATAATCATGAGCTTTGCAATAAGATGGATGTCATGGCCATGATATATGCTTGGTCAATGTGGCCATGTACTTTGCTCAACATTGTAAGTGTTACTGTTGCTAAATGCAATGACTCTGTTGTTGGGGCCACATAGTTTGTGTTATTCATGTGTACTAAACATCTTTCTTTTAATTTTCTTTTTTGTTATTGTGATTACCTTTCAACAATTGTGGTCTTGGTTTTGTGTCAATGTGAAAATCTTAGCTGTGAGTAAGTATTATACAAATGTAAATGTCAAATCAATGAATATTTATTTACTAATTATACCTAGAAAAATCATGAGTTCCAAGTTAACTTGATAGAATATCTATAATTCCCTAGTTAGAGGATAGTACTGGCTAGTTATGACTAGTAAAAAGTAAAATTTTCTAATTAGGTTGATATTATTACTAGTTATACAATAACTTGCTAGATAATGTTGCTAGATAGGGCTTCAATTTTCTAGATACTATCTAGGAAAAGGATGTTACTAGTTAGAAGAGACTAGTGATGGCAAAATTATCTAGTTATAACTAGAAAATTCTACATTCTTTCTAGTTTGGTTAGTAATCTTCCTAGTTATAATGTAAACTTTCTATATAGTAAGTGGTTTAGAGTTTCTTGTGACCTTTGTCCTTACCTTCTCGAAACCATCATTATCAACTTGAATTGAGAAATAGAGAATTGTGATAAACATAATCTTTATCTTATCTTCATTGTACCTTTAATTCCCTATTACATAAAAGTAGGGAATCACATCCTTATAATTCCTTATGTAGGGATTTTCAAAGGAATGTGGGGAATGCTCTATATTCCCTATTATAAGATGTAGGGAATGTAGGGACTTTCAAAGGAATGTAGGGAATGCTCTATATTCCCTATTATAAGATGTAGGGAATGCAATTTCCTAGGTATAGATGGGGAATACGTACTTGTCTACATAGGAAATATTGGAGAATTTCCTATATTTCACCAAATTGCCTATGTGGGGAACAATTGAAAGTTCCTTGTGATACAAGTGCATCTACATCCTCTAGAGATTTCACGTTGAAGGCCATGTTGTTGTGAACCATGCATGACTTTCCAGGATATATATGGAGAGTGTTTAGGTACATGTATATAACTCTATATTTGAAATTTAAGACTTGAATCAATTGCATTTTATTAATTCACTTGTTTGTTCAGGTTTAACCACATCAGGATATCATGCATGTCCTATTTGCGGTCCCTCTCTAGTTTCCTCTAGACCGGCACGTTTAAAGAAGGTTATCTATGACAATCATCATCGATTTCTTTCTATTGACCATTCCAAATATGTTCTCGCTTCTAATGGAATGACTCCACAATCTCTAACCATTCGAGATTGGAAGGAGATGGATTAATGCCAACAGCCACCCTCCACTCGGCATGAGTCAGTAAGAAGTATATTTCTCTCGATTGACTTTAAAGTATTTAGCATGATGAATTGTTTACATAATATACTGTTTGTTTGTTAGGTTCTCTATATTTTTTCGTCTTTCGTATTGGACTGAACTCAAGATCAACCCATGCACATATTCAAAAATATTGTATCTACATTCTGGGATCACTTGATAGGGGCTCGTGATTCAATCAATGTAAGGGAGAATTTACGTAACATTGGTCACATGAGACGAGCCTGGCCAAGCATTGGACCTAGAGGAAAGATTGAGCTACACCATGCACCTTGGATGTTATCAAAGAACGAGGAAAAAATAGTGAAGGAACAAATATGTAGCTTTCAAACACCCACGGGATGTATGAGATGTCTCAAGGGAGCCTTCATAAAGAAAAAGAAAAGATGTGTGGAGCAACTATCTGGTTTGAAGTCCCACGATTGGCACAAAATGATTCAAGTAAGGGTATCTCTAACCATGAATATAGTAATTAGTGGAGTATCTATGTGTAAAATTTGGGGTATGATGACTGTTTCCTCAACTAATCATTTGATCTATGAATATTATTTACATTCAATTCGTACTTTCTACTAGCATATCCCATTGTGTATCCAAAGATGTACGTGATATCATTTACAAGATGAGAGAGCTTGTGAGGTGTGTATACATTGTATTTTTTCATTATATATTGCATACATCATGTAGTGAACCTCTTTGAATTTCTACACAAAAATAAACAATTGTCAAATACATCTTGACAAATACATGAGCTTGAAGGAAATTGATCCAAACACATTGCAAGATGCTCGAGTATTATCTATTGAGGTGGTTTGTTTGGTGGAGGAAATTTTTCCTCACTCCATTTTGACTACTCAATTACATTTACTCGTACATTTGATTGATGAGATCGCACTTTGTGGGATAGTTCATGCAAGATGGATGTTTTGTGTGCAAAAAGTAGAGTTTTTTTGTTCTTGGGGACCTTCTGACGCTCACTACGCGCGCAGGAAAGCATGGCTGGGGTTCGTTAGTGCAATCATCTCTTATTTGTATATATCTGAATATCTTGCTAAAGTGGATCCCTCTCAACCACGACTATGGAAAGACGATGAAGACTTAAGGATGACCTCTATAATACCTCAAGGAAAAGGAATGAGTAAAATGCTAACAAAAGAAGAACTTCGTAAGTTAAATAGTTTTTATGTACTCAATAGTGATGTAATGAGCAAATGGGTGACACTATATAATGAAGCAAGGGCAAGAAGAAAAAGCCAAAGACATTAAGCATTTCGCACCAGATATGGACGTAATGTCTTATTTCCAGATCATCTAAATGCGCTCCCACATCATATTGATATAGATTGGTTACATGAGGAAATGGAGAGAATGGAAAAAGAGGAGGAAATTAATATATCTCAAGAAGAGTGGGAATACGCACGAGGTTGCTTATGAAAGGTGAGACATACTATCAATTAATTTGTTTCTAGTTATATTTTATATAATAAATTGGCATGTTTGATCTTAATATTTTACTATTAGTGCACATTATTCAATGCTATTTGGTGTGAGGGTAAGCATCTTCGAACTCAACGTATAGATGAAAAGAGAAATACCCAAGATTGTGGTGTCCTTACTCACTTTGAGGATGCCAATGGTACCATGGAAGGTTATTGTGGCTTGATCCAAGATATTCTGAAGCTTGACTTAAGACGATTCTTTATATATGTATTGGATGTGAAGTGGTTTAAAGAAGTGGTAAAAAATGGTGAGCATTGCACAATCAGACGTCATCCAAGTGGTTTTGTAATCATTGACTCTACAAAATTTCACCAAAACAAGAATGACACATTAGTACTACCTCAACAATACGAGCACGTATATATGTAAAAGCTAATTTTTTTATATGTATACATGTGATACATATACACAATATAATAAGTATTTAAGTTTCTTGCTTTTATTTTTTAAATACATGTTGTGTATTATCCAATGGTAAACAATAACCGATGGTGGTATGTCATCCCTATATCTAATCGTTCAAAACCAATATATGGTAATATTACCGACATAGAGATAGCAGATGAAAATCCAACAATTAATAATGATGTACATGATGACACCATAATGGATGATATGCATGATATAGTACACGATGAATCTCGCGAGGATGTTCAAGGAAACGCAGAAGAGGACAATAATGTGGTTGATGATGATGAAGTTATTGAGCAATATAGCAATACATCTGATCGTGGGATAGACTTATTTGTTTCGTTACCTCTTGGTAACATAAACCTAGAAGTAGATAGTTTAGCAAGGGCTGATCTCATTGAAGATGAGATGGATCATTCACTATAACATACTTAATTCGCGTAATGATTCAATGTGTGTTCTTAATTCTATGGAAAATATCATATGCACATGTGCATACTCAAGAATCAATAGTCAAGTTTAAAGCTAAATTGAATTTTTCATAATAAAAAGAAAGTATTTTTTATCATCTTCAAGTAGAGAAATTACGAGATACATGCAATGCTTGCTACTAATTGTATAATAAGGTTTGTGTCGCTTGCCCCGCTAATTACTTATATCAGGCTTGTCAACTAGAGGAACTGCCATTTATTAGAGAGAAATGCAAAAATAATTATTAACTCTGGTTTTTTTTTATTATATTAAGTCCAATTTCAAGTGGTTAAATAATTGCGTGTCTGCAAACGCGTCTATATTCGCGTCTATCTGTGCGGATATATAGACGCAAAATTCGTGTCTATTTACACGCTCTTTTACACAAACATATGGACGCAATGATAGACGCGCCCGACTTTGCACGTCTATGTCTCGTTTCTGTTGTGGTGACAGCTCCTATTCCAGATCCACTCGCATCAGTGACTACTAAAAAGAATGGTCGATTAAAGTCAGGTAGTTACAAAATAGGTGCATGTGTTAAAGCATGTTTCAATAAATCAAAAGACTTTTGGTGATTATCAAACCAATGATATATAATACCTTTCTTTAATAATTTTGTTAAAGGCAATACAAGTAATGATAAATTTCTCACAAATTTGTTGTAAAAGCCAGCAAGACCTAAGAAAGAACATAGCTCATGCACATTTTTAGGGATTGGCTAACTCAAAACTACTTTTTTTTTAGGATCAACTTGAATACCATCAGATGAGACAATATGTCCTAAGTATTCAATGTGGGTTTGAAAAAATTCACTCTTTTCAAAATTAGCATATAATTGATTCTCTTTCAACAATTTGAAAACCAAAGATTAATGTTCATAATGCTCATTCTCATTTTTATTGAAAACCAATATGTCATCAAAGAAAATAATTACACAATGCTGATACTTCAAAAATATTCAATTCATCATATGACTAAATGTGGCTGGTACATTAGTCAAACCAAAAGGCATAACAAGGAGTTCATAATGACTAAATGGAGTTCTAAATGCAGTTTTGAAAATGGCAGGTGTATCCAATTGTACTTGATGGTATCCAGATTTGAGATCTATCTTGCTAAAAATAGTGGCTCCTTGTAGTTTATCCATGAGGTCATCTACCTTAGGGATCAGATATCTATTTTGAACAATGATCTTGTTTAGGGCACGATAGTAAATGCACATCATATAGGTATTATTTCTCTTCTTCACTAATAGGACAGGTGCACCAAAAGTAAAACTACTGGGCCTAATGAGTCCTCGGGTTAACAATTCTCACTACAAGAATACAGAGGCATAGCGATGCCGCTTTTTGACGCCTAATAGCGACATCGCTATTTGCGACACAAATAGTAAAACTGCTCAGACAAAAAAAATGCGGGCCAAAACCCGAGCGCGTTATTTTGCGCGAACGAACGAAAGAGAGAGCGAAAGGAAGAGAAAAAGGGAGAGTGAACTCCATCTTGCATTTGAGAGGAGAGGGAGAGAAAAAGAGAAAGAGGGAGAAGGAAAGACTCTTGCTGCCGCCGCCGCCATTTGCGAAGAAGAGGAGAAAGTGTACAGAGGGTGAAGAGGAGCCGCCGTCGCAAAGAGGAGCCGCTGAATCCATTGCAGTGAGTGCATTGTTCCTTCTTGCTTTGTTTTTGTTTTTCCTCATTTTCTTTTACTTGTTTTGGTTAAAAGTCATGTGTATTGAGAGAGGAAGAGGAAGAGAGAAAAGGAAAGAAGGAACGAGAGAGAGAGGAAGAAAACATTAAACATAATAGGGAAAGAGAGAAAGAGAGAGAGAGGGAGGGAGGAAGGGAGGGAGAGAGAGAGGGAGGGAGAGGTTGTTATTATTGTTGTTGTTGTTTTATTTCTTCTTTTCTTTTATTCTTCTTTGTTGTTGTTATGGTAGTCATAGTAGTGGTAGTGGTAGCGGTAGCGATAGTGGTAATTGTTATTTAATTTTTTATTTTCTTATTTGTTATTGTTGTGGTAGTCGTAGTAGTAGTAGTAGTAGTAGTGGTAGTGGTAGTGGTAGTAGTAGTTTTTGTTGTTTAATTTCTTCTCTTCTTGTTTGTTGCTGTTGTGGTAGTCGTAGTCGTGATTATAGTAGTAGTACTAGTAGTAGTACACTACAACAAAAAAGCTCCATAGACACGCTTGTAGACGCAATATTTGAATTGTGTTTAAAAATGTTGGGTGCCTTTATTACCGCGTCTAGTAGCGTGTCTAAAATTTCGTGTCTACAAGCGCGCTTATAGTGAAAACTACACGTGTATATAGACACACATATACACCCGAAGATAGATGCACCTATAGATGCACTTTTAGATGTGCATATAGATACGCATATACGCGCGCATATACATGTGCACATACATGCAGATATACACCGCATATACACGCGCACATACATGCGCATATAGATGCGATTATAGACGCGGAAAACAGTGTATGAAAAAAAAAACTCAAAAGAGATGTGGTTGTTTAATGCGAGCGCGTCTACAGGCACGTCTACTCTGTGGATCAGTCTCGCTCTTACATGCGCCAAGTCCACAAAACTCAAAAAAACCTAGGAGGTGTTGTGGATCTTCAACGCTTGCGTGTCTAGGAGAGCGTCTACTCTGTATATTAGACGCGCTTGTAGACGCGAATTAGCAGTGAAGCACAAAAAAAACTAGGAAAAGCAAGCAACAACTAACATACCGAAAGCTAAGAATGAACCAAAATACAAATCAGAGTAACCAGAGAGAGGGAGAGAGAGAGAGAGAGAGAGAGAGAGAGAGAGAGAGAAGAGAAGAAGGACTCACCTTGAATATTTGTTGTGATGGGCAGTGGCACAACCACAAACTCCTTTTTCTCCTCCATCTCCTTGCTCTTTGGCTGTTCTCCTTGTCGCAACAAACATACCAAAAGCTAAGAAGGTAGCAAAATACAACTCAAAGCAAAGATAGAGGGAGGGAGGGAGGGAGGGAGGGAGAGAGAGAGAGAGAGAGTGAGTGAGTGAGAGAGACAAGAAGAAGGACTCACCTTGAATCGGTGTTGTGATGGGCGGCGACAGGGCTACAAACTCCTTCTCCTCCCTCTCCTTTCTCTTTGCCTCTTGCTTCCTCCTCTCTTTACCCTTTCTTCTTTGCCTTTTCCTTTCTCCTCTCCTTGTGTCGTGCGGCTATCAAAAAAACCCAAAAGAAATGCACGACGGGACTACTTTGAAAAGAATGACACACAAGTAATATTTTTCAAAAATGTTTAAAATTTTAGTGCGCGTCTGTGCGTGCGTCTATAAGCGCATCTATAAGCGTGTGTATATAGAGCAGGAATTGCTTATAGACGTGCTTATATATGCACAGTTAAACACAGTTATAGATGCGCATATACATGCGCTTATACATGCGCATATACATGCACAAATACATGCGATTTCACTTGTAAATTAGACGCAAATATAGACGCGTAATTGCCTCTATATTTTTCAAAATTTTTTAAAATTTTAGTGCACGTCTGTGCGCGCGTCTATAACTGCTGCTTGTTGTAGTGACGCGTCGACGCGTCTATATTTGCATTTATTTGCACGGATATATAGACATAAAATTCGCGTCTATTTACACTCTCTTTTACACGCACATACAGACGCTATGATAGACACGCCCGACTTTGCGCATCTAACATGGGCGTCTATGTGTCGTTTATGTTGTAGTGGTAATAGTAGTTTTCTTGTTTGTAATAGTAGTAGTAGTAGTAGTAGTTTTTTTTCTTTTCTTGTTTATTGTTGTTTAGTTTTCTTGTTTATAGTAGTAGTAGTTATAGCAGTAGTAGTTTTTTCTTCTTTCCTTGTTTGTTGTTATTGTGTTAGTAGTAGTAGTAGTTGTTGTTGTTGTTGTTGTTTTTTCTTCTTTTCTTGTATATTGTAGTGGTAGTGGTTGTGGTAGTGGTTTGTTGTTGTGGTAGTTGTAGTTGTCGTAGTCGTGGTTGTGGTAGTAGTAGTGGTAGTAGTGGTGGTTTTCTTGTTTGTTGTAGTAGTAGTAGTAGTAGTTTTTTCTTTTCTTTTCTTGTTTATTGTTGTTTAGTTTTCTTGTTTATTGTTGTTCTTGCAGTAGTGCTAGTAGTAGTAGTTTTTTCTTCTTTTCTTGGTAGTAGTAGTAGTAGTAGTAGTAGTAGTAGTAGTAGTAGTAGTAGTAGTAGTAGTAGTAGTAGTAGTAGTAGTAGTAGTAGTAGTTGTTGTTGTTGTTTTATCTTCTTTTCTTATTTATTGTTGTGGTAGTGTAGTGGTAGTGGTAGAGAGATGTTTTGTAGTAGTGGTTGCTGTTGTTGTTTTATCTTCTTTTCTTATTTATTGTTGTGGTAGTGTAGTGGTAGTGGTAGAGAGATGTTTTGTAGTAGTAGTAGTAGTAGTAGTAGTAGTAGTAGTAGTAGTAGTAGTAGTAGTAGTAGTAGTAGTAGTAGTAGTAGTAGTAGTAGTAGTAGTAGTAGTAGTAGTAGTAGTAGTAGTAGTAGTAGTAGTAGTAGTAGTAGTAGTAGTAGTAGTAGTAGTAGTAGTAGTAGTAGTAGTAGTAGTAGTAGTAGTAGTAGTAGTAGTAGTAGTAGTAGTAGTAGTAGTAGTAGTAGTAGTAGTAGTAGTAGTAGTAGTAGTAGTAGTAGTAGTAGTAGTAGTAGTAGTAGTAGTAGTAGTAGTAGTAGTAGTAGTAGTAGTAGTAGTAGTAGTAGTAGTAGTAGTAGTAGTAGTAGTAGTAGTAGTAGTAGTAGTAGTAGTAGTAGTAGTAGTAGTAGTAGTAGTAGTAGTAGTAGTAGTAGTAGTAGTTGTTGTAGTTGTTGTTGTTGTTGTTGTTGTTGTTATTGTTTTATCTTCTTTTCTTATTTATTGTTGTGGTAGTGTAGTGGTAGTGGTAGTGGTAGAGAGAGATGTTTTGTTAAAGAAAATGAGAGAGGAAGAGGAAGAGAAAAAGAAAGAAGAAACGAGAGAGAGCGCTTAAACATACAACATAATAAAAAAAGAGAAAAAGAGAGAGAGATGGAAGGAGAGAAGAGAATGAATGGATAAGAAAAAAGAGAGAGTGGTGGCGAGGTCCGGTGAGGTCCAGTGCAATACCATGAGATGGGAAACACTCCGACATATGTTAATTTGTGGGTGGGTGGAGACTTTACATACATTAATTTTGCTAAGTTACAAGAGAAGAAATCCCTTCTCAAACAATTTAAGAAAGAAAAAAAGAATGATAACAAAAACAAATTGTTTGTCGTAACATAGACCAAATGGAAAACGATGAAGGTCGTGATGTTCAAGATCGCGAGGTGTATCTTAATCAACATGTCCCATGTCATCGCTCTCAATGTAAGCTGGAAATTAGACGAAAACGTCGATTGCCTATAGAACACGTACGACGCTTCGACGAGTTCCAATCTAAGATCATTGATCAAGCGATCTCAAATTTTGAGCAAACGGTAAGAAAAGTGTATATCAATCATGCATTCTATTCGCAAGCTAATTGAATACCATATACAAAAACATTGGGTGTGGCTGGCAAATTTTCTATCCAAGGAGGTGATGTCTTGTTCCAAGGAGGAGTGCACCCCTTGTGGCCAGTTAGAAGAGTTTGTGGGTGTGCGATGGATGGAGTTCCTGAGCCAATCCACCACTTGGAATATACTACCCAATCTATACCGTCAATACCAGAGGAGACACACAGCCTTCTAGACTTACCTACAATCTTGGAGCCTGAGATGGAGGCAATGATCGATGCATTGATTCCCATGGATGTCAAGACTTCTGATCCACTTAGAGAGGAAGCATCCATACCATTATATGATGGGTTCCGAGTATCTCACCTGAAGACACTGCTTGCACTCCTAAATGTACAAGCAAAATACACGTGGAGTGATGCGAGTGTGACCGAGTTATTTAAGTACCTTGTACGCTTCGTTGATTTCCTTTCGGTACTATCATTAAAAAAAATTGTGCTTTTTCAAGGTGTTTTATGATTTTTTTTTTGATTATTGAAGTATCATATATTACCACTTGTAAATACCATACTTGAGTCTCGTGATGATGCACGATATGTTTAACGAAAGCTTGTCATGGACTACAACAGAATCCCTCAAGACTTGGTGCTTACAGGTATCGACAAGACTTGCAAGAGCAAACCATCCCTCAAAAAGTTCTTAGACACTTTTCGCTTATCCCCCTGCATAAACCACATGTTTCGTACGTCCCGCATGGCGAGCTTGACAACATAGCATGTGCATAATAGGTCCACAGATGGAGTTCAATGAATATCAGCAGATTCACGTGCATGGAGTCACATTGACACTACCTTCCCAAGCTTAACTCGAGAGCCAAGGAATCTTCGGCTCGGTCTTGCTATGGATGGCGTGAACCCATTCGGTCTTAGCTCAACTTCTTATAGTGTGTGGCCTATAGTCCTTGTCAACTACAATATCCCTCCATGGCTTTCTATGAAGAAAGGACATCTCATCCTTAGCTTACTTGTTCCTGACTGCTACAAAGTCAAAAATATGGACGTGTGTCTTCGTCCATTAGTTGATGAGATCAAGATTTTGTGGGAGGACAGGGTCACCGTGCAAGATATGAGCAAGCACGATGGGGTCGATGGTCCGAAAATATTCGAGTCATTCTCATGTGGACCATGCATGAATTTTCTGGATTCGGAGGGTGCTTAGGTAAGTAGGCTCCCATTCTCATTGATAATATCTATCATAGCTTGCTCAAGTTTGTATTCACTAGATAGAGGTGTTTGGACAGGTCTGGTTACCTTAGGTTATCATGCATGTCCATTGTGTGGGCCATAGTTAGACTCTCGAAGGTCACAAACCATGAAGAAGATGGTATATCAAGGACACACTGCTTTCTTGCCAGAGGGTCATGAACTCTACAAGGAAGGTTTTCTTGGACGACCTCTAGCACGTATGAATGCCCAAAGGTGGTACGAGCTGCAAATGGTCCACACGGAGTCACATCCAAACAGAATGTGACGGTTCTCAGTTTTCTACGAGTTGCCATATTGGACCCACTTACAGATCAACCACTTATTGGATCCTATACATATTTTCAAGAACGTGGGCAGCTTGCTATGGGACCACATCACAGGAAAGAGAGACACTATAGGGGCACCGATGGATTTGAAGGAGGTAGGCAAGATGGAGGCACTTTGGCCACAGTTGAGTGCTGATGGTCACTTGCAGCTACCTCGTGCTCCTTGGGTTTTGTAAACTAAAGAAGAGCACATTGTAAAGAAAATAGTCAAGTCTATCCACACTCCGACGGGTATGATGCATTTTCTCAGGCTTGCGTTTTCTAAAGATGACCAATTAATAGGGCTAAGATCCCATGATTGGCATAAGATATGTCAGGTTTGTACTACGAATGGATTGTAAGTGGACTACATATTTTGCTATTTGGAGTGTAGTCATTGTTCATAATTCCTTCTCGTTTGTGGCAGTTTGTACTATCGATCGCGATCGCAGGATGCCTTACTTTAGAAATATGCGGAGTGATTTACAGGTTGTCGATTTTAGTGCAATGGATCTCACAGAAGGAGATTAAGACGTCCTCTACTGAATCCGCGAGGTAGGGAGCACTAGAGACGGTCTGTCTCTTTGAGAAATACCTGCCTACTAGCATGCTCATGATACAAATCCACCTTCTTATGCATCTTGTAGATGAAGTGGAGATTGCTGGACCTGTCCATACGCAATGGATGTTCTTCTTGGAGCGCTTCATGAAAACCATGAATGGATTTGTGCAACAATGAGCTTGGCCAGAAGGTAGCATGGCTGAAGATTGGTTGGTATCTGAGGCACTAGTGCATATTTCACAATGGCTACCAACGATGGATTCAGACAACAATATGCTATGGTCAGTGAAGGACCATGATAGACTAACCGGAGATGTGTTGGTTGGAAATGGGGTAGAAAAAAGAATGGATGTTGCAATGGAGGAGAAAGTGAATCACTTTTGTATATTGTATCATGCCTCTATGGAGACGTGGCTTGCTAGGTACCAGCAAGCTACGAAAGATCGAGAGGAACCGCGATCTAATTTTTGACCTAGTAGACTTCATCGACCAATTCAATATCCTGAGGGCATGGAGGAGATGCTGCAGTTTATGTCAATGCGATGGTTGCATGGAGCTTTTACCGTAGCGTCTCGCGAAGGGCTGGAAGTCTCAACCGAGGAGTCAGAATTCTTGAGGGGATGTAGTCCAAAAGTGATGATGTGTTTAGGGTTTGTTGTATCTATATTTTATGTGTGACAAATAATTGAGTGTTTCAATGTACAATACAAAATATATAGTGCAATGTGGTCACGTGGACAGCATTTCTTTGTGGAACGTATTGACAAAATGCGCTCAACAACAGATTGTGGTATCATGGCAAGGTTCGAGCAAGAGAGCCGACAACGAGCAATGGATCCAAACACGGTTATAGATGAGATGGAGTATTTTGGAAGCTTCCAAAGTATTGTCACAGTGGATTACCGTAGCTTCTCCATGATCCTCACTACAACAGAAACGAGGCATAGACAAGCATGTTAGACACGCAAAGTCGGGCGCTTCTATTACAACGTCTATAAGTGCGTATAAATGTGCGTGTAAATAGACACGAATTTTGCGTCTATATATCTGCACAAATAGACGCTAATATAGACGCGCCAGTAGACGCACAATTATTTAACCACCTAAAATTAGCAATTCACATAATTAAAAAACCAAAGTTAATAATTATTTAACCACCTGAAATTGATTCTTGAGCATGCACATGTACGCATGATAACCATAGAATTAAGAATACACATTGAATCATTGAATTAAAAAAATAGAGTTAAGAATTACTTTTTCATTGCTCTCTAATGAATGGCAGTTCCTCCAGTTGACAAGCCTGATATAAGTAATTAGCGGCAAGCGACAGAAACCTTACAATTAGTAGCAAGCATTGCAATATGTATCTCATAATTTCTCTACGTACTTGAAGATGATAAAAGATACTTCCTTTTTATTATGGAAAATTCAATTTAGCTTTAAAATTGATTATTGATTCTTGAGTATGCACGTGTGCGCATGATAAAAACCATAGAATTAGGAATACACATTGAATTAATAAGCAAATTAAGTATGTTACAGTAAATGATCCATCTCATCTTCAATGAGATCAGCCCTTGCTAAACTATCTACTTCTAGCTCTATGTTACCAAGAGATAACGAAACAAATAAGTCTATTCCACTATCAGATGTGTTGCTATATTGCTCAATAACTTCATCAATATCATCGACAATCACATCATTGTCTTCTTCTGCGTTTCCTTGAACATCCTCGCGAGGTTCATCTTGTACTATATCACGCATATCATCCATTATGGTGTCATCATGCACATCATCATTAATTGTTGGATTGTCATTTGCTATCTCCATGTCGGTAATATTACCATATATTGGTTTTGAACGATTAGATATAGGGATGACATACCACCATCGGTTATTGTTTACCATTGGATGATACACAACCTATATTTGAAAAACAAAAGCAAAAAACTTAAGTACTTATTATATTGT
The DNA here is from genome assembly GCF_053477565.2 of Lygodium microphyllum. Lineage (NCBI taxonomy): Eukaryota > Viridiplantae > Streptophyta > Polypodiopsida > Schizaeales > Lygodiaceae > Lygodium > Lygodium microphyllum. Next base: position 21,399,981 of record NC_141135.1, on the reverse strand, counting down.
GTATATGTATCACATGTATACATATAAAAAAATTAGCCTTTGCATATATACTGCTAATTGCATTGTTGAGGTAGTACTAATGTGTCATTCTTGTTTTGGTGAAATTTTGTAGAGTCAATGATTACAAAACCACTTAGATGACGTCTAATTGTGCAATGCTCACTATTTGTTACCACTTTTTTAAACCACTTCACATCCAGTACATATATAAAGAATCATCTGAAGTCAAGCTTCAGAATATCTTGGATCAAGCCACAATAACCTTCCATGGTACCATTGGCATTCTCGAAGTGAGCAAGGACCCCACAATCTTGGATATTTCTCTTTTCATCTATACGTTGAGTTCGAAGATGTTTACCCTCACACCAAAGTGGGTATTTCTATTTTTCTCTCTCCTCTCTCTCTCATTTCCTTTTCTCTCTCCTCTCCCTCTCATTCCTCTCCCTCCCTCTCTCTTTTTCTCTCTCCTCTCTCTCTCATTCCTCTCCCTCCCTTGCCCTCTCTCATTCCTTTTTCTCTCTCCTCTCTCTCTCATTCCTTTTTCTCTCTCCTCTCCCTCTCTCATTTCCTTTTCTCTCTCCTCTCCCTCTCATTCCTCTCCTTCCCTCTCTCTTTATTCTCTCTCCTCTCTCTCTCTCATTCCTCTCCCTTCCTTGTCCTCTCTCATTCCTTTTTCTCTCTCCTCTCCCTCTCTCATTGGCATGGGAGGTTGGAATACACAAGGCTTACAATGCAAAGTCAGAACACTACAGGGTAGAGGAGTCTGTAAAAAGACAGCTATCAATCAGATGACACTTTTTGGGTACTGGCATGGGCTAACAATATAAGCAACTTGGACCAAGACCATTTCACAAGTGAGCTATTGCCTTATTAATGTTAAGTATCACTTTATTGGCTCCTTTACCCTAAATATACTAAAGAAATCTGGACAACCGGACTGGCATTAGGTCCAAGGATAATTATTGAAATGCAGATCATTCATTAGTTTTGAAGCCACAATAAGGTCGCATCTAACGATGCAGCATCAACCTCATATTTTTGCAAATCCTCACCCACCAGCAAATCAATAGTGGCTCCACCCACATCAACCACAAAAAACTTTTCTCCTTCTCTGATGGATAGGAATCTAGCATTTTGGAGACAATGCAAAGATGCAGCCTCTGGCTCTAGAACTACTCTTAATAGATGAGGGATAGCATCCTCTGAGCATGTTCTGCTTGACACTCCCTTGACCATACTAGCTTCGTGAGCACATTTCCTCATCTTTTGCTTGGCAGCTTCTGCCCATATTGTTGACACGGAAAGACACCATTGAATATCCTTCATCATCAATTGCCCACCATACCTGTCCCTCGGGTAATGCAGATAAATTGTGATACTTTCTTGAGGTAGTTGACGATGAGAGACTCAATTGAAAGGCCTTGAGGAAGAGCCTTCGATTTGGATTGACCTTTGTAAGGAGCTTGTTCTGCTAGATATAACTTGAAACCACTCTTGAAAGTACTTCCACAAGGAAGCGATTGCGTACATGCAACAATCGTCTTGATGGCAATCTCATCAGTAAGACAGCTACTCTCAGGACTGTTTGAATCATCACCAGCTTTTGATCCATGACGGGCTCTCTTTGCTGGATGTTGCAGACGATATCAATGTGGACATCGAAGGCGAGGAGATGCGATGGTATAGCAAGCTAGTTTGTGTTTTGCAGTAGGGCACAGAGGAGGCCTCATGCTGCAGGGGCCAGTCGCGGTTGATGTCGTGCACAGATGTGGATGTCATGCAGGGGCCATACCCTCTCTTGCTCTATTTGCCTATTATGTTTAACATCTTATCTCTTTTTCTCTCTCCTCTCATTCTCTCTTTTTTCTCTCTCCTCTTCCTCTCTCATTTCCTTTGGCTCTCTTCCTCTCCTTCTCTCATTTCTTCTCCCTCCCTCTCTCTCTCTCATTTCCCTATTATGTTTTCTTCTCTCCCCCTCTCCCTCTCCCTCTCCCTCTCTCATTCCGCGTCTATTTCCGTGTCTATATTCGCGTCTATACTCGCGTCTACCTAAACAATAGACACGCATATACACGCAAAAATAGACATACATGTCAAAATTCAAACCATACTTAAATCATTTCTTTTCAAACTGTGTCTTTCTTTTCCTGCGTTTTTTGCGGTTCTGAAGCTTGAGTTTAGCTGACATGCAGTCTCTTCATGCCTCACCTAGTCTCTTCATGCCTCACCTCCTCATAACTCACCTCTTCTTTCATTTCAAACACACAAGAAGGGAAAAAGGAAAGCCAAGGAGAGGAAGAAAGAGAGAACAAGAGAGAGAAGAACAAGAAGAAGCAGCAAGCAAGCATCAAGGGAGGGTAACTTACCAAGGAGAGGAAGAAGGAGAAGGAAGAAGCGCCACCACCCACCACACCAAACACCCAAGGTGACTCTCTCTCTCTCTCTCTCTCTTTGTTTCTCTCTTCCTCTCTCTGCTCTGTCTGTGTATTTAGGATTTGTGATTCTATTATGTATTGCATTTTGTAAATGATCAATGGCGGTCATCGGCCTAAAATCAGCCGATGGAGCGCATCTGATAGCGCGTATACATTTCAGTGTAGACGTAGATATAGACGCGAAAAATGTTTCCTCTCATAGCGTCTGAGGGCGTGTCTTAGTGCATGTGTGCTGGCGCATGTGCTCTGGAGTGTACACGCGATGATACACGTGCAGCACAGAAGGTTGACTTGCAGTCTACACGCGATTATACTCGCGCATTGACCTGGAATGGTGTCTGACAATGTGTCTATGCTGCATCTTAGATGCGCAGATAGATGCGCTTGACAGAAGGTTCACTCTGGATCACGTCTGAGGGCGTGTCTAACCTGCAATTTAGACACGGGGTACACGCGCCAGGTCTCCCAGTTCTGATAGTAAACAATATATTTTTGCAATGATGAATGTGAGGACAATATGCAAATAGAGGGGTCGATATTGCAAGGGGTGGAGGCCACCGAAAAATTGGAGCATGTAGAAGAGCTAGCATTGGGTAACAATGATGGAAATACATGAGTCCAAGAATGCTTTGAGAACGAGGTGGACTCATCCTTTTGTGGTGACATGTCTATCGACCTTCCAGGGTATGTAGGGTTGTGTCAAGAGATTGACATGGAACCAGAGAGTACTTCATACTTGGAGCATCCACCTACTCAATTCATTGACGAATCGCTTATAAGGATACATAAGATATGCATTTTAAGTAATATCATTTTTTAAAGATTTATATTACCATGCTTTGTATGATTTATATTGATTATGATAACATCATTTTTTGTTTGTGTAGGTGACCTTTATGGATATTTAGATCATTAGGATGAGTCGAGGGATGAGCGACGAGGAGCTAAAGGAGATATTCATGCGTATGTCTCCAGATTAGATGGCGAGCTTTAGAGATATAGCAAACCAGGAGTTGTCTCGGACATCATCATGCGGCTCTATTAGATCTACTTCAGCATGCTCTGATGCTTCAGTTTTTAGTAGACAAGGTCAATGCAAACTTGGGCCGGACGACTGAGGAAGTAGTTCAAGGGGATGCTTTGTAGAGATCCGGATGCAGTGAGCCCATGATTGGCCCAGGATACAAGTGCTACTCCACGCTCTCATGGCAGTTTGAGAGAGCTGGCTAAGGTGGTTACTGTAGAGGTACTGACGCAGTGTCTTCATCTCATCGTTGTGCTGGAGTTGCGTCACTTGCAACATTTGTCACATCTGTGGGGACGTCTACTCTAGTCACTTCAGCTCTTGCTCAGTCGTCCGCAGGTGGTACCCCTATGGGTGCTACTGTGAGAGATACTACCCCGATAGGTACACTAGATATACAGGGGTCTCTTGGATATGCCCAGGAGCGTGGTCGCATGTGGGAGAGGACCCACGTTAGGGATATCCCAGAGGGGTATCCCTACCTTGTAAATGATAGGTCAGGAGCCATCATCATGAATGATGAGGGGAGGATGGTGATGGCTCGTATGAGAGAGTTGTGCCAACAAGTTTTTCGGCACAACATCTTGGATCATTGGAAGAACATACGGGAGGGGAGCAAGGACTACATAGTAGCATCCTTGCATGAGGAGTTTCACGTATCAACCACAGCAGATAGGCTTTCTACAGGCTGGATGATAGAGTGGATGCATGCATACATGTCACACAGACGATCGGACGCACGCAGTAAAGCACTCAAGAGTGGGGCTTCAAAGCCCAAGTTGCTAGACGCGGATGAGTGGCGCAAACTCAAGGGGAAGGCTATAGATTCTCTAGGACATTGGAGACACTAATGCGAGGCGGCGAGGGCACGACTAGAGGCCGGAGTGGTCCATCATCTTGGGAGTGGCGACCATAGGACATATCTAGAGGACTTTGTAAGTTTTTCTTTTGTTTTGCTAGCTTATTTTTTTGCGATTGTACCTGTCGCTTTCATTATGAGATCATGTATTTATTTCATGTATCAGTGTTATGATTTAAGTACACTTTGTCTTTATTTACACGAGCATTATACACATTACTGAAACTATTTTGTATGGCCCAAATAAAACACATAGTACTATATTCTGCCACAATTTTTTCCTTTGTTATCGTTGCTATTAGCGTCACAAAATGCGTTGCAAAGCATCGTTATTAGCGTTGTTATGTACATCAATATCAGCCTCACAAATGCTGATACCGACGCAAATAGCGATGCTGATAACAATGCTGATACCAATTGTTCTATGGCATCGCCAATAACGACACTTTTTGCGACGACAGGGAGCAAATTTCATTATGAGCATTTTTGTCACTTTTAACGTCGGTATAAGGCCTATATCTTGTAGTGTCTTCAACTTAGGCTTGGATTTCATTCTGTTCAATTTGATTGTGTCTATAAGGTGCTTTACATGGTGGTTGAGAACTTGGAATTAAATTTATTTTATGATCTTTAGGACGTGTAAGTGGTAAACTAGGGGGTAAATTAGTAGCAAAACAATCTTTAAATTATGAAAGAAATTTTGTGTGCCTAGGATGCATTCAATATTTCATAGTTTTAATTTCATTCACCCATACTAAATATGATTTGCTACCTTTTCTCAATGCACTTTTAGCATGTGTGTGACTAAGAAATGGCAAATTATCAAAGGTGTGCATTCCATATAATGTGATTTTTTTCCCATTAGAATGAACTTTCATTCAATGTGTGAAATAATCTATATTGGGATTCTATTTATGACACCAAGGCTTTTCTAAAATAATGCCACTAGCTTGTAAAGGCACAACTAAGAATTTTTTACACTCAATATAATCGCGAATTTTAATTTCTAAATCATGAACTTCTTGTATACCATTATATCTAATGCTTAAGAATGCAGCTTTTATGCGATAATGAGTTGTAACAATATGTAAATTTAATTCTTTTATCAGCTTTGCAAAAATAAAATAATGTATGCTTCCATCATTATACAAAACAATTTTTTCGTGACCATGCACAAGACATTTAATTGTTAATAATAAATGAGGATTTGGTATCACTACAACAAAAGGCATCTTAGACGCACTTTTAGACGCAATTTTTGAATAAAGAGAAAATCTTACGGGCGCGTCTACCCGCTTGTCTATTTGCATGTCTACAAACTCGCGTCTATAGTTGCATGTATGGAGAATTTTACACGCAGAAATAGATCTGTAATAGACGTGCATATACACACGTGAATACAAGTGCATAAAAAACCAAAATTGTTATTTATTTAATTTCTTTTGTGCGTCTACCAGCGCGTCTACATGGCAAATTAGACGGGCATATAGACACGCCCATAGACGCGAATGCAAAACAAAAAATCTCCTTTTTAAAAAAAGATATTTAATTTCTTTTTTTAAATTTGAATTATGTAGTGCGTGTATGAGTGCGTATACTCTGCATTTTAGACGCGCTTATAAAGCGTGTTTTCTGCAATTTAGACGCGTAGATAGACGTGCAAAACAGAACTGGAAAAAAAAAACCAAAGAGCATGTGGTTGCTTTGTAACCACATGCTCTCTGGTTTTTTATTCCCCCTCCCATACATCAAATCCCTCACTTTTTTGTGAAGCAAATCCCTCACTTTTGTGCATCCCCAATCATCCGAGAATCGCTGACCCTCAGGATTTGAATACCTCCTATGGACTGCCCTAAACACCTCCTACCAGAAGCCGCTTTTCTGATTTTTGAAGTAAACGAAGCAATCTTTATACGTCACATGCATGACGCTCCTCATGTATGCCATTACATCCCTTTCTTCATCATCATGGAAGATGTCACCAATATCTGTAACTCTATAGTACTGGCATACAGGCTCCTCTACGTGATCTTCTGGTGAGGGTGATCGCTCGCCACCTCCTAGGAAACCCCCACACAAGCCTCGTCCTCCCCCTCGACTCTCCCTCCTTCCTCTCTGTCGACTACCCTCTATCTTGTTGGATGCACGTGCTGTTGCAGATACACGTGCATCGGCTGGCGCTTGTGCTTTAGATGATGCATGTACAGGTGCTGCACGTGGAGTACCTGCAATTGGAGTTTGGGAAGTAGTGCCAGGCAAAGACGTCAGAGGCATTCCAGACATGACGTTGAACACCTCGTCTACTGTGGGAGAGCGGCCAAGGTGTCTGGTCATCTCTCCCATGAATTCTTCCCTACTAGGAAAACCTCCAAAAAATGCATTGACCTCTCTACCGAACAAGCCCAATGTATCATTCATGCGATCCAAATCCGGGTCATTGCTAGATGAACTAGGATGTAACATCTGCAAAAAAAACACAGAAAAAAGACAAATTCGTACAATTCCAGAAATAAAAATTTGTTTTTTATTAGAGCTAGTTGGCGCGTGTATAACCACGTCTAAAATGCAGGATAGATGTGCTCTCAGACGCATCCCTAAAGTCAACCCTATGGCCAGAGCACGTGTATATCCGCATCTGAGATGCAGTATAGACGCGCTATCAGATGCGATTTCTAAGTCAATGCTTCTAGCGCGCGTGTATCCGCACGTGTGGGCTACACAATACACGCGCCTGGAGACGATACTTTGAAGTCAAAGCTTCTGGGCAGGGTGCGTGTATTGCACAAGGAACTTTCAATCGATCCCCCTATAGGAAAAAAAGAGAATTCCCCATGGAATTCCCTAGTTGAAAATACATATAAGTGGGAAAAGTAAAAACTAGGGAAAATGGGACATTTCCTAGTGAGAATAAGTAGGGAATCACATAAGACCTTTCCTATGTAGGAAATATTTCCTACATAGAAAAATACAAAATTTTTTATGTAGGGAATAATTCCTATATAGGAAATATTCCACATATAGGAAAAAATTTCTAGAGGTGATTCCCTAGGTACTCTCACTAGGAAATTTGTCATTTTTCCTATTTTTTACATTCCCTACTTATATGTACTTTCAACTAGGGAATTCCGTGGGAACTCTCTTTTTTCCTTATCACTTTATCTACTTTGCCCTTACTCTTGGACATGTTAATATCAAATAAGAAATTACAAAATAAATTTTTAACTAGAAAATTATATAGAGAATGTCATCATTTCTAAGTAAGGATCAATAACATACATCTAATGATCAAAATAGATAAAGCAAATTAAAACATCAACATCTACTTCTAGCAACCAAAAGAAAAATGAAAATAATTTTAAAGGAGCATAGAACTAAAAACTAATTAAGAAACATGTGTGTCTTGATTGTTTTATCCCTTAAATCTCCAATATGTTGCAAAGTAATAAATGTTTGAGTAATCCCTCAAATCTCCAATATGTTGAAAAGCAATAAATTCTTAACTCAAAGTAGAAGTTGTGCTAAAACTTCCACATCATCTAGATTAAGCACATTGCTATTTTTTAAAAAATACAACTTTGCCATTTCCTAGTAGCCAATAAAGAATCTCCTTAATCATATCATCACTTGTTGGCTTCTTTGTATCCTTAATCAAGACTCGAAAGCTAGTTTCAGTCTTTTTGAGATTCATGTATGTACTCTTTAAAGAAAAGTACATATCATGAATTGTAGGCACACCAAGATACTTCAAAAGTATGGTTTCCGTGTTCTCTTTCGTCATATTAACCTACATTGAATAACAAAAAGAGAATAAGTAACTTATTATACTATGTATAGATAATTAAATGACACGAATTATAATATGAAAAGCCATAAATTTAACTACATGACTATTATATATATATATATATCAACTATAAAGCTACCCTTTAAGCATCATTTGAAATGTTAATCTCAAAGCTACAAATTGAACTACATGACTACAATTATATATATCTAATTAAAATATAAATTACAAAAAAGTTACCCTTTGAGTATCATTTGAAATGTTAATCTCAATGCCTTGGTTTGGGAGATCTTTAAATTCTAATTCAAATAAAATAAAAAAAATAGATTACGATTTTCATGTATGACATAAACAAAAATATAAACATTTACATCTAGCACCTTTGGTTCTTTTTCGTTGATATTGGTACCTCGTTTCATGCTCCTTTGTTGCAAAAGATCCTTCATCTTCTCACTTGGCTAGTCGACACGTAAAATAAATAGTGATGTAATAAATCATATCTTTAGTTATTCACTAAACTATGATGCTATTGTTCTCTCACAAACATATATCAAATACCTTCCTCTTTCTTTGACTTTTTCGAGATGTTTCATTAATGTCATCATCTGAATTAGCCTACATTCAAAACTAAAATTAGTAATCACATTAAAAACATTTATATAGAAAAAAAAGTTACATACCTTATCATTGCTTGAACTATGGATACTTTGTTCCAGAGTTTCTTGACGTTTAGTTGAGTACATTATTTTGTCTAAACCATGTGACAATAACTTTGAAAAGCTGGCACAATTTTCCATATCAAGTGTCTCATCTTCATTTTCAACATCCTACATTTTAAGCATATAAAGGATAAGATACTGTTAAGAACATGAATCATATGGTCAATCTTAAATTTAACATGAAGCAAAGAACCTCATTGGATGTATAACATTGAAATTCTTCAAAGCTCTTTTCTTCCTCCACGAGCATATTCATTTATGGGAAATGAAAGTTAATGTATAAGTATCTGTATAAGAGACATTCTCAAAGAAAGTTATTAAATATGAGCTTAAAAGCATTACCTGCAATGATAAATCTGTTTGCTTGTATTGTTGTCCTTCAAAGGAGCTACTTTCTTCAAGGGCTACATCAACAAAATAAGATCATGTGTATACATCAAATGTCTCCAAAATATATGGAATCAAGTACAAAAATGATAAACATATAAGATTATAAGATACATTTTCCAAACCTTGTTCATTCGAAATATCATCCATGCTAGGAATGTATACATCAAGTTGATTAGAATCAATAGTAGCAACGTATGGTTCACTCTGCCATCAATAGACACCCCTAAATGAGTATGGGAGAAAAAAAACCAATCCGACACTTATGATATCAAACTTATATACATACATACATACATACATACGTATATACATACATACATAGAGAGAGAGAGAGCGTGCACAAAGTTGTTACCCTTAGAAGTTAATGTTAATGTTATAAATACAACTATAATATATTTAAATTCTCATGATTAATTTTAGTTTACCAAGCCTTTCTTGTATACCCATCATAGCTACCTATGTGGTCTAGGGATGGGGCCTGAATGAAAGTTAAACATAGAAATAAAATAAATAAAATAATAAATATTAGTAAACTAAAAATAAGATTGATCTAGTCACCTTAGTCAAGTATGTGGGCTAGGTGTGGGGCTAGCAAGTTTGGCTAGGTGTATTAATAGCAAGGCTTCTCTTAGTATCATCACCCTAACTACTTGTGTGAGTTAAACATTGGGCCACTAAGATATTTGGCATGAGCTAAAAGTGAGGACAATGTAGAATTTAACCCTAGTATCTTTGACTTATGTAGCTCACAATGTTATAGAGAATTTTTGCATTAGTGATAAACAATCTAGGTATTAGGTGAAATATGAAACTAAAATTAGAGGAGTCCGGACCATTTACGAGACATTTAATTCTCACATGTATAAATATAATAATCATTTTTGCAAAATAATGTGAAAATGGACAAATGACGTTTTTAAATTCAAATAACATATTGCCTTTATTTATCTCTTTGAAATTGAACTTATCCAATATTTGTGTAGCATTCAAGTACTAAGATCATTGAGTTTGTTTAGGCACAATGTTTTGATTCCATTCTCAACCAATTGAAAGAACTACATCAGAAGCACTTTAAAGTTGGAGAGAAAAGCATTCATAGATCACTCAATGCACTGCAATAAGCCAAGATGCACTCAAATCCTTGGTTAGAAGATGTCCAATTTGGGCAAGCAAAACAAAGATACTTAGAGATAGAACACTTAATCAAGAGTGCGTAATAATGTTTGATGAGATGGAGCATACCTTCTAGAAAGACCTCTCTCTTGGCAAGTGCAGAATGTTCAAAGATAAATTACCCCTTGTCATGGAGCTATATGCCACAGAGAAGGGCAAGAAAAGAGAGTTTCCACCTTTCCAAGATCTAAATCAATACCCAAAGCTAGAAATTTTAGTGTTGTATAAGTTGAGCAAAGGCACATTCACTTTCTACAAGCTCGAGTACTAGCACAAGAGGCACATGCTATGGTTGCACAATAATCTCTTAATCACTTTCCATTTCTAGAAAAGACATATGTTGTAAATGTGATTATAAGAAAATAAGCTCGAATGCTTGCATGGGAATGGAGGGGATAATGGTTGGCATGGAGCATTGTGGAATTGTAATATCTTGTGTTTTGTCCACGCATGTGTCTCTTTGGGTGTGAAGGGGGGACTTGTGGATGATATTAAAACAAAGGTTGAAAAATATTTACAAAAGCATTTCCTTTCTCTCGTCAACTAGAGCCGCCTCGAATTGCAATTGAAATATATGTTCCTCGTCGTTTTCATTTTTCTTATCCTCATCACCACCATGATAGTCATCATCACCTTTGTCCTTACCTTCTCGAAACCATCATTATCAACTTGAATTGAGAAATAGAGAATTGTGATAAACATCATCTTTATCTTATCCTCATTGTACCTTTAATTCCCTATTACATAAAAGTAGGGAATCACATCCTTATAATTCCTTATGTAGGGATTTTCAAAGGAATGTGGGGAATGCTCTATATTCCCTATTATAAGATGTAGGGAACGTAGAGACTTTCAAAGGAATGTAGGGAATGCTCTATATTCCCTATTATAAGATGTAGTGATGGGACCTAAAACGGGTCGCACTAGCTCATGCACTAGCCGGACCTCTATCATGCGCTCAACAACCCCACGGCCTCGCGGCTAGGAGCGTGGATGACACATACATCATCTTCCTAAACATCTTGCATTTGTATCACGTCTCATAGTCCAACTCTAACCCAATTAACACTCCTCAGAGGGAGTCCCTAGCACATTGCCAAATAGCACGAAGTACAAACATAGGAGGTCCTCCCACGACTGACTGTCGCTACCTCACTACGACTCTCTTACACCTTGGGGATTGGCCCCTCGATGCGTCGCTAAACATATATAACACTATATCGCACATATTTTCACTCAAGGTACCAATTGATCGTATCCAGAAATATACCATTTTCCTCACTTTCTTTCTCCTTTAGACCCAACGCCTAGCCTACAGCTTGGACAACCTTACTCACTCAACGTTGGTCATGTTCCTCTAGAAAGCAATTGCCATGCATCGAGGAAGTATTATCTGATACCTTTTATCATTTCTTTATGATTTATGCAAATTGTGAATGTCCACGTGCTCAAACAATTAAGAAAATCAGCATTGGTACACATGTGGAAAACATTTATTTCAATGATTTTGACTATCGCTCGTATGCGGCGTTGCATGAACCTAGCACTGAGAAACCCTCGTGCTACTAGGTTCTTAATTTTTAATTATTGACCAACCTAAATGGTATGCATAAAAACCAGTAAGCTTTTCATCATTTCATTCAACATTTAAACACCTTTCATACACTCTACCCTCTCACCCGTTTAGGTTGTGCATGGTGCATAGGTTTAGGGTTCATTTTCCACATTTTTATTGTATAAAAAGCAATAAAAACTCACTAAAACATAAAGCTAGGGCTGAATTGAGGCTAAACATCATACTTCAGACCCCCCATACATCCACAAACATGGTTCTTATTTTTCCTTAATTCTCGGCACTCAAAATCCATTTTTTCTCTATTTGGTGCGCAGATCGGTCGCAGTATGCTCACGTAGTGAATCCCGAAAGGTCCCCAAGAACAATGAACTCTACCTTTTTGCACAAAAAAACAATGTAAAAAGCATGAACGACAAGAGCAAGAGACCAATTGGGTTCAATCTTCCCCCATGCCTTATGTGAGCGCTTCACAAAGCATGTATTTTATGTATATTTCCATCTTCATGCTCAATAATAGCCCAATTTACAAAAATATGACAAGCTTTTAGCTTTTGAGTTTGCCTTTTACAAAAATAGGAAATAAAGCTAATGGACGGTGCCCATAGAGTCTGGCACGCCCAACACAATGTCCCAAATAGAAATAACATATCCCTGCGCATAGGCGCATACAAAATAATAATCAATAATTGATGCCTCAATAGACATAACAAAATATAGGCGTGGCGCCTATCAAAATATAATCCATTGGTCGAATACTCGCTAGACTCCAATGCTTTCCTCCGCCACTGCTGCTATCTCTACACATCAACTGAAGCATTCACAATCGTTAGTAAAATAATACAATTAAACCGACAAAAGTGAATACCTAGCAGTCTTCAGCTACATAAATAAATCAACTGGTTAGAAATAAATCCTAACCTTAATTTATTACGAGTGCGCACTCTAAACTCATAAACGTTTATTAATTTAATATGCATTTTGCGGAATCACCCGCTATGGAATCACCCATGTACACACTAAATTAATGAAACGCCCGAAAAGGACAGGCGTCCCCATCAACTTCTCGCACAAAGAATCCACTTTGTGTATGAGCCCCGGTCATCTAAGTTTACGGAATCCACCGTAAAACCTCACGAAATCCACCGTGGCATATGCCTCCTGGCATCATACCCCCGGTGCGTAGATCGGTCGCAGTATGCTCACGTAGTGAATCCCGGAAGGTCCCCAAGAACAATGAACTCTACCTTTTTGCACAAAAAAACAATGTAAAAAGCATGAACGACAAGAGCAAGAGACCAATTGGGTTCAATCTCCCCCCATGCCTTATGTGAGCGCTTCATAAAGCATGTATTTTATGTATATTTCCATCTTCATGCTCAATAATAGCCCAATTTACAAAAATATGACAAGCTTTTAGCTTTTGAGTTTGCCTTTTACAAAAATAGGAAATAAAGCTAATGGACGGTGCCCATAGAGTCTGGCACGCCCAACACAATGTCCCAAATAGAAATAACATATCCATGTGCATAGGCGCATACAAAATAATAATCAATAATCGATGCCTCAATAGACATAACAAAATATAGGCGTGGCGCCTATCAAAATATAATCCATAGGTCGAATACTCGCTAGACTCCAATGCTTTCCTCCGCCACTGCTGCTATCTCTACACATCAACTGAAGCATTCACAATCGTTAGTAAAATAATACAATTAAACCGACAAAAGTGAATACCTAGCAGTCTTCAGCTACATAAATAAATCAACTGGTTAGAAATAAATCCTAACCTTAATTTATTACGAGTGCACACTCTAAACTCATAAACGTTTATTAATTTAATATGCATTTTGCGGAATCACCCATGTACACACTAAATTAATGAAATGCCCGAAAAGGACAGGCGTCCCCATCAACTTCTCGCACAAAGAATCCACTTTGTATATGAGCCCCGGTCATCTAAGTTTACAGAATCCACCGTAAAACCTCACGGAATCCACCGTGGCATATGCCTCCTGGCATCACTATTTTTCCCCATTTTTCCTATTTTTCTTGTATTTTTTCACAATGTTAAATGACTCAAAATACAAAATGAGTTGTGGGCTATGGCCCTTAGGTTCATTTGCAGAAGAAACACAAATTTAGTTGGTGTGTCTTATTATATTTTCCATTTATATCTCGAAAACACCCAATTTTTCCATATTTTGCATGTCTTACGGGTTTTACACTATTAATTTCATTCACAACACTTATGATTTTCTGATTTCAAATAGTTGGAAGACATTGCAAACAATATTATAATGCATAATCATCCCATGGGAACAAATATTCATGAAGCAAATTGCATAAAACATCAATTTCTTTTGTAAAAATGAGATTACCGTTCTTTGCGGGTTGCGGGTTTTTATTTGTCATATCTCGGGACTGATTTCCAGCCACCATTAATGCTCATGATAGTACACAATCAGCAATCTTTATTCCTCTTGAACCACGGAGCAATCCGGTCTTCGTTGGACAAACATCCGTCATCCATTCTTCTTTTTCTTCTTCACCACATGAATTTGCCTTTAGGGGAGAGAGAGGGAGGAGAGAGAAAGACTGAAATAAGAATTCTTCATAGAGACCGTCATTGGAGGAGCGAAGCACAGCGAAATGATTGGCATCCAGGGGGGATTGAAGGCCCATGATCAATTGCCATGGTTGTTTGCAGCAGGCATGATGCATCTCCATCCCATGAAGCGCATTTTTCGGCGCCATCTTCCTCCACGCTTGCATCACATTTTTTTTCTCTCTCTCTTCATGTGAAATGTCATGCTACATTAAAAGTTGCATGTCCCCCCCAAAGGTCATGACCACTTGGCCAAACTTTGATCCACCTCTTCAAATCTTGACCACTTGGCCAAACTTTGATCCACCTCTTCAAATCTTGACCGGTTTCTTGGCTCCTTCCCCGTCTGGACTCCGAATTGAGCTCTGAAAAATCCTAGGCGTCCGGCTCGGCATCCCGCATTGGTCGGTAACTCTTGTCAACCCACACGAAAGTCTGAAAAATTATGAAAAATTAACAAGTGTCGCTCGGGCACCTTTAAAGCACTTTGGCGCTTAAAATCGTCCTAGATCGAGCCGTCACCTTCGACGTTGAATATTTTTCCCTTGATATTCGTAATTTTTAGCTATTTTTAAGTACTTCTTGGCACCAAAATTCCACTCTCATTGGCGACCACGAGATAGGGCGACTCAGCCCGTCGAATCCCACATCAGATCTGCACAAAACAACCAAAGGAAGCATCAAGTTGATACAAAACAAATATGCAATAAAACTCAGCACAATGTGCTCCCTACCCCCTGACAAAAAGCAAGGCATGACATCCACAAGGAGTAGGCCTGGCATAATCTGATAGAAGATACGAAGCTAGTCACCAACCGACTGCTCTAACACGGCCAAACGAAAAAGAACTATCAAAGAGGTTGCCCTACGTGATGGTCTGAACTACCTACCTAACTAAGGACAACACAACTAGGAGCTCCTACTAGGTGAGGACTCCTATAGCCTGATCAAGAAGTATTTGCTTGTAGCACATTTCTTCTTGTAGGGTTTTTATTTTTCCATACTCGGGCATGTAAAAAGGAGGGAGTTGAGCGTAGTGTCCCAAGGAGAATAGGGCATCGGCCTCAGGACCTGTCTCGGTACCCAAGAACCTACCAAGCCCTCGCAAGGTGACACTTAATCCTTGTTTGACGCTCACTTTTATTTTCGCTCCAACCTTCCTTGTTTCTTCTTTTTCAGCAAGAAGCCACCCCTAGGAAGACAAGGTATCAGCCCTGGGTCTGACTCGTCCCCAGGAACCTACTAGGCCTTCGCAAAGCAATGATCAACTGTATATACATTTTCATTTCTTTTCTTCTCTATTTTTAGAGGGGTTCAAACCCCTTTTTACACACCTTTGTATTTATTTATTGTCTTTCCAAATATTCAGAGTTTCTTTCCTCTATCAGCATTATTTTTCTTCTGGCAGGCTTCTCTAATAGCCTCACAATTAACAAGAACTCCTAGAACGGCTGCCTAGTAGGCTAGCAGAACAGGGTCACTAGGACTCCCTACTAAAACAGGTCTTTCAATGCTCAACAATGTCTTTACAGGAGGCAACAACTACTCAGACCTCCCTCAAACATACTGAACCTAAACCTGGGACTTCATGCCTTGGACGCCAGTCCCTAACAAGAAACAACAAACCCCCCTTAACAAGTACACAAACACATATAACATAACAACCACAGTACTCATAAAGGAAAGATATCACACCTGGAGAGGGCCACAAGAAGCTTCCACGCAACAAAAGGCTCCTTCCAAGCTCTTCTTCAAACCTGTCTAGCACAAAACTCAAACAAGAAACCATTAACCATACCTGCACTAAACAGACAACTGGCCCTCTTGGCCTAACGAAATAAAGCATTCAAAACCTCGCAACACTGGCCCTCTTAGCCTAGCAAGATTAAACAGAATAACACCTATACATCCTTCCCTGGAATTATACACATATACAATAATAGACTCCTTTCCAAGGAGGAAAAACAGGCTCGTAGCCCTGAACTAAATGCATAAGGTTATGACCCATCCCTCCTGCATAGATAGCAAGAGGCGTATGCATAATATGTTGTCTAATCAATCTCTGGGTCCCAGATAATAACGGTAAATTGGTCTCGACTACTCTTTGCATCACCCATATCAACCATCGTCTGCCATATATTGCATGTTCTGATAACATCCTCCACAAGCGACCGGGTCCTATTTCATCATTGATCACAATATCCAAACTAGGACCACAATTAAAGAAGAGGTCTTCTTCATAAGCAATATTTTCCAATGAATCCGCAAACTGATTCCAGTAACGTGGAATCAGCTGAAAAGACACTCTCTCAAACTCCTCTAGTAGGGTCATAGCAGTCCGATGATACATACAAAGAATGGGATTCCGCACTGTGTATGTCCCATCTAGCTGATTCAGGATCAACTGGGAATTCCCTTTTACTAACAATCAACGAATATCACCTTGTTTGGCAATATGCAGTCCCATAATCAAGGCTTTATACTCCACCATATTGTTAGTGAATCCTACGCCGAGATAAGCAGCTAACTTCATCGCAACTTTGCGGAGGCGGGGGTCTCGGATTACTACTCCAACACTTCCTTTTTTATTAGGGCCCCTAGACGCTCCGTCAAAATATAATGCATACGTCCATAATGGTTTTACACAGCTGGCCATTACGAACTCCTCTATTCGTAATTGTGGTGATCAAAGTTTAGCATATTGAGAGGATGAACTGACGGCTCCATCCCACCTTCTTCATTGAACTCAACAGGGATACTTGTCAACAGTCGTAAACAGTGATAGCAGAAAACTTTAATCTCCCACACAAAGGTTCCGTCTTCTTGCTCAATCACTTTATACCGTTTGCTCCACCAGATGAGTTTCCCCTGATAGTATCTTTGCTCCAGATATGGGTGCTCCAAATAAGGGATTAACCGACCCATCAACCAGCTTTAAGCTCTTCCGCAGGTCTCAGATCATTCCTAGCATGGACCTGCAATGCATTTCTTTTGTATTAGCATACTTAGAAGTAATAAGGTTTAATCTTATTAAGATTAACCTTATTCTTAAACTCTACTCCCTGTAGATCAACTTAAGGGCCATAGACCTATTTTTCCCTAACCTGACAATCTTGTAGGGCCCATCCCATTTAGGTTCCAATTTCCCTGGGATCAGCTCCCTACGCACATCGTAATACAAAACCAGTTGTCCTTTCTTAAAGGTATATTTCTTTTGTTTCAGGTCATGCGACGTTTAGCCAGCTCCTGGTGTAATCGGCTTTGCAACTTAATTTCATCGAGGTGCGCTAAGGTCGTAAATCGCTCTAATAGGGCGTCCTCATTACCCAAAGAATAGTTTATTGTGAATCTAATGGTTGGTAACTCAATTTCTAAGGGTAAAATGCACTCCTCACCATAAACTAGTTTGAACGGTGTGTGGCCAATGGCGCGCTTGAACGTGGTATTATATGCCCATACTGCTACATACAGCTTCTTGTCCCAGTCTCGTTTCTTTTCAAAGACTATCTTGGACAAGATACCCACAAGCTGTTTATTAGTACTTTCAACTTGTCCATTTGCTTGCGGATTATAAGGAGTCGTTTTATTGTGCTTGATTTGCCAAGCCTCAGTCAAGCTTTTGATCACCTTATTCAGGAAATGGGTTCCACGATCTGACACTAATTCTTTCGGGGGACCAAAATGGCATATTATCTGCTCTAAGAGGAAACTAGCAGTTTCTTTAGCATCATGTTTCCTTGTTGCACGTGCTTCTGACCACTTTGTGAAGTAGTCAGTTGCTACAATAATATACCTCTTTTGCAGTCGACGACGGAGTAATAGGACCCACAAAGTCTATTTCCCACTTCTCAAATGGAAGTATCGCCATAATAGGGGTGAGTGGTCTTTTCCTATTCTCTCGATTATCATGTCATTGACAAATATCGCATCTCTTAACATACGCGAAGGCATCCTGGAAGATGGCAGGCCACCAGTAACCTGCTCTTAAAGCCTTTTGTGCTATAAGCTGTCCAGCAAAATGACCTCCGCAAGCGGAATCATGGCACTCTTCCAAAATGAATGGCACCTCGTCAGGCATCACACATCGGCAATAGATGTCATCAACCCCTTGCCGATATAATGTACCTGCGATCAAGGCAAACTTTAATGCTTGCTGCTTAATTTTCCTTCTCTCAGCTTTAGATAGTTCTGATCCAGCCTCTCCTGTCAATAAATAATGCGTTATTGCAGCATACCAGGAGGGAATAGAGCCGTATCTATCTTAAATAACGACTCCATGTCACTACCTTCAGTCACAGATTCTTTCGGCTCCCCAAAGTCCACAACACATTCCACAATACCCTGTAACCTTGGTGGCTTCCTCCTGATTTCATAATCAAACTCCTGCAAAGTGATTAACCACTTCGCTAGATGATCAGGCGGCTGCAGCTTATTCATCAATAATCGAAGCCCGTCCGCCTTCGTATAAAGCACAACTTTCTCATAGAGGATATAGTGCTTGAATTTCTTGGTCCCAAAGACCATCGCAAGACAAAACTTCTCCATGTAGGTATAATTGATCTCTGAGATGCCCAATTTCCAACTAGCAAAAGCTATCGGATGATACCACTTTTCCTCCCAGATTTGGGCTAGACGGCAGTTGATACTATGTATGGTGGCTTGCTGAAAATATATAGAACACCTCACCTCTTTTAGGTGCTTTTAAAACGGGAGCTTTTAGTAGCTCCTGCTTCACATCCTTGAAAGCTACCTTACAGGGGTCACCCCATACAAACAAACAACTAAAGGACAATAGATTTGTAAGCGGCAAAGTTCTTTCTGCCAAGGTGTTTATGAATCTATGGTAATAACCAACCGAAGACAGAAAGCTATGAACTTATTTCGGATTGCGTGGTGGACTCATAGCAACTATGACTTTGACGTTCTCGGGATCTGTCGCAATTCCTACCGAACTGACCACATGGCCCAGCAAGAGCCCATAAGGTATACCAAAAACATACTTCCGTGGGTTTAGAGCGATACAAAATTGTCTGCAGTGCTCAAAGCATTTTCTTAAAACGATCAACTGCCTTTCTCTCACGGTGGCGACCCCTAAGTCATCAATAAACACCTTCAACTCTTTAGGGGATATGTCACCGAATGTCTTATCTGCTGTTCATTGCCACGAACCAGGCGCATTGCATAAACCAAAGGCCATCACATGGTATGCAAAAGTACCAAAGACAGTAACAAAAGTTGTTTTCAACTTGTCCTCTTCTGCAATTGCCATCTGGTTATATCCTACAAAGCAATCCATAAATGAATATATCTCCCTACCCGCTAATTGATCCAAAATCTGGTCAATGAATGGCAATAGGTAGTAATCCTTAACCGTCTGCTTATTCAGCTCTCTAAAATCTACACATAATCGGATTTGATTATTTTTCTTCTTCCTGATAACAACTGGTGAACACCATTCTGTGTGTTGAACAGGGAAGATTAAACCAGCTTTTCTCAGCTTCTGTAACTCCTCAAATAGCCCGTCCCTCAATTCAAAAGGCATACGCCTTACCTTCTGGTGCACAGGGCGGCTTCCTTCTTTTACAGGAATAGTATGAACAGCTAGGCTGGGAGGAATGCCTCTCAGCTCATCATAACTCCAAGCAAAGATGTCGCGGAATTCTTGAATCAAGGACACATAGTCCTCCTTTTCTGCTGAGCTGAGCATAGAACCTAATTTAATCGGCCGCGAATCATTTGGCGTGCCAAGGTCTAGCTCGATAACATCTGCATCTCTTATACGAACTTGGGCCTCTATCGGCTCATTCAAAGTGATCTAATAGATGTCTTCCGTGGTGGATCAATCTTTGGACTCATCACTCGATGATGTCTCACTGGCGGATAAATCCTCTAATGTCTCCAATTCTGTAGAAGATAGAGGAGCTCTCTCACTCTGTGGGGATTCAGGATAGGCATCAATCACCATGCGCTGAGCACCTCTGCCGAATATCAACTGACCGACGGGTATATCCACTTGACAATCCGCTTGCAAGATCCAAGGTCATCCAAGTAATACTTGGTAACTTGGACGCCCTGCAAAACGAATCACCCTAAAATCCAACACGCATTCTACATTTGCAACAGTGACATGGACCTTAGTAATGCAGCCTTCCGGCTGTCTCAAACTATCATCCGCCATTCTGAGAATTGTGGAGGTATCTTTCTAGATCGCAAGACCCAACCTTTCCATCAGTTCAGAACTCATAATGTTAACAGATGATCTCGTGTCGACAATGGCATAATCTACTAATATCCCATCGACATAGGCTGCAACCCTTGGGCAATGCTTCTCAGCATGCTTGAACCAGTCATCACCAACTCGCGCAATACCCAAAGGTTCTACGATATACCGGTACGCATGATCTTTCTAAATTCCTTGCATACTCCTGGGGAAAGCTTAATGAGCTGTAAAAGGTTCACATCTGGCTTGACTTTGCAAAGAGAGCTTGCCAAATTGAATTCATGATAGTTTGGCAAAGTTCGCTTTTCACGCCAAACCATCCGCTCTTTAGGTCGCTGTACCGGCTTTATTGCTTCTTTTTTAACTTTCACCTTCTTCCTTGGTGGTTCCTTATCCTTCTTAACATCGGCTTTACTCTCCACGGGCTTCAGAGGTTCCCCTTCCATGGCAGGATCCAAAACTTGCATTCCTTTGTCGCGCTGTTTAGGGTTTCCGTTGACAGGCTTATCCTTGTCGGCCTCTCTACCCTTTTGACCTCTTGTAAGGACAGCTCGGAGATTAGAGGTTTCAGCGTCATTAACACGCACAGCCTCAATCAAACTAACCCCACTACCACTAGGCAGCTCCTCCACTGTAGTCTTTGGTCGTTGAAGTATTTGGTCAGGTTCGTCTTCTCGCTGGGAATCATTTCCTTGCGTACAATGATTAACAAGCCCTAGTTGCCGACTACCTTGCTGGAGGGAACTAATCGTACTCCAGCAAGTGGCTGCTAAATGGCTGGATTTTCCACAGATGTCGCACTTGACATTCGGGCAGTTTCGTGGATAATATTGCCCACCACACCATTTGCAGCTAAACCTCGAAGGTGCACCCTCATCTGGGTATCTACTTCCTATCAAATTTTGTTGTTTTTTAAGAAAGTTGACATCAACTGCTATTTGTCGATACTGCTCCGTAATCATGTCGATATAATGCTTCATCATGTCCTTAACCTCGCCAAGAACATTGGAAGTGCTTGACTCGTAGCCTTGATCATTACCCTGTCGTTCCATCGGCCTAACAATTCGATTAGGCACTGGTTGTTGAACCATAGGCATGGTATTAGGATTAACTGCCTGGCCTCCACCATTTGGAGCCATTTGACTGCCCGGAGGCATCGACATGCTAGGGGGAGCTGGTAATAAAGGAACATTCTGCATCATGTTCTCTCTCCCATTAGGATTAGCCATCGCTATCCCTTGGCTACCACTGCCATTGGCCGTCGCCATATTATTTCCCAATGCTAGACCCATATTCGAATTGCCTCGAGAGGCATAGGCTGCTTGTAGTCGGGATTCCACTTCTTGTGCTCGTGTAATGGCAGTATCTATATCCCCCAAAGGGACACTACTCAACTGCAACTGGATGTTAAAGTCCAAACCATGAAGAAAATATTGCAATTGGGCCAGTGCGGGGATAGGAATAGAGGTGTCCAAATTATGGAAAACCTCTTTTAGTTTCTTCGCATAAGCATGAGTATCCTCATGTGGTTCTTGGCGGGTCACGTTGAGTACATGCAACCAATATTGCCCACCCCTTTCAGAGGCAAACTCCCTTCGAAAAGCTCCATAAAATGAATCAATATTCAATATGGTTCCGACTTCTAAACCATGATACCGTATGATAGCTCTTCCTTTGAGAGTCGTGTTGAAGAACATCATTAAATGTCCTTCTTCTTGGATGCGATAGTTAAACATCAGATTTTGAAACTCCTTGATGTGGAGTTTCGCATCTTCCTCAACTAGCCCATTAAAGATGGGTAGTGGGTAACCTAGAGCCGGTAAATCCGTCGTTCTTGCAGGAATTGCAATGGGCTGTGCCATGACGGAAATTGGATTTGCACTAGGAATAGGGGTCGGTGAGGTTACACCTCCTGCACTTGATGTAGACTACCTTCTAGAAGAAAGGGGAGCACTAGAGCTTCCACCTTCTCCTAACTTACTGCTTGTGGCACCAAGACCACTAGATCCACTCCCTCGTAAGGATTCAGCACCGCTATGCTTAGGGGAATACCTCCTAAAAATTTCAGCACATCGCCTAGCTCTTTCGTCTCTCTCTTGCTTTTGGATTTCAGCTAGACGATGCTTATCAATAAATAACGGATCAATCTCAGTATCCTTTGGCATAAACTGCTAACTGGTCCCTAGACAACCAGTATTCGAGGACCGCCACTTCTAAGCGGCTCCTGGCAGATGCACCACTGATGGGACCTAAAAAGGGCCGGCACTAGCTCATGCACTAGCCGAACCTCTATCATGCGTTCAACAACCCCACGGCCTTGCAGCCAGGAGCGTGGATGACACATACATCATCTTCCTAAACATCTTGCGTTTGTATCACGTCTCGTAGTCCAACTCTAACCCAATTAACACTTCTCAGAGGGAGTCCCTAGCACATTGCCAAATAGCACGAAGTACAAACATAGGAGGTCCTCCCACGGTAGCGGCTGACTGCCGCTACCTCACTTCGACTCTCCTACACCTTGGGGATTGGCCCCTCGATGCGTCGCTAAACATATATAACACTATATCGCACATATTTTCACTCAAGGTACCAATTGATCGTATCTAAAAATATACAATTTTCCTCACTTTCTTTCTCCTTTACACCCAACGCCTAGCCTACAGCTTGGACAACCTTACTCACTCAACGTTGGTCATGTTCCTCTAGAAAGCAATTGCCATGCATCCAGGACGTATTAACTGATACATTTTATCATTTCTTTATGATTTATGCAAATTGTGAATGCCCACGTGCTCAAACAATTAAGAAAATCAACATTGGTGCACATGTGGAAAACATTTCTTTCAATGATTTCGACTATC
Source organism: Lygodium microphyllum (assembly GCF_053477565.2). Lineage (NCBI taxonomy): Eukaryota > Viridiplantae > Streptophyta > Polypodiopsida > Schizaeales > Lygodiaceae > Lygodium > Lygodium microphyllum. The sequence goes on along the minus strand of NC_141135.1, from coordinate 21,376,332 downwards.
GCTCGTATGCGACGTTGCATGAACCTAGCACTGAGAAACCCTCGTGCTACTAGGTTCTTAATTTTTAATTATCGACCAACCTAAATGGTATGCATAAAAACCAGCAAGCTTTTCATCATTTCATTCAGCATTTAAACATCTTTCATACACTCTACCCTCTCACCCGTTTAGGTTGTGCATGGTGCATAGGTTTAAGGTTCATTTTTCACATTTTTATTGTATAAAAAGCAATAAAAACTCACTAAAACATAAAGGTAGGGCGGAATTGAGGCTAAACCTCATACTTCATACCCCCCATACATCCACAAACATGGTTCTTATTTTTCATTAATTTTTGACACTCAAAATCTATTTTTCCCCTATTTTTCTCTATTTTTCCTATTTTTCTTGTATTTTTTCACAATATTAAATGACTGAAAATACAAAATGAGTTGTGGGTTGTGGCCCTTAGGTTCATTTGCAGAAAAAACACAAATTTAGTTGGTGTGTCTTATTATATTTTCAATTTATATCTCAAAAATACTCAATTTTCCCATATTTTGCGTGTCTTACGGGTTTTACACTATTAATTTCATTCACAACACTTATGATTTTTCGATTTTCTGATTTCAAACTGTTGGAAGACATTGCAAACAATATTATAATGCATAATCATCCCATGGGAACAAATATTCATGAAGCAAATTGCATAAAACATCAATATCCTTTGTAAAAATGAGATTACCGTTCTTTGCGGGTTGCGGGTTTTTATTTGTCATATCTCGGGACTGATTTCCAGCCACCATTAATGCTCATGATAGTCCACAATCAGCAATCTTCCTTCCTCTTGAACCACGGAGCAATCCGGTCTTCATTGGGCAAGCATCCGTCATCCATTCTTCTTCTTCTTCTTCACCACATGGATCTGCCTTTAGGGGAGAGAGAAAGACTGAAATCAGAATTCTTCATAGACACCGCCATTAGAGGAGCAAAGCACAGCGAAATGATTGGCATCCAGGGGGGATTGAAGGCCCATGATCAATTGCCATGGTTGTTTGCAGCATGCATGATGCATCTCCATCCCATGAAGTGCATTTTTCGGCGCCATCTTCCTCCACGCTTGCATCACGTTTCTTTTCTCTCTCTCTTCATGTGAAATGTCATGCTACATTAAAAGTTGCATGTCCCCCCCAAAGGTCATGACCACTTGGCCAAACTTTGATCCACCTCTTCAAATCTTGACCGGTTTCTTGGCTCCTTCCCTGTCCGGACTCCGAATTGAGCTCTAAAAAATCCTGGGCGTCCAGCTCGGCATCCCGCATTGGCCGATAACTCTTATCAACCTGCACGACAGTCCTAAAAATTATGAAAAATCAACAAGTGTCGCTCGGACACCTTTAAAGCACTTTAGCGCTTAAAATCGTCCTAGATCGAGCCGCCGCCTTCGAGGTTGAATATTTTTCCCTTGATATTCGTAATTTTTAGCTATTTTTAAGCACTTCTTGGCACCAAAATTCCGCTTTCATGTAGGGAATGCAATTTCCTAGTTATAGATGGAGAATACGTACTTGTCTACATAGGAAATATTGGAGAATTTTCTATATTTCACTAAATTGCCTATGTGGGGAATGATTGAAAGTTCCTTGTGTTCCCGCGTCTCACATGCAGCATACACGCGCCTGGAGACGCGACTCTGAAGTCAAAGCTTCTTCTGTGCAGAGCGCGTGTATTTCATGAATTTTTGTTTTTAAGATAAGTTTTGATAGTAAGTTCTTATCATAAGTTTTTATGTATTTATGATAAGTTTTGTGTATTTAAAATTGAGATCTTAGAATAATTAATACGCCAGCTTGAAGTTTTTATGTAAACATATGAATGACAAATATTTTGATATTGTCATGAATTAGGTTTAATCATGTCATCGTCATTACCTAGTGCGATACATGCTGATGAGTTAATGAGCACATCCTCAAGTGAGGATGAAACATTACGTCTTCATAATCGAGATGCATGGCTACGACAAAAAATTAAATGCATGTGTGATCGTTGTCGAGGGTGTATTTTTCGAGCATGTCGAGTTACAATGTCACATCTCAGCATGTATGGAGAATGGGACCGAGAAAAATCACCGGTATTCATTGTTTTTTTTAAACACTAAGATTGCTAGTTTATGTTACTCAATACATATCAATGTATATAAAACTCCCTTTTGTGGTTGAGCAGGATGCGGTGCCACATCCTCAGATGCTCCCTCCCGGGCGTTGAGAGGTTGTAAAATGTTGGCGCGAGGAGGCAGAGTCTTCAAGAAGAGTGTAGACTGACGACCATGATAGTAGCCCTCATGAAATGCCCCATCAAGTTGTAGAGGATGAGATTTTGGACAACATGGTACACCATCTATTTTCACAACCGGTTCAAGGAGAAGGTCACTCTACGAAGCCAAATGATCCACTATACGTAGTGTCATCTACTCTGTTGTATGAAGGTTGTACGTACTCCATTTTTCATGCGTCCCTTGAGATACTTAACTTGGAAACAATTTATGGATGGAGTAATGTCAGTTTGAATGCGTTATTGAAGTAGGTATCAATTCAGTTTGACTTATGAATCATAATATTAATTGTTCTATTTTGAAATCAGACACAAATATATGTTGGTGGTTTTTTAACTCAATTTTAAAAATATATATAGGTTATTATCACAAATGCTTCCAAAAGGAAACAAATCTCCAACTAAGAGAGAGCAAGCAAGACATTACTTGACATCTCTGGGAGGCCTCGATTATGTCAAGATCCATGCATGTGTCAATGATTGTGTCTTATTTCGTGGGATTCATGAGTTCGCACGAGAGTGTCCCATTTCTGGCGAATCAAGATACGAAGTGGAGATGAAGTCAATGGATGTGCCTCGTAAGGTTTTGCGACATTTTCCGATTGTTCCACGTATTCAAATTATGTTCAAGTGTAAGTCTATTGAAAAGCTCATGTCATGGCATGCTAGTCATCGTTCAAGTTATGGAAAATGGAGGATCCCTGCAGACACACCGGCATGGCAACATGTAGATAATTTGTGGCCCGTTTTCAAAGAAGAGCCAAGAAATTTGAGATTTGGTTTAGGTATGGATGGAATCAATCCATTTGGCATCAAAAGCACATCATAGAGTGTATGGCCAGTGGTATTGGTGAACTATAATATTCCTCCATCCATGGCAATTAAAAAGGCACATATAAGGTTGTCCCTTCTGATTCCTGGAAAGCACAAGGTAAAAAACATGGACATTTACTTAGAGCCTTTGATTGAAGAGTTAGAAATGTTATGGGAAGGTATTGAGGTGTAAGATACAAGCGCATCTGCATCCTCTAGAGATTTCACGTTGAAGGCCATGTTGTTGTGGACCATGCATGACTTTCCAGGATACGAAGAGTGTTCATGTACATGTATATAACTCTATATTTGAAATTCAAGACTTGAATCAATTGCATTTTATTAATTCACTTATTTTTTCAGGTTTAACCACATCAGGAGATCATGCATGTCCTATTTGTGGTTCCTCTCTAGTTTCCTCTAGGCCGGCACGTTTAAAGAAGGCTATCTAGGACAATCATCATCGATTTCTTCCTATTGACCATCCCAAATATGTTCTCCCTACTAATGGAATGACTCCACAATATCTAACCATTCGAGATTGGAAGGAGAGATGGATTAATGCCGACAGCCACCTCCCACTCGGCATGAGTCGGTAAGAAGCGCATTTCTCTCAATTGACTTTAAAGTATTTAGCATGATGAATTGTTTACATAATATATTGTTTGTTTGTTAGGTTCTCTATATTTTTTCGTCTTTCGTATTGGACTGGACTCAATATCAATCCCATGCACATAATCAAAAATGTTGTATCGACATTATGGGATCACTTGATAGGGGCTCGTGATTCAATCAATGTAAGGGAGGATTTATGTAACATTGGTCACATGAGATGAGCCTGGCCATGCATTGGACCCAGAGGGAAGATTGAGCTACCCCATGCACCTTGGATTTGTTACAACTATATATATCATCTCTCACTTGACTTAGGTCTCACCTATATATACTAACTCTACATCAATACGAATCATTCTTTGGGAGCATGTCTTGTGTATCTCTCTCATACACACTCTCTCTCTTTCTTAACAAGATGTTGTCAAAGAACGAGGAAAAAATAGTGAAGGAACAAATATGTAGCTTTCGAACACCCACAGGATGTATGAGATGTCTCAAGGGAGCCTTTATAAAGAAAAAGAGAAGAGGTGTGGAGCAACTATCTGGTTTGAAGTCCCACGATTGGCACAAAATGATTCAAGTAAGGGTATCTCTAACCATGAATATAATAATTAGTGCAGTTACTATGTGTAAACTTTGGGGTATGATGACTTTTTTCTCAACTAATCATTTGATCTATGAATATTGTTTACATTGAGTTCGTACTTCCTACGAGCATATCCCATTGTGTATCCAAAGATATACGTGATATCATTTACAAGATGGGAGAGCTTATGAGGTATGTATACATTGTATTTTTTTATTATATATCTTTAAATTTCTACACAAAAATAAACAATTGTCAAATACATCCTGACAAATACGTGAGCTCGAAGGAAATTGATCCAAACACATTGCAAGATGCTCAAGTATTATCTGTTGAGGTGGTTTGTTTGGTGGAGGAAATTTTTCCTCGATCCATTTTGACTACTCAATTACATTTACTCGTACATTTGATTGATAAGATCGCACTTTGTGGGGCAATTCATGCAAGGTGGATGTTTTTTTCTTCAGTGCTTCATGAAAACCTTGAAAGATTTTGTGAGGCAAAAAGCACGGCCTGAGAGAAGCATGGCTAAGGGTTAGTTAGTGCAATCATCCCTTGTTTATATCTCTAAATATCTTGCTGAAGTGGACCCCTCTCAACCACGACTATGGAAAGATGATGAAGACTTGAGGATGACCTCTATAATACCTCAAGGAAAGGAATGAGTAAAGTGCTAACAAAAGAAGAACTTCGTAAGTTAAATAGTTTTTTGTGCTCAATAGTGATGTAATGAGCAAATGGGTGATACTATATAATGAAGCAAGGGCAAGAAGAAAAAGCGAAAGACAAGAATTTCGCACCAAATATGGACGTAATGTCTCATTTCCAGATCATCTAAATGTGCTTCCACGTCATATTAATATAGATTGGTTACATAAGGAAATGGAGAGAATGGAAAAAGAGGAGGAAATTAATATATCTCAAGAAGAGTGGGAATACGCACGAGGTTGCTTATCAAAGGTGAGACATACTATCAATTAATTTGTTTCTATAAGTTATATTTTATATAAAAAATTGACACGTTTGATCTTAATCTTTTACTACTAGTGCACATTATTCAATGCTATTTGCACTACAACATATAGACCCAATAGCGAGGTTTAAAGCGACGGAATTATTCATGGAAAAAATTATCCCTGTCATCGCTATTCGCGTCACTATTAGCGACGCGATCGATTCGTCGCTATTTGCGTCGCTATATGCATCGCTATTAGCGTCGCTAGGTTAATAATGCAAATAGCGACGCTAATAGCGACACATATAGCGACACAAATAGCGACGTTAATAGCGATGCTAATAGCGACGCATATAGCGACACAAATAGCGACGATAATAGCGACAGTTGCAGAGTAAATTTGCGACGCAAATAGCGACGGTTACAGAGGGGGAAAAAAATAGCCCTTCTAGCTATATGTATTAAATATTCTTGCATAATTCATTTGCCAATGTCAGCTACATCTAATGTCTAAAAATTGGGTATCAGATTATTAAAAAAAATCTAAATCCTTTGATTGCAAAAGCAATATATAATTAATTCGAAAAGGTATTTCGCAAGGAGTTTTTTCATCACTTGCTTAGGCCCGAGAAGAAAAAGAGATTGTGATTACAAAAGCTAGATATAATCAATTCAAAAAAGTATTAATCAAGGAGCTTTTTTATCACTTGTTAGGTCCAAGAAGAAGAGCTTCACTTCAAGCTTTCATTATAGTCAGAACCCTGAGGTATGAATAAGTCCCATTGATCTTCTGCTCACTCCAGCTTATTTCAACATTGTTCAAGTCTTTTTGGGGGCGCATTTGGACATCTATAAGAGTTATACCATGGTGTTGGAGCCAGAAGCCCTTATATAGGGAGTGGTAGTGTCTCTAAGCTCTATTCTTCCTTTTTGTTTTTATCTACGTCTAAGTCATCTTCTATCTCTTCTTTCTTGTCTTCACCCTCAATCTCAATGGATGGAGGTGTTTTAAGATCAAAAGAATCAAGCTCATCCTCCCCCTTCTCAAACTCCATTTCTTGAGCTCAGATTAGTTACTGTACTCCAAGTAGATCCATGAAACAAACAAATTTCTCTTTACCAAGTGATTTGGTAAAGATATCGGCTACCTGGTCTTGTGTCTTCACATGAAGTAGATCAATCTGTCCTACAAGTACCATTTCTCTGATGAAATCGTAATGAATCTCTATGTGTTTAGATCTAGCATGATAGACGGGGTTGCTAGCTCGTATCCATATACACCTCAGGTTGTATACATAACCCTCATGCTACTCCATATATACCTCTTCAAGCAAGTCACCATTCATGAATGCATTTTTGACATCCACTTTTCATAATTTTCAGCCCTTAGAAGCCACTAATGCAATGACTATTCTCACCATTTCCATCTTAGCAACCGAGCTGAAAGTCCCCTCATAATCTAGGCTGTATTGATGTGCATATCCCTTTGTAACGAGCTGGGCTTTATACCTTTCTAACGAACCATCTGACTTGCATTTCTCTTTATAAACCCATTTTCTTAAAGACATCGAGTACCTCATCCTTGTACTTTCGAATGTACAGCCATGTGTATCAGTTGAAATCATCTATCCAACCGACACTAGATTCTTGCAAATTTCGTTCTGCCATCTGTCCAATTGACAATAGATTCTTGGTAATAGAAGGTACATGTAGTACATCATGTAGGCTCTTCTTTCTATCGTCATAGCTGTAGCAGTCTACCTTCCTACTGGTGGGCTGTCTCACACTCGTGCCTCGTTTCCATATCCTCTTCTTCTCTGGTGGTTGTTGTGCTCTATGGGAAGTACCTGTTGCTGCACTAGAGGAGGCTCCACCTTGTACTCCAGGTGGCGGGCTTTGGCATGAGGCCTCTCCATGGCCGAGAAACGGGGACATGCTTGCTTGGTGCCTGCCATGCAAGCTCGGGGAGGGCAAGATGGAGAAGAGACAGAGGTTGGCTTCTCCTTTATAGTTGTCTCCTCTCTTTTAGTGGATGTGGTGGCAATGGTAGTGGCAATGGCAGCTTCTCTCTCTCTCTCTCTCTCTCTCCCTCTCTCTCAATCTCCCTTGTGTTGATCTCTCTCCCTTCTTCTCTCTATACATCTCTTTATCAACAAAAATAAAAAGAGAAGTAAATAAAAGAGAAAAACAAAGAGAGAAGATATAATATTTTTACCTCAAAGCTTGAAGAAGAATCCTTTCGCGCTTCTCTCCTTCTTCTTCTTCTTCTCCTTCACGGGTTCCTCATTCTTCTTTGCAGTTGTCCCCTCTATTTTTGTGGTGGATTGGCAGTGGCAATGACCTCTCTCTCTCTCTCACACACAATCTCCCTTGCGCACGTTGATCTCTCTCACTTTTTCTCTCTATACACTCTTCATCAACAAAAAGAAAGAGAGAAGTAAAGAAAAGAGAAAAACAAAGAGAGAATAGATAATGCACTTACCTCAAAGCTTGAAGAAGAATCCCTTCGCGCTACTCTCCTTCTTCTTCTTCTCCTTCACGGGTTCTCTCCTTCTTCTTTGCAATTGTCCCCTCTCTTTTTGTGGTGGATTGGTGGTGGCAGTGACCTCTCTCTCTCTCTCTCTCAATCTCCCTTGCGCACGTTGATCTCTCTCACTTCTTCTCTCTATACACTCTTCATCAACATAAAGAAAGAGAGAAGTAAAGAAAATAGAAAAACAAAGAGAGAATAGATAATGCACTTACCTCAAAGCTTGAAGAAGAATCCCTTCACACTACTCTCCTTCTTCTTCTTCTCCTTCACGGGTTCCCTCCTTCTTCTTTGTAATTGTCCCCTCTCTTTTTGTGGTGGATTGGCGGTGGCAGCGACCTCTCTCTCTCTCTCTCTCTCTAATCTCCCTTGCGCACGTTGATCTCTCTCACTTCTTCTCTCTATACACTCTTCATCAACAAAAAGAAAGAGAGAAGTAAAGAAAAGAGAAAAACAAAGAGAGAAGAGATAATGCACTTACCTCAAAGCTTGAAGAACAAAGAGAAAAAAAAAGAGAGAATAGATAATGCACTTACCTCAAAGCTTGAAGAAGAATCCCTTCGCGCTTCTCTCCTTCTTCTTCTTCTCCTTCACGGGCTCGCTCCTTCTTCTTTGCAGTTGTCCCCTCTCTTTTTGTGGTGGATTGGCGGTGGCAGCGACCTCTCTCTCTCTCTCTCTCTCTCTCTCTCTCTCTCTCAATCTCCCTTGTACATGTTGATCTCTCTCACTTCTTCTCTCAATACACTATTCATCAACAAAAAGAAAGAGAGAAGTAAAGAAAAGAGAAAAACAAAGAGAAAATAGATAATGCACTTACCTCAAAGCTTGAAGAAGAATCCCTTCGTACTTCTCTCATTTTTTTCTCATTCGGGAGTTCCTTCCTTCTCCTTTACACTTGTCTTCTCTCTCTTCATGGATGGTGGCATTGGCAATGGCCTCTCTCTCTCTCTCTTGCTTTTTTACAAACCTGTAAAATGCCATGCTCGAGTTTTGACAAATTTTTATGAAGCCCCTCTCTCTCCTGTTTTTTATTTCTCTCCATCTCTCTCTTCCTTCCCCTCCCTTCTTCTCTCTATTTCTCTCCCTCCTTCCCTCCCCACTCTCACTCAACTCATCTCATTGCAAAGAAAATCAAAGATAGAAAATAAAAAGCTTAAGAAACAAAGATATTGAAAGAAATGTCACCCCACCTCTCTTTATCTCTCTCTCCCCCCTCTCCCTTTACTTTTCTTTATTAACCTTCTCTCTCATTGTTTTCCTATTTCTCTCTCCCTCTCTCTCGCTCTCTATTTTTTCTCTCTATCTCTCTGTCTCCCTCTCTCTCTATCTTCTTTTCACTCTCCTTCCTCTCTTTACCTCACCCTTCTTTTCTACGTCCTCCTCCTCTCTTCCTTCCCTCTCCCTCTCTCTATTTCTCTCCCCCTCCCCTCTCCCTCTCTCTATTTCTCTCCCCCTCTCTTTATCTCTCTATTTCCCTTTCTTTGTTTCCTCTCTCTTTTTTTTTCCCCTCTCTCTCTCGTTGTTTCTCTCACTCATCCTCTCTCCCTCCCTTCATCTCTCATTTCTCTCTTCCTCTTTCTCTTTATTTCCTTTCTCTACCTTTTTCTCTCTTTCTCTCCCTTCATTCTTCTCCTTTCGTTCCTCCCTCCCTCTCTTTCCATGTATCTCTTTGCAAAGAAAAACAAAAAAAGAAAACAAGATAACACAAAAATAAAGCAAGAAGAGGCAATGTACCTACCTCAAAGGCCTGAAGATGAAACCCTTTGTACCTTCTCTTTGCACCTTCCCTCCCTTCTCCGTTGCACACTTCTATTTCTTCTTCATATATAGCGGCGACAGCATGGTGATGAGCTCTCTCTCTCTCTCTCTCTCTCTCTCTCTCTCTCTCTCGCTCTCCCTCTTCCTCTTTCTCTCTCTCTCTCTCTCTCTCCCTCGCAAAGCTTTAAGCTCTCTCGCTCTCTCTTTCATTCTTTCTCGCAAATGTTTTCTCGGCAAATGTTACGCTCGAGTTTTCAAAACTTTTTCCCCAGACCGGCGTCGCTATTTGCGTCGCTATTAGCGTCCCTATATGTGTTGCTATATGCATCGCTATTTGCGTCGCTAATTTGCGTCGCTATTAGCGACGCAAATAGCGATGCATATAGCGATGCAAATAGCGACGCAAATAGAGACGCAAATAGCGACGCAAATAGAGACGCATATAGCGATGCTAATAGCGACGCAAATAGAGATGCAAATAGAGACGCAAATAGCGACGCATATAGCGACGCTTTTAGTGACACCGCTTTTTTGCGTCGCAAATAGCCGTCGCTATTGCCCCATTCCCTTGTAGCGTTGGTGTGAGGGTAAACATCTTCGAACTCAATGTATAGATGAAAAGAGAAATACCCAAGATTGTGGTGTCCTTACTCACTTCGAGGATGCCAATGATACCATGGAAGGTTATTGTGGCTTGATCTAAGATATTCTGAAGCTTGACTTCAGACGATTCTTTATATATGTACTGGATATGAAGTGGTTCAAAGAAGTGGTAACAAATGGTGAGCATTGCATAATCAGACGTCATCCAAGTGGTTTTATAATCATTGACTCTACAAAATTTCACCAAAACAAGAATGACATATTAGTACTACCTCAACAATACGAGCAAGTATATATGCAAAAGCTAATTTTTTTATATGTATACATGTGATATATATACACAATATAATAAGTATTTAAGTTTCTTGCTTTTGTTTTTCAAATACAGGCTGTGTATCATCCAATGGTAAACAATAACCGATGGTGGTATGTCATCCCTATATCTAATCGTTCAAAACCAATATATGGTAATATTAACGACATAGAGATAGCAGATGACAATCCAACAATTAATGATGATGTACATGCTGACACCATAATGGATGATATGCGTGATATAGTACAATATGAACCTCGCGAGGATGTTCAAGGAAAAACAAAAGAGGACAATCATGTGATTATCGATGATATTGATAAAGTTATTGAGCAATATAGCAACACATCTAATAGTGGGATAGACTTATTTGTTTCGTTACCTCTTGGTAACATAGACCTAGAAGTAGATAGTTTAGCAAGGGCTGATCTCATTGAAGATGAGATAGATCATTCACTGTAACATACTTAATTTGCTTAATGATTCAATGTGTATTCTTAATTCTATGGTTTTTATCATGCGCACACGTGCATACTCAAGATTCAATAGTCAAGTTTAAAGCTAAATTGAATTTTCCATAATAAAAAGAAAGTATTTTTTATCATCTTCAAGTAGAGAAATTACGAGATACATGCAATGCTTGCTACTAATTGTATAATAAGGTTTCTGTCGCTTGCCGCTAATTACTTATATCAGGCTTGTCAATTGGAGGAACTGCCATTCATTAGAGAGAAATGCAAAAATAATTATTAACTCTGGTTTTTTTATTATATTAAGTCCAATTTCAGGTGATCAAATAATTACGTGTCTGAAGATGCATCTATATTCGCGTCTATTTACGCGGATATATAGACGCAAAATTCGCGTCTATTTACATGCTCTTTTACACGCACATATAGACGCAATGATAGATGCGCCCAACTTTGCGCGTCTATGCCTCGTTTCTATTGTAGTTGATATACTTGGTAAAATATCTAAAGTAGTAGCGATATCATCATCATCTTCTATGAAATTTGGCATTTCTTCATGGTCTTCGTCTTCAGTTGCTCCCAAGTAGTTGATTTGAACAGTTGGCTTCTTGGATATTGACAGTTTACTGCTAAGTATCTAGGTCCTTGACACTTGTAGCAAACTATAAGCTTGGCTTTGGAAATATTTAGTACAACAAAAAGGCTCCATAGACGCACTTGTAGACACAATATTTGAACTGTGTCAAAAAATGTCAGCCGCATTTATTACCGCATCTACTACTGTGTCTAAAATTTCACGTCTAAAAGCACGCTTATAGTCAGAGTTACATGTCCATATAGATGCGCATATTGACACGCTACGTAAATATATAATCATATTTATAAAAAAAATAGATATATTCATATTGTGCGCTATACACGCGTGTATATGCGCGTCTAAAAAAGCGTTTACTCTACAAGTTTTTGACGAGAATAGACGCACATTTATCCTGCAATTTAGATGCACTGATAGACACACAAAATAGAGGTGTGAAAAAAAAACCAGAGAGTATGCCACATGCTCTCTGGTTTTTTTCCCCCCATCAACATCAAATTGTATGCTTAGGGAAAACAGAGAAAGATTATTTCGAAGATTTTTGTACTGAAAACAAAACAATGTATGTAGAATACGAAATTTCATATATATAGATGAAACGTTTTTACATGATGAGTTCTAGTGCTTGTGACCTCAAGCATGGTCATGGTCGCAAGCACTAGCTGAAAGTAATACATATCAAAAATAAAAACTACAAGCCAAGGGGAGGCATGCATGCATGGGGCTCCTCTACATCTCCTCAGAAGAGGCATCATCATCGCTACCACCACCGCTGCCTGTGCTACTACCGCTGCCGCCACCACTACTGCTAGTCCCCCCTTCACTATCCTCAACTGCATCAGGGTTTGCCTACACAAAGGATTAAGGTATATAAATACCATTACAAACAATAAATTAGAGTTACCTATACTTTTCATGTAAAAAATAAAACATACCTCTTATGGTTGTGGAATCCTCATGGCACGATTATATTGCTCCTTCGTAATGAGTCCCTCCTCTAGAAATGCTACCAAGTGGACGCTTGGTTATGACCTCGATGGTACCCTACCTCTCTAGGAGTAGGCATCCTACCAACGATATGATACTACAAAAAAATTTGAACATACAACGTATTAGAATGCACTACATAATGAAGTGAAACAAATTAAAAAATTTAATTTAAAAAAAGAAATCAAATAATACTTACAAACACAGCCTCCCATGACTCCCTGCCACCTGATCCATTATGCGACGATCCCATGGTTGCCATCTGGATACATCGTGCCTCTACATGCTAGCGACTTGTCATTTTCTCTGCTGCTCTCTTCTTAGCCTCTTTCCACTCCCTGCGGTGGCAAATGGGTGGTTTACCATATCCAGGGAGCCCCTGATCTTGTCTCCGCAGTGACTCCTTGGCGCACGTCATAAGGTGAGACCTCTTGTTATGAAGCACGTCTCTCACCTTTGACCGTCCCCAATCATCTGAGAATCGTGAATTCTTGGGATTAGGGTACCATCTATGTACTGCCCGCAGCACCTCTTGCCACAAACCATTTTTTCGGTACTTGAAGGGAATCATGCAATCTTTGTATGTGGCATGCACGACACTCCTCAAGTAGGCTATCACTTCCCTCCCCTCAGAGTCATATTGCAAGATACCACCAACATCAGTGAAAGAGTAGTACATTTGTGGAGGCTCACCTCTCTCATTTTCCGGTGAGGGTGATCGAGAGCCACCTCCTAGGCAACCCCCACAAAGCCCTCGACCTCCTCCTCCTCCCACACAACTCTCCCTCCTCCTTCGACAACGGGCACTATCCTCTACCTCACTCGATGCAAGTGCTTCTGCAGATGCACGTGCTTCGGCTGATCCATGTACTTCTGATGCCAGGAGGCATATTCCCCGGTGGATTCCGTGAGGTTTTACGGTGGATTCCGTGAGGTCAATTGCTATCCCACCCCGGGGGTATGATGCTAGGAGGCATATTCCACGGTGGATTCCGTGAGGTTTTACGGTGGATTCCGTAAACTTAGATGACCGGGGCTCATACGCAAAGAGGATTCTTTGTGCGAGAAGTTGATGGGGACGCCTGTCCTTTTTGGGCGTTTCATTAATTTAGTGTGTACATGGGTGATTCCATACCGGGTGATTCTGCAAAATGCATATTAAATTAATAAACGTTTATGAGTTTAGAGTGCGCACTCGTAATAAATTAAGGTTAGGATTTATTTCTAACCAGTTGATTTATTTATGTAGCTGAAGACTGCTAGGTATTCACTTTTGTCGGTTTAATTGTGTTATTTTACTAACGATTGTGAATGCTTCAGTTGATGTGTAGAGATAGCAGCAGTGGCGGAGGAAAGCATTGGAGTCTAGCGGGTTTTCGACTTACTCTTGGATTAGATTTTGATAGGCGCCACGCCTATATTTTGTTATGTCTATTGAGACATCGATTATTTATTATTATTTTGTATGCGCTTATGCGCCTGGATATGTTATTTCTATTTGGACATTGAGATTGGGCGTGCCAGACACTATGGGCACCGTCCATTAGCTTTATTTTACTATTTTTGTAGAAAGCAAACTCAAAAGCTAAAAGCTTGTCATATTTTTGTAATTGGGCTATTATTGAGCATGAAGATTGGAAATATACATAAAATACATGCTTTGTGAAGCGCACACACAAGGCATGGGGGAGATTGAACCCATTTGTCTCTTGTCTCATGTCGTGCTTGCTTTTACATGGGTTTTTGTGCTAAAAAGTAGAGTACTTTGTTCTTGGGGACCTTCCGGGATTCACCACGTGAGCTATCTGCGTCCGATCTGCGCACCAACTTCAGTTGATTCCTGTGCATCAGCTGATCTGTGTGTATGCATAGTGCGTGGAGTACCTGTTAGTAGATGTGTGCCAAGGTTTGGTGTTTGTGTGGCAGTGCTAGGCAAAGATGTGATAGGTGTTCCAGACATGGCACTGAAAACCTCCTTTGCAGTGGGAGGGTGACCAAGATAATTGGTTATCTCCCCCATGAATTGCTCCTTGTTTGGAAAACCTCCAAAAAAGCTACTAACACCTCTAGAAAACTCCGCTAAGGTGTTGTTCATGCGTTCCAACTCAGGATCAGTGCTAGAAGATCCAGGATTCCACATCTACACAAGAAAAATCATATTACCCTGTGCAGATAAAACATCTTATATGTTGCATCTATATTTGCGTCTCTGTATGTATCTATCAGTGCGTCTATTTTCGTGTCTATACTTGCGTCTACACTGTCATCCAGACATGCTAACAGACACACACAGTCGGACCATTTTTTTCAAACTTGGTTTAAAAACGCGCAAAAAAACCTCCATAGATGGTAGTCTATAGCATGTAAAGAGAGAGAGAGAGAGAGAGAGAAACAGACAGAGAAAGCAAACAAGATTGAGAGAGAGAAGAAGAACTCACCTTCTTTGCTTGTTCTGACGGGTGGCAGCTAGGTTGCAAGCTCCTTGTCCTCCTCCTTTCCTTTGGTAAGTTGCTTGAATCTTCTTCTCTTCCTTGCTGTTTGGCTCTTGTTCTTTACTCTTTGGCTCTTCCTTCCTCCTATCATCTTTTTGCTCTTAGTCCCTTCCCTCATTGTCTTCATGAAGTGATAGATATGATTAGTGATGTCGAGCTCGAACTGCAGAAAACACGCAAAAAACGCACGAAAGCGTTGGTTTGAAAAGAAAGCCACAAAAGTTTTTATATTTTTTTAATATTTGTGTGGCACGTCTGTAAGCGTGTGCAATTGTGCGTGTATATGTGCAGATAGGACATATTACACGCGCTGATAGACCCGCAGTTACAATTAAACTAATTAGATGCTAGCTTTTGGTTGTTTTTAGATCAACATGACATGACTTTCCTAGTCTTTCAATATCGAAATGTTTGCCTCCATGTTGTAAGTATCAATGCATTTAGGGAATATGACATATATACTAAATGAAATCATATATGTCCTTATGATTCATGTGTAATTATGTCGTCATCTTCTACTGGTATGGGACATGTTGAGTCAACAAACATGACACCCTCCAGTGGGGATGAGACATTGCGTCTTCACAATCGAGACGCTTGGCTACGACAGAAAATCAAATGTATGTGTGATGATGAAGATTTGAGGATGACCTCTATAATACCTCAAGGAAAAGGAAGGAGCAAAGTGCTAATGAAAGAGGAACTTCGTAAGTTAAATGTATTTTGTGTGCTTAACAGCGAAGTAATGAGCAAATGGGTGACACTATATAAAGAAGCAAGGGCAAGAAGAGTAAGCGAAAGGCAAGCATTTCGTGCTAGACATGGACGTAATGTTCCATATCCAAAACATTTAAGTGCGCTTCCACGTCATATTGATATAGATTGGCTACAGAAGAAATGGAGAATATGAAAAAGAGGAGGTGATGGATATATCGCAAGAGGAGGTGGAATACGCACGAGGTTGCTTATCAAAGGTGAGACATACTTATAATTAAATTATCTTTAGTTATATATGATATAATAATTTCACATGTTTCATCTTTAACTAAATCTTTAATATGATCTCAACAATGTACTACTAGTGCATATTGATCAATGCTATTTGGTGTGAAGGCAAACATTTTCGAACTCAACGTATAGATGATAAGAGAAATACCCAGGATTGTGCTATCCTTGCAAACTTCCAGAATAGCAATGGCACCATGGAAGGTTATTGTGGCTTGATCCAAGATATTTTGAAGCTTGACTTTAGACGATTTTTTATATATGTACTAGATGTGAAGTGGTTTAAAGAAGTAGTAACAACGGGTGAGCATTGCACAATTAGACGTCATCCAAGTGGTTTTGTCGTGATTGACTCTACAAAATTTCACCAAGGCAAGAATGACACATTCATACTACCTCAACAATGCGAGCAGGTATATTAGAAGCTATTTATCTTTATATATATTACTTCTTAATACATTCTCAAAATACAATAAATATCTAAGTTTCTTACTTTTTGTTTTTTAAATGCAGGTTGTGTATCACCCAATGGTAAATAATAACCAATGGTGGCACGTCATCCCCATATCTAATCGTTCAAAACCAATATATGGCAATGCTACCAACATAAAGATAGTTGATGACAATCCAACAATCAATTATGATGCACGGTATAGGCGCGTTTATTTTCGCATATATATGTGCATTTATTTTCGCATATATATGTACTTTATGAGAAATGAAAAATATGTGCGTTTATAAATGCGGGTATATAGACGTATTTTGTATACTAGCGTGAATAGACACGCTGACACATGCGCTTATAAATGAGCCCGCTATTTCGCGTGTACACTGCGCGTCTATAGGGCCTTCCTCTTGTAGTGATTATTGGTAATGGCTGGAAGTTTGGGTATGTTGGGATTTGGTTGAAAAGATGGCTTAAGATTTGAATTTGTGTTTGTTGATAAAGCAGGGAGTTGTATCCAGGATTTACAGAAAAGAAGGAACAAAGGAATTTTGATTGAATCTTTGAAAGTTAGAATTACTTTATTTTGTATTGAAGTTATCGTTAGTTGGAAACTTTTGTTGTCGCTTCTCTCATCCACGAATTTCGTCTTCAACATCATGGGTCAAAGAAATTGCATCCTCTAAAGTCTTTGGCTTGAACATGCTCACTTCCACATAGAAGTGTCTCAGCAAACTCGACATATACTTACACTTGTGGATCACCTCAAGAACATCTTCAAGCATTCGAAGTTGCAATAAGGTATTCTAGAAACGCTCAGTGTATTACAGAATAGGCTCACGATCTCTTTGTTGCACAAGATCCCACTATTTGTTTTCTTTTTCATGAAATTGAGGCGGAAGAAAATTCTGCAAAATTTTCTTTTAAAAGGCCTCCCAAGTAGTAGGACAATCAAATATACTCTTGCGGACAACAGCCCACCATAATGATGCTCTGTCCACTACGTAGTCGGTGATACATTTGAGTTTATCTTTTTCAACATATTGTTCTTCATGGAAATAATAATCAAAGTGACTAATAAAAGTGAGAAATTTTTTTCTGTCACGTAGCCCATTAAAAGTACAGAATTTGAAATTTCTTTTACTTATCTTGGCTTCTTTCCTAATAGACTCTACTTCAAGTGTCACATCGATTGTACGTCAAATAACATCTTCGCGTGCGCTCCATCTTGATCGATATTGGATCATTGAAGAGTAGCCAAATGAGCTTGCAAAGTTTGATGTGCTCTTCATTCCTCTTGAAGTTGCATCATAATTAGGTCCAATTTTGGCTCCATCGTCAGTTTTAGTAAATCACCTTCAGCCATAAAATCTTCCATGGTTTGATTAGACATCCTACAAAATCTCAAACAACCTCACACATGCAAAATCTTGTTAAAAGGATGATCGTAGCTCAAGTTTGGGTTTACAAGGCTTCCTTTTTTTAAAAAAATGGCTTTTTGCAACCTTGCTTCTTTTGCGGATACGGTATTTGATGAAGGTCTTCTTCCAACGAATACTTCTTCCGTGTAGACTGCATATAACAATTTGCTTGATGGAAATTGTCTCTATCAAGTGGTGCAGGTATGAACAGGGGCTTGTTGGAGTTGCAAAACCAGTTCCGGATTGATTCGGGAAAGAGCTCATTGTGAACATTTGCCATGCAGGGGATTAAAGATTGAAATCTTTGAGCTTTAGAAAGCTTAATAAGCTTAAGCTTTATGATAAGCTTAATAATTTCAGACAAAAAAAATGAATCAAGATGAAAGGACGTTGTTGACGGATTTGACGCCGTCAAGAACATGCTGCTGTTGCAGATTTTGAAATTTAAGAAGTTAAGCTTTTTATAAAGCCTATTAAGCTTTATAATCTCCAAACTAATAAAATTTGCTTCTCTTTTTCTTTGAGAAAAACGTCTTGCTAAAGGAGCTTTTCCAGTGGTCCTCCATCGCTAGAGAGTGGTTCCTCACGATGTGACAGCACAGGAAGGGGTTCTTCACTACCATGAACATGTTGGTATCGACGATTTGTTGCGAGACTGCATGTAGGGCCTGTTTGTTCTAGGAGCGTCAACTTCGCGTGAAATGGTAGGCGATTGGAAGCCCTTGATCTTAGCTCGCTCTGATACCACTGGTGCGCATTGGATGCTGGATGCATACATAGCGAGTGTTGGAAGGTTCCCAAACACAAAAGAACTCTGTGAAAGCTCATAAAACAAGAAGAAAGATTTGCACGACATGAAGAAAATAGACAAATTAGGTACAATCTCTCCCCATGCCTTGTGTGAGCGGTCCACAAGGTATGCATTTATAAATTTATTAATCTCCAAGCTGAAAAATAGCCCAATTTACAATTAACATGCTTTGGCTTTTGTGTTTACTTTTTTCCAAATAAAGAACAAAGCGGTTGGGGGCCTCAAAAGTCGGGTTGTGTCTACATACAATGTCCAATAATGAAATATTTAAGCTGAGTGCCTATGCACATACAAAATAATAAATATTTGTCAAGCGCTTTAATAAATAAGCTTGCCTAAATAAATATTAATGCCACACCTTTAATGATAAGGTAGTGCCCATAAAAAATGATAATTTCTTCTAGGTAATTTGAATACATGCCATCGCTCAGTGCTTCCCAATGCCACAATTGCCTGCTCTACACATCAACTAAAGCGTTCACAATTGTTAAAAAATTAAAAAATTAAACCGATAAAAGTGAATACTTAGCAGTCTTGAGCTTATAAATAAATAAATCGATTGAAACTCTATCTTAACCTTAATTTAATATGAGTGCACTCTAAACTCATAAACGTCCATTAATTTAAATATGTATTTTGCAGAATCATCCGGTATGGAATCACCCACGTGCACATTAAATTAACATGATGCCCGCAAAGGACAGGCGTCTCTGTCAACTTCTCGCAGAAGAAATCCACCTTGTGTACGAGCCCTAGCAAGTAAGTATAGTATTACTTAATCCACTGCAAAACCTCACGGAATCCATCGTGGAATTAAAAACCTCACGGAATCCACCGTGGTCTCATGGAATCCACCATGGAATATGCCTACTCGCATCACCCATTCTGTAAAATACGAGTGCTCATTCATGATCCTCAAAGACCATTTCCTTTTGAATGCACAAAGCAAAGTACTTGCTTTGTATATTCAAACTTGTATTCCTCCATCCATAAATTCTTTGAAGGTCTAGCAATTCAAGCGATGCATGCAAAATTGAGTAGTATGATCATGCTTCATGTCATAATTCATTTCATTCTTGATAGAATAAGTTATGAACCATATCATTCAGTACATCCTCCTCTATCATCTCATGAGACAAGGGTAGAGACTCATCATCCTCAAAGTCATCAATCTTTGTAGATTGTGATGCCTCCATTTCCACTCTTCAATGCTTTGCCTCTTTTAGTGTGTGTAGGTGCATGCCGCCACCTTACTTTTAATAAGCAAAACATCCAAGTCATTATCAACATGTCTCTTTAGTTAAAGTGGGAGATCATTTAACACTTCACAAAGCAAGTCATTAGTGGCAACTTTTCAAGATCCCATTCTCCATACATGTTGATATGATTCATCATGATTCTACATGCTGGACTCATTCTCCATATCTCTTTAGTTAAAGTGGGAGATCATTTAACACTTCATAAAGCAAGTCATTAGTGGCAACTTTTCAAGATCCGATTCTCCATACATGTTGATATGATTCATCGCGATTCTTCATCATGTTATGAGTTTTAGTAGAGTTATTTGTTCTTGGGGTCCTTCCGGCACTTGCTATGTACGCATCCAACATCTGATTTGAGCACCAGAAGAAGAGGATCTTACTTAGAGTTGAAGCACTACCATGTGATAAAGGCCATAGTAATGAAGAGAGATCATGAAACTCAACCTAAATAGAGCATATGCATGTACAAGTTGATTAAGAGGATTGACAACAAGCTCTCATGGCAGTAGATATATCATGTATTCTCCCCAAAATGAAGCACCTTTCTAAAACATTTTCTTTACAGGCAATATATTTTCCTATTACCTCTAAACAACATGAGAAAGAAAAACTATAACCACTTGAAATGATATGGTCCACTAACTATATCTGCATGCAATATAGTGCTAGACCAAACAACGAGCTTAGAAGGTTTTGGTGGCTTTATAGTGATCATAACAACCCCTAGCTATTGAGTATTTATTGATTCTACATGCTTGCTTGTAGAGTTCGACCATCAAACTTATTTTCAAGCTTGTGCTTCTTAAACAATGGAATAGGATTTTATTTAAACTACAATTAAGCTCTATCAATGAAAACTTTGTAGTCCCATTACAAAGGAAAATGTTAGCATATGCACCCATGATTCAAAATCCTCTAGGAGCCCTTCCCCAGGCTAATGCCCCTATCACCTAAGTTATGAAGGTTTATATGGTTCACTTGATAGACCTGGGAACATAAATATACACTTGGACTTCAAAGTGCCAATGGGGTTGTGACATAGCGGTTTGGAGGTGGGTTGAGTTATGGGGGTGTGTGAGTTCATACCCTACACACCACATCCCAAAGGCACAATAAAATATCTATTCACTTCAAAAGTAGCTTAGTTAGGTGTAACTCTGCAAACAAGTTGAGAACAAGTTGAGAGTGTAAGTCCTTCGAAAGAAAGACAACACCCAATGGAACACTGTAAACAACTACCCAAATAGTCCCTTATATTAGAAAAACATTCTCTCTCGAAGAAATTACAAGCCTTTCGAGGTGAAACCTGAAAGGAAAAAGAAACAGTGTGCGGACCATGCGATGACCCAGATAAGCCAGGTAGGGGCACGCGATGGCAGTTCGCTACAGTAGGTTTCTAAACGAGGACAAATACGCATCAGGGGCATGACGATGACGTAGACTTTCCAAACCGGACACCAGGGGACGCAGCAAACCAGCGAAGGCGGCAACTATCATCAGACGGGTATAAATAAGGGGTAGACCTGATCATCACGGCCGACCCGTACAGTACCAGCAGCTATTCTAGTAGTGAGTGCACAGCTTATACAGCACCCGTGAGAGAGGCAAACGCCAGAGGTGAATTTGCTAGCACTTACCAAGATCAAGCCGGGGTGACGCGCCATCTTGACAATGGCGAGAATAGGAGTGCTGCAGGCAACGTTAGTGGTAGCGTTGCTGCTCGGCGTCGGATGGGTCGAGGCGGGGCAGCAGCATGAGCAAGGTGGTCATCGTTATGGAAGGAAGAAAGGGGGGAAGTTTGAGCTGGGCCTGCGAGAGGCTCGCGAGGAGCTGCGGTCAGAGGGCGGCACCCTGCGCGTGTGGAGCGAGCGCATTGAGGCTTTCCAGAATGCGTATCTTGGCTTTGCGGAGCTCGAGCTCGAAGAGGATGGCCTCCTGTTGCCCCAATACTCCGATGCAGACAAGGTGGCCGTGGTAGTGGAAGGTATGCAGCATATGTTCATATATATATATATGGCTGTGTAATTCTCTGATTTGTCATAGAATATCATGCATGCATATATAGTGGCTGTGTAATGGTCTGATTTTTTTATAGAATATCATGCATGCGATGATTTTTCTGATTGTGCAGGCGAGGGATGGGTGGGTGCCGTCCTCCCTGTGCATCCTGAGTACCGTCGCCGCATGCTCATCCACCGAGTCAGTAAGGATGATGTGATTGCCTTGCCCAAAGGTACCGTCTATTGGTGGTACAACGATGGCAAAAGGCGTCATCGGGTGCTGTGTGCTGCGGATACGGCCTTTGGAACAAGACCAGGACAGACAGTACAGGTAATACTGAATTTCTCTCTCTCTCTCTCTCTCTCTCTGCTCAGCACTGCCAAGTACATATGATAAGCAATTCTTGGTCTAATTTTTGGATGGTATACGTTTTCGATTTCCTCTGTTATTCATTAATGCTCTTGTATTTATTCCCTTGACTCTGTTTGCAGCAATTTGGCCTTGCTGGTGCCAAACAGGGGAGATTCGGGTCCATTCTCCATGGCTTCAGACAAGAAACCCTGGCTAGTGCTTGGGGTGTTGACGAGGGCACAGT
This sequence comes from Lygodium microphyllum, assembly GCF_053477565.2. Classification (NCBI taxonomy): domain Eukaryota; kingdom Viridiplantae; phylum Streptophyta; class Polypodiopsida; order Schizaeales; family Lygodiaceae; genus Lygodium; species Lygodium microphyllum. The sequence goes on along the minus strand of NC_141135.1, from coordinate 21,353,765 downwards.
GCGCTCAATCCTAGAGCGCCAGAGTGATGCTGCAATTATCAGGGTAGAGCGCAAGATCACTTTCGATGAAGAGGCTTGGCGTCCACGTGACGACGCTGAGGAACGGCTGCGTTGTGGGTCTCCCCGTCGCAGTGGGGACAATGAGAATGAGAACGGTGCCATACAAGTGTCTGGTGGCCGAACTAGCTTCCGTTACTTCGAAGAGATTAAGTACGATACACAAGCACAAGAGCCTGACATCTATGTGAGAGATGGAGGTGTGGCCCGGCTTGTGAATCGACACAAATTACCAGCATTGAGTGCAGTGGGATTCAGCGTCGCAAAGACTTGTCTGAAGTCGGTAAGCTTGGTTCAGTTCATGATGACAAACATTAGCATTGTTTTGTGTTGTAATGATCAATCAAATTCTTAATTGTTGTGATGATAAACTCTTGATTTGGGTTGTAATTATCGAATTTTGATTGTTGTGATTAATGCTGTTCGTAATTAGCAAATGTTCACTGTTGTAATCAGCAAATCTTGGTTCTTGAAATCGCTCCTTCTGTGATTAATGCCGATTGTACTAATCAAATCTTGTTTGTTGTGATGATTGTTTCGTGCAGAATGCCATATTTGCTCCAGCCTTTTTCTACAATGCGCACCAAATTATCTACATAACTAGGGGTAATGGTAGGATCGAGGTATCGACGGGTGATGGCGAGACAGCTTTCAACGAGGATGTGCAAGAAGGATCGGTGGTGGCCATCCCGCAGTTCCACCCAGCCATCAAGGTGGCTGGCGATGACGGGTTGGAGTGGATCAACATCATCACCTCCGACACCCCGTCCGAGAGTTTCTTGGCTGGAAGGAACTCGGTCTATCGCGGCATACCCAAGCAGGTGCTGGTAAATGCCCTTCGTGTGGACGAGGATACCTTGGACGAGCTGGTGCGGGGGCGCAAGGATGATCAGATCATATTTCCTGGTCGAGAGAAACGTGGCGGCCGCCGCCGCCCTGGCCGGCGCGAGCAAGCCCTAGCAGGATGGGGGCGAGGACGGTACGCCGCTGCAAGCGGTGGGGGAGTTCTTGGAGGCCGGGGAGCATGTCGTGGAGGACGTGCTTCCTCTTCTCACCTAGAAGCGGTGATTGGCCCCTCTTTTGCCTTATAGGTTCGGCAGACGTGAAAATGTATATATATATAGGAACTTCCTTCCTACTTTTACTATGCTGGAGGTAGCTAGCCCGATCTACATCAACCAACGATACGAAAGTTGTATATACTGCTGGAGGAGCAATGCAAATAAGCGCACACAATTTTCCCTTTAAGTCGTAGAATCTTGGGACATTTCTTTGTTAGCTAATCTGCTTGCCTTGTGTCTTATGAGGGGTAGTTTTTAACGTTTTGGAGGAGTATGAGAATCATCGAACGTTTTTTTGGAGTTTTCTAAAACAAATTGGTGAACGATTTTTACTGGTGTAGACATGCTTCCAGTCTGCAATAAATATATTTGCGGGTTGCTAAAGTTAGATGCAATAAATATTTTAGAATTCATGTGGATATAATAAACACCACCCCTACATACGGCTCCCTCTTAGATAAAAAAGGGTTGCGCCTTATGGCTTTTTTTAAAGTATGAGTGGGCAATATTTCCTAGTATGCAATTTACTAGCGCTTGAGATACTCTTTCCATTTGAGCAAAGGTAGTAAGTAATTTCCAGTGTCCCAATTTGCCAAGTAACTAACTTAGATAGCATGTCTAGAATGCAATTCACTAGCATTATAGATTCCTTTTGAGCGATTGCATTCTCTAGCATTAGAGACTTCTTTTGAGCAACAAGCTATCCTAGATGTTCCTAGTGTCCTACTAAAATTTCCTAGTGTCCTACTAGATTGCCAAGTAACTATTGAATGATGTCTTACACTAACTTAGCATAGCATAGATAGCATGTTAGTATGAACTATTTTCCTAGTGTCCTACTAGATTGCCAAGTAACTATTGAATGACGTCTTGCACTAACTTAGATAGCATGTCTAGTATGAACTATTGAATGAGAGTTCAGTCGGATAAATAAAGGGGTAGAGGGACTTGAGGAACTTGAAATAGCATGTCTAGTATCAACTATTGAATGAGAGTTTGAGTAAAGGGGTAGAGGGACTTGAGGGACTTGAATTCTATTCTTCTATTGAATGAGAGTTGATTATGAGACTTGAGTCGGATAAAGCGGTAGAGGGACTTGAAAGGGGTAGAGGGACTTGAGGGACTTGAATTTTATTCATCTATTGAATGAGACTCGAGTCAAGATGGAAGGGGTAGAGGGACTTGAAAGGGGTAGAGGGACTTGAGGGACTTGAATTCTATTCATCTATTGAATGAGGGTTAGACTAGGATAGTAGGAAGGGGTAGAGGGACTTGTAGATTCTTCACTGAGACAGAGACACTCTTTTATTTTGAGTAACAAGCTAGTAAGTAATTCCTAGTGTCCTAGATTGCCAAGTAACTATTGCGACTCCTTTTGAGCAACAAGCAGTGATGCTCTCTTGAGCAAAGAGCAAAAGCTTTTTTAATAGTCCTAGATTTGCCCAAGTAAAATTTCCTAGCTCGTAAGAAATTTAAACTGCCCAAGTAAAATGTTCTAGATTGCCGAGTAACTATTGAGACTCCTTTCGAGCAACAAGCTAGTAAGTGTGTTTTTTTTATATTTAGTTGGGTTTGGTTAAATATTTTAGCATTATATTTTACTTATTTTCATTGACGGCATTTTTTTCAAACCTTATTTTCAATCAAAGCCCTTTCCTTTCCCCTTTTTCTCATGTGTAAAATCTCTTTCCCCTCCCTTTTTTCATTAGAGCTCGCCTTCCCTTTTGTTAAAATTAAGCCCCCCCTCTTCTCTCTCACTTAAGGTTCGAAAAAATGTACAAAAGTATAGATAAGATACAACATAAAGGAAAGTGGCCTACTAAGTCAAACAGTGCATAACTGATTACACTAATCGATTGCCGCTATGCTTTTGCGAGTTGTAGGTAGGTGTAACAAATTAAATATAATAAGTAATAAGTTCATAATGACCACCAACATGCTAAGTGTAGACGTGCGGACCCATCTAGCCAGGCGGTCAATCATCAATGTCCGCACGTGTTGAGCTTGCCATCTCAACACTCTCCCTCTTTCTCAACTCTATCTCTGCAACTCCAAGTAAGCTTCGGGAACTTTCAAAGCTTCTCTGTACCCAATGCCTTTGTGAAAATGTCAGCTATCTGATCCTGTGTGCTAACATATACTAATCTCTCTTGCAAGTACATTCGAAGCTTCTCTACACCCAATGCCTTTGTGAAAATGTTAGCTATTTGATCCTGTGTGCTGACATATACCAAGTCAATCTCTCTTGCAAGTACCTTCTCTCTCACAAAGTGGTAGTGCACCTCAATGTGTTTTGTCCTAGCATGGAACACTAGATTCCTAGCTAGCTGTATGCTGCTCATGTTGTCACAATGAACGACAATTGGATTATCTCCTTGCATGTCCAAATCACCTAATAACTTTTGCAACCATACCACCTCACATACTGCTATAGCAACACCTCCACACTCGGCCTCTGTACTTGATAAAGTAACTTTAGGTTACTTTTTGCTGCTCCATGTAACTGTTGCACTACTAAAGGAAAACATGAATCCACTTATAGATCTTCTATCTGACATGCTACCAGCCCAATCTGCATCTGTGTATCCAAAGACCTGTATGTCCTTATCTGCCTCATAAAAAAGTTCATAATGTAAAGTGGACTTTACATATCTCAATATACGTCTAACTGCATCCAAATGAGGCTTTCTAGGCATCTGCATAAATTGATTGACAAGACTAATAGCATAGCTAAGTCTGGCCTTGTGATAGTCATGTAAATCAAACTCTGTACTATCATCCTGAACATAATAGGGTCTTCTATCTCATCCCCAACGTTGGCACTCAACTTCACATTTTGCTTCGATGGTACTGAAAGAGTCTCACATGCTGTCATACCATACTTGGATAACATATCCAAGCCATACTGCCTTTGGGACAGCCATATACCATCATCACATCTGATCACCTCAATCCAAGAAAGTATCTCAGCTCACCCAAATCTTTCATCCCTAACTTCTTCTTCAAGAAGTCCTTAACTTCAGCAATCCCATTGTTATTGTCACTTGTAATAATCAAGTCATCCACATAGATGACTATGATGACCAAACCTACATCTCCCTTTCTCACATAAAGTGAGTTATCAGCATCAAAAATACAAAATCCAATATTGACAAGATACTCTCCAATCTTGTTAGACCATGCTCTAGGTACTTGCTTCAGCCCATAGAGTGCCTTCTTTAACTTGCACACATATGTGGGATGCTCTAAATCCTCATAACCTACTGGCTGCGCCATATACACTTCTTCTTGCAATTCACCATGCAAGAAGAAATTCTTAACATCCATTTGCTACAAACTCCAACCTTTGGCTGTTGCCAAGGTAATCACATACCTAATAGTTGCCATCCTAGCAATTGGACTGAATGTTTCTTCATAATCTATGCTATATGTTTGAGCATAGCATTTTGCAACCAACCTAGGCTTATACTTGCTAACTGAACTATCTGCATTATGCTTGACTTTGTAAACCCACTTACAGCCAATAGCTTTGTTACCCTTAGGTAAGGGTACCAAATTCCAAGCCTTATTGGCTTCTAATGTAGTAATGTAGCTATCTCCTCATCCATTGTTGCGTCCCAATGAGCATGACCAACAACATCCTCAAAACAAGTGGGCTCCACATCCTTAACTAGTCTCACCATATAAGCATAATGGTGAGCTGTATAACCTTCAAAACCAAATCTTTTAATAGGGTATCTGACTGTGCTAGATCTACGTACCACCGGATCACTCAATGGAGCCTTTACATTACTATGAGCTCTTTGTACACTTGGTGTCCTGACTAAAGGAATGCCAAGCTCATCATCCAAACTCTCCGAATCACTAGAATCTCCATTAAATCCCAAATTACTGGTAGATGTATCATTACCATCTAGCACTTTCTTCTTTCAATTGTCCTTCTTTGCAACACTTATAGATCCACCTAAAGATGTGGGGCTATTCCTTAAGTCTCCCAGACCAAGGGCTCACTGTAGATGTAGTACGAGATGATGTTTCTGATCTACTAAGACTCGGTGGTTCTTGTTTATCTTTGTGCACATAGCTGTCCTGATCATTATCATCATCCAAAACATCACCAACAGGTGTATACCAACTTTCCATCTCATTAAATATAACATCCCTGCTCACTCTAAACTCACCTGTGATAGGGTTATAACAGCGATACCCTTTCTGCTCTAAAGAGTATCCAATAAAAACACATTTTTTTGCCTTTGGATCAAGCTTCTTTCGTAGCTCATCTGGCACATGAATGTATGCAACATAGCCAAATACCTTCAAGTGTGATACATCACCAGGCTTCTTGCCAATAAAGCATTCTTCAAGAGTCATCCCATAAACTGCAGCTGTGGGAGTTCTGTTCATAATGTAAACAACAGTATGGACAGCCTTAGCCAAAAATGTTTGGGCATATTCTTTTCAGCCATTAATGCCCATGAAACTTTTGCAAATGCCTGTTTTTTCTTTCTGCAACACCATTTTGCTGTGGGGTATACCTGCAAGTAAATTGCCTCTTTATCCCATGAGTCCTCAAGAAACCACTGAACTCATCGGAGAGGTACTCTCGCCCTCCATCTAATCTCAAGCATTTCACTTTTTAAGCCTGTTTTTGTTTCAACAGCTGCCTTAAAAGATTTGAACTGCTCAAACACATCACTCTTTTCCTTCATGAAGTATACCCATAGCTTCCTTGAACATTCATCAATAAATGTGACAAAGTATTTTCTGCCACCAAGAGGTACATTTTGTGTAGGCCCCCAAACATCTGTATGCACTACATCAAGTATTTGTCTACTCACTTCTCTATCATGCGAGAAGGGTTGTCTTGCCTGCTTACCAAACTGGCTGTAATATTCCGCGTTAAAAAAATAAATTGGTTTAATGGAAATTTTTTTAATTCCCCCCTTATCCCTCCAGCCGACTGACGAGCTGGAGGGGGAGGGGAATAGAAGGAGCTATTAAGCTCCTTGGTGGAGCCTTATGGAGGGAGGGGGACCATGCGTGATGACACGCCGGGAGGAAAGATCCCCCTCCCCTCCACTATTTAAACGAGGGGGGGGGGGGGGGGGGGGGGGGGGGGCGCTGGAAAAAAGGAGAGGCTGAAGGCGCCGAAGGACGAAGAAAACACTACCATGAATGGGAGGGCTGTCGTAGAGCCAGTCGAGGCGCCGCCCAAACCATTGTAGTTGCTGCTACGGTCTGGTCCCCCTGCCCACAACGCCATCAGCAGCAACTGAGAAGGAAAGACCGTCAACGCTGCCCCCTAGTCCCAACCGCTGCCCTTCTGTCTATCCGCCACCACCAATACTTCGTCGAAACGGCCATCTAGCAATCACCTTCACTGCCTGGGAGTTATCCCCCCCCCCCCCCCCCCCCCGTAACCTTATGGAAGCATAGAAGCTTCCAAAAGGGAGGGGGCTTCTTAAGCCCCCTTCCTATGCCTCATCAAATCCCCTCCCCCGGGTTTTAAAATCCCTTGAAACCCCCTTTCACCCCCGTGTTGTGTTCCCTCCAAGGGCCCTACTTGTGTCTATTATTAACCCTCCCTCGGGATTCTAAAAGTCACATAGCCCCTTTCCTTAAGCCCCTTTTTCGTGGATGTTGGAATCACCCCCCCTGAGTTTAAACCTTAAGCCCTTAGAAGTTCTCTCCTGCACCTTGTGTTTTTTTTTTCATCCCTTTTCGTTCCTCGTTTGAGCAAGTCATTAAAAGACCATTAAGCCTTCCCCATGGCTTCAATGGGTCTTAATCGTAGATGACTCTGAAACACCCTTTCGAATTTCTCTGACTTCCAAGGAGGGAGCCTTCCAAAAACTACAATCGACGAGCGGTGCAAGGAAGCGATGGTGGAATTCCTAGGAGGAGTTGTAGAGCTGCTTCCACGTTCGAAAAACTACAATTGCGATGCCTCCTAAGAAAGTCCAAGGCGTAGCCGCGGGAGGGTCATCTCCCGGTATCCATGTGGATATCTCACCCCAAAACCAGGGACAATCAATTCGTAAAGATAAGGAACTAGGGTTTGTCCCTAAGGTTCTTAAAAGAAGAAACCCTAGGCCTGACATACGTCAGCTTAAAGAATCCAAACAGATTATTCCATCGCAGGACTTGTGCAACAAGTATGAAATCATTTAGTCTTGTGATTGACTCAAGGAAAAAGGGTAAAAACCCTCATCAAGGACGGCAGATCCCTACGCAAGTTATCTTGCAAAAAAACGTATTTTTGGATATCCTTCTAAATAAGGAGAGTTGTAAATCGGAAACTAGCATATCTAAGGCACTTAGGGTTAACCAAATTGGGTATGCCCTACACCGGAATGTAAAAGATCTTGCCAATTTACAAGACACCTTGGGAACGAGTGCTATTACACCCAAAAGAAAAGAACACTTCCTTAGCAATTTGCCAAACAACTCGGTTGATTAACGGAAATGTTTGTGCTTGCTAGAGATTTTAGAGCTCTGTTTGAATTATGAATTACAAATTAAATGTGTACCTATACTTCAGGTTAAAGGCCTGAAGGGAGAGGCAGCTTCAGTTACCCCCGACTGCCTGCCTGACCCTAACCAAAGGGGTTGTTGACCGCGCCGGGAACGTGGACCGAACCCGCCGCGAGAGGTCTCTCCGTTGAGCTCTACTTGGAGTAGGAGGACGCTTGGATGCCAGGGGGGGCTCTGGCCGTAAATCCCTCGCCTTCCGGGTCCTGCACAAGAGGCTAACGTGACTCGGGATTGGATCTCGAGGCCCGCATACTAGTTAACGGGTGGAAGCTTGGAATAGTGATCCCTGAGGATTACTGGATAGCCTTTGGGCGGATTATGGACAAGCCTACGGGCGGAACTCCTTGTATTTCAAAGATAAAATGATGAAATGTTAAAAGAACTTGCTTGATATTGTTTTTCTATGTCACGTGATAAGATTACTTGAAGGAACCAGTGCTTAACAGGGTTAATTAAAGAAGCTTATTGTTATATGTCAAATTAATTTGTTAGATAATTACATAACTAAAAAAAACCGAGGAAAGTGCGGAGGATGGGCCATGGGTCCGTCCTACGGTTGGGTGGTCCCGGTTAGTCGGGAACTTTTCTCAAAAATCTCGAAGAACAGCGGAATGATCATCATCATCAAAACGAATAACGAGAACAATGACCTAAAGTTTGGTCTTACCCGATTTACGCTGTTTTAGGGGAACGGAATGGGACTATGCCTTATGGCAGAGAGGTTGAGCTTTGCATCCCTCTCGTTTTCCATTCTCCTTGAACCAAGTGCAGCGTGAATCTGCTTCGGACCTGGCGTTTGTGCGTAAAGTAGTTCGCTCGGGTCTGACGCTAGTTGCTGTTAGCTAATGACCAAACAAGAAAACCCTAATTCCGGTCGATCCTAAGTGGGAAACGGCCAGGATACTTCCGCTACGTGGCAGACGCGAGAAGACCTAGATCACAAAACCCGTAACATTCCTCGAGAGTGCCGGGCAGAGTTTTCTAGACATCCTTTCCGATGGACTGCTAAGACGTGTCCTGGATGATACCAAGGGACACGTTACAAGTTGGTATCAGAGACGACCAACAACGGAATTTTTTTTATGAGATCTCAATAAAATGAAGTAAAGAAATTGTTGCTGTCCAAACATTTCCTCATCTTCAATGCTGTCTTGCAGAACTATGAAGCGTGGAACAAGTTTTTCGTGTTTCGGGTCATGTTTATGACTGCAATGCATTCTCCGCTTTATAGACAAAGAATTGGGATGATGAACATCCTGGAGCAGATTTATAATCCATCACCTTTATACATAGAACGAAGATGGACGGGGTCTTCAAGAATCTACTATATAGCCGCCCACCGGTTTGCTTATCTACAGACCAACCTAAAGAGGATCAAGTGGTTGGAAGACTTGAAAGTCGTGAAGCTGTTCATTTTTGTGGAAGCTCACGTAAATTCGACTTTACATATTCAAGGTCGGAGGGTTGAAATGAACTCATATGTATATGAGGAAGTAATCTGTGTAATCCCAGCCGACAGGATTAAAGTGTTGGGCCGCCATGAGAAGTATGGATTCCAACGAAAAGGGTATCCTGAACTTCCAATGAATTATCGATTCCTAAAGATCCATGATCCAAAACCCTACTATTACACAGTTCCTGTAGACAAATGCAATACAACGTTATTCTCCCCAAACTGAATGTAATGATTGGATTATCATCACACGGAACGTTGTATAAGGCTATGCCCATGTAAATACAAATAAAGACTTCTTTTTATCAATATCTCGCTGTGCATAAGAGTTGTTAAAAAGTTAAGTAGCTTCATTATTTACGAGGTAGCTGAACTAAAAATGAAAGATAAGCCATCATCAATTATCATATAATAACGTTAAGAAAACTTTTATCCAGGCATAACCCCAGGTACAGGTTCCAAATTCACCCCCTACATCAAGTACTGCTGTGACCCAGGAGAAGAAGTTCCTCCTCAAACAAATAAAGCCACCCGAGTTTGAGGGAGAGGCAGATTCGTCGAGGCTGATGCTGAAATTTGGATTGAATCCATGGAGGATTACTTTGAAGCAGCTGGTATTGCACCTATCAATCAGGCCATGCTTGCCAAGTGAAAACTCACCGGCGAAGCCAGACTTTGGTGGAAACAATGGTGCAGGGATCAAGGGACTTCAGAGGGGTCCGTTACCTGGGAGAAGTTAAAGAAAGCCGTGCAGGGGAGATATTTGCCACCTGCATATCGTACACAGAAAATGAATGAGTTCTACGAGCTAAAACAGCTAGGACTCACTCTTGACGCATACTACTCTAAATTCGTCTCACTTTTAAAGTATGCGCCACAGATGGACATGACGCAGCAGGTGTCCAAATTTTGCGCGGGCTTAAATCCACCCGTAAATACCCGTCTCGAATCTATGCGTCCATCAGATCTTCAGGATGCACTCATTCGAGCGGCACCTATAATTCAGGAGGTGCAAGCTAGACCAAGGGGTAACAAAACTTGGTCCTATAGTGACCCGAACAGAGGAGCATTCAGACCTCAAATGAAGAGAGTTCAAGGTCACAATCCGGGACAAAGGAAGAAAGCAAGGACAAATAACGTCAACAACTTTGTTCCTACTCAAAGTAATGGCCGAAACCTCCGATGTTTCCACTGCAACGAACCCGGTCACTTCAAGAGGCAATGTCCCAAGCTTAGCGGGGGACATCGTCAAACGCCTTTCCAAGGTGCAGGCCGCGGTCAAGGAGCCGCCACCCGTGGAAGAGGAAGAACTGCCTGCATTGCCAATAGGCAAAGATGCGAAGAAGAAGATGAGGAAGATCCGACTATGGAAGCAGAATTTGAAAGAGCGACAGTCCATGCCGCTTTACACAAGAAAGGGCCGAATCGCCAGTTCTCGGTGATTCAGACACCGTCGGACTATCAAGGTAAAGGTTTCAAAACCTTGATTGATTGTGGCAGTACACATTCCTTTATCTCACCAGCATGTGCAAAAAGATTAGGAATAGCCACAGTAGAAGCACCTACCCTACTTGTGGAATTGGCAAACGGTCGTGAGGTAACTTGTACCAGGCAAACTGCTAAGGTGGAATTCTTTCTGGGAGGAAAGAAAACCTCAGTCAAATTCAGAGTCATGAATTTAGGTATCCATGAGTGTCTACTCGGGATGGATTGGCTTAAGCCTAATGACGTCCACATTCATTGTGGAAAGGGTCAAATTTCCTTTCGAATCTCTGAAAGGGAATTTGTCACAACTCAAGGTGAGGCAGGAGTGCCAAGAATCCAATTAGCCAAAGTATCTCGGATCATAAAAGGAGTCAGAAAAGGATTACTCGTTTACCTGATCAAACTCAACAAGTTAGATCAAAAGCAAGAGTCTCATGAAGGACCTTTTTGGCTAAAGGAATACGCTGACGTATTCCCTGAGGAATTGATTGAACTTCCGCCTCCAAGAGAAGTAGATCATGAGATTAGGCTAGTGCCTGGAGCTGCACCAATTGCAAAGCGACCTTATAGAATGTCCATACCAGAAGCAATTGAGTTGAAGGAACAGCTCAAGCAACTATTAAATCAGGGTTACATCCAACCTAGCAACTCACCGTGGGGAGCTCCAGTATTATTCCAGAAAAAGAAAGATGGGACACTTCGTCTATGTATTGATTACCAAGGGTTGAATCAATCAACAGTCAAGAATAAGTATCCTATTCCTAGAATTGATGAGCATCTCGATCGTCTTCAAGGTGCAAAGATCTTCTCCAAGATTGATCTCAGGTCAGGTTATTATCAAATAAGGATCAAGGAAGAAGATATTCCAAAGACGGCCTTCAATACAAGATATGGACACTTCGAGTTCCTGGTTATGTCATTCGGGCTTACCAATGCACCTGCCACCTTCAATAGATTAATGCAGGATATTTTTAGACCATATCTTGATGATTTCGTGCTTGTCTTCTTCGATGACACTTTAGTCTATTCCAAACAAGAAGAAGATCATGAACCTCAACTTTGGATTGTCCTTGAGACAATGAGGTCTCATAAGCTATATGCAAAAATGAAGAAGTTTGCATTCTTCAAGCGTCAGATTGAATATCTGAGATTCATAGTATCATCAGAGGGAATATCAGTAGACCCAGCCAAAGTCAGAGATGTGCTTGAATGGCCAATACCAGTATCCGTCAAAGAAATAGGTAGCTTTCTTGGATTGACAGGATGGTATAGGGTCTTTATCAAAAACTATGCTTTGATTGTGGCACCCCTTATAGATCTACTGAAGAAGCAGACTTCCATTACATGGTCAACTTCCGAACAAAATAGCTTCGACAAACTGAAGCAAAGTTTGGTATCAGCACCTATTCTAAAACTTCCTGACCTCAATAAGGAGTTCGAGGTAGTAACTGATGCTAGCATTCTTGCCTTGGGATGTGTACTTATGCAGGAAGGTCATCCAGTAGCATACTCTTCAAGGAAATTGAAGAGTCATGAAAAGAATTATTCCACGCATGATCTGGAATTACTAGCTGTCATCCATGCTCTAAAGCTTTGGAGACACTACCTGTTGGGTAACAAGTTTAGTCTAGTAACCGATTATAAGAGTCTCAAATGGATTTTTACCCAGAACGAGCTCAACATGAGGCAACGTCAGTGGATTGAAGTATTGGAGGAATACGATTTTGAAATCAAGTACCGACCAGGGAAAGAGAATGTAGTTGTTGATGCACTCAGTCGCAAGGCATTCCTAAATTCCCTAATCTTGCAGAATCCATCAACGGCCAGATATCTGGCTACAAAGGTATCTATGCCAAACAACCCTATACTTGAACTAGCTAGAGAGGAAGCATGCCATGATTTGGCCTACCAAACAATGATAAAGGAAATATCTACCAAGGAGCAGAATCAGAAGTTGCAAGCTAAGTATCACGAATTTTCCATTGATAATGGACTTGTCCACTACAGAACAAGGCTGTGTATATCAGCAAGCCAGTCACTTAAGCAGAAGATATTATGGGAAGCTCATGATTCTCCTTTTCAGGACATCCTGGCTATGCTAAGACTCTTAATACAATTAGGAAGATCTATCATTGGGAGAGGCTTAAAGGTGACGTTCTCAAGTATGTCACTGAGTGTTTGTCTTGCCAACGTATCAAAGCCGAACATATCATGATGCCAGGGAAACTGCAACCGCTTGACATTCCCCAAATGAAATGGGAATTCATTAGTATGGATTTTGTTGTGGGCTTACCCCAAGTCCAAGGAGGATACAATTCCATTATGGTTGTGGTTGACATGCTTACCAAGGTTGCACACCTGATTCCAGTAAAGACAAACTATAAAGCCTCCGACATTGCAAGATTGTTTATCAAGGAGATATTCAAGCTACATGGGTTACCTAGAAGAATCATTAGCGATCGAGATTCTCTCTTCACATCACACTTCTGGAGAGCTATCTTTGAAGCTATTGGGACTCAACTCTGTTTTAGCACCGCCTACCATCCCCAAACAGATGGCCAAACAGAGCGAGTAAATCAAGTCATCGAGGATATGCTTAGGGCATACTGCTGTCGAGAACCTAAGAGGTGGATTCAATACTTGCCTTTGGTTGAATTTACCTACAATGCTTCTTACCAGCAGAGCATTCAAATGACCCCTTTCCAGGCATTGTATTGTCATGATTGTCGAAGTCCCCTAAACTTTTCTGATCCAACCCTAAGAGTTGAAGCTTCAAGACAAATGTTGGAGGACATGGATGATCAAATAAGGTCAATAAGACAAGACATACAAGCGGCCAAGGATAGACAAAAGGCATATGCAGATTTGAAACGTCAAGAAAGAGTCTTCGAAGAAGGAGACATGGTCTTCATTCGGGTACGCCCTAAAAAGAGTTCGCTATCCCTAGGAGAATGCAAGAAGCTAAGTCCAAGGTATTGTGGGCCGTATAAAATCCTCAAATGCCTAGGACCCAATGCTTATAGATTGCAACTCCCTGAGAACCTAAAGGTTCACAATGTATTCCATATCAACCTATTGAAAAAATATGTACCCAATCCTAATCATGTACTTGATGACCAACAAATTGTAATGCCTAGTCAAGGAGTCCTTGAACTAAGGCCGGAAAGGATCTTAGATGTTAAGGAAAGATAGTTAAGATCTAGAACCTTGAAAGAATGCCTTGTCCAGTGGAAAGATTATCCCGAAGAGGATGCCACTTGGATAGATGAAAGCTCTCTCAACCATCAATATCCCCAGTTTACCTCGAGATGAGGACATCTCGATTCCTCCAAGGGGAAGAGAATGTAATATTCCGCGTTAAAAAAATAAATTGGTTTAATGGAATTTTTTTAAATTCCCCCCTTATCCCTCCAGCCGACTGACGAGCTGGAGGGGGAGGGGAATAGAAGGAGCTATTAAGCTCCTTCGTGGAGCCTTATGGAGGGAGAGGGACCATGCGTGATGACACGCTAGGAGGAAAGATCCCCCTCCCCTCCACTATTTAAACGGGGAAGGGGGCACTGGAAAAAAGGAGAGGCTGAAGCCGCCGAAGGACGAAGAAGACAACACTACCATGAATGGGAGGGCTGTCGTAGAGCCAGTCGAGGCGCCGCCCAAACCATTGTAGTTGCTGCTACGGTCTGGTCCCCCTGCCCACAACGCCATCAGCAGCAGCTGAGAAGGAAAGACCGTCAACGCTGCCCCCTAGTCCCAACCGCTGCCCTTCTGTCTATCCGCCACCACTAATACTTCGTCGAAACGGCCATCTAGCAATCGCCTTCACTGCCTGGAAGTTATTCCCCCCCCCCCCCGTAACCTTATGGAATCATAGAAGCTTCCAAAAGGGAGGGGGCTTCTTAAGCCCCCTTCCTATGCCTCATCAAATCCCCTCCCCCAGGTTTTAAAATCCCTTGAAACCCCCTTTCACCCCCGTGTTGTAAAACCCTCCAAGGGCCCTACTTGTGTCTATTATTAACCCTCCCTCGGGATTCTAAAAGTCACATAGCCCCTTTCCTTAAGCCCCTTTTTCGTGGATGTTGGAATCACGCCCCCTGAGTTTAAACCTTAAGCCCTTAGAAGTTCTCTCCTGCACCTTGTGTTTTTTTTTTTCATCCCTTTTCGTTCCTCGTTTGAGCAACTCATTAAAAGACCATTAAGCCTTTCCCATGGCTTCAATGGGTCTTAATCGTAGATGACTCTGAAACACCCTTTCGAATTTCTTTGACTTCCAAGGAGGGAGCCTTCCAAATACTGCAATTGACGAGCGGTGCAAGGAAGAGATGGTGGAATTCCTAGGAGGAGTTGTAGAGCTGCTTCCACGTTCGAAAAACTACAATTGCGATGCCTCCTAAGAAAGTCCAAGGCGTAGCCGGGGGAGGGTCATCTCCCGGTACCATGTGGATATCTCACCCCAAAACCAGGGACAATCAATTCGTAAAGATAAGGAACTAGGGTTTGTCCCTAAGGTTCTTAAAAGAAGAAACCCTTGGCCTGACATACGTCAGCTTAAAGAATCCAAACAGATTATTCCATCACAGGACTTGTGCAACAAGTATGAAATCATTTAGTCTTGTGATTAACTCACAAGGAAAAAGGGTAAAAATCCTCATCAAGGACGGCTGATCCCTACGCAAGTTATCTTGCAAAAAGACGTATTTTTGGATATCCTTCTAAATAAGGAGAGTTGTAAATCGGAAACTAGCATATCTAAGGCACTTAGGGTTAACCAAATTGGGTATGCCCTACACCAGAATGTAAAAGATCTTTCCAATTTACAAGACACCTTAGGAACGAGTGCTGTTACACCCAAAAGAAAAGAACACTTCCTTAGCAGTTTGCCAAACAACTCGGTTGATTAACGGAAATGTTTGTGCTTACTAGAGATTTTAGAGCTCTGTTTGAATTATGAATTACAAATTAAATGAGTACCTATACTTCAGGTTAAAGTCCTGAAGGGAGAGGCAGCTTCAGTTACCCCCGACTGCCTGCCTGACCCTAACCAAGGGGGTTGTTGACCGCGCCGGGAACGTGGACCGAACCCACCGCGAGAGGTCTCTCCGTTGAGCTCTACTTGGAGTAGGAGGACGCTTGGGTACTAGGGGGGCTCTGGCCGTAAATCCCTCGCCTTCCGGGTCCTGCACAAGAGGCTAACGTGACTCGGGATTGGATCTCGAGGCCCGCATACTTGTTAACGGGCGGAAGCTTGCAATAGTGATCCCTGAGGATTACTGGATAGCCTTCGGGTGGATTATGGACAAGCCTATGGGCGGAACTCCTTGTATTTCAAAGATAAAATGATGAAATGTTAAAAGAACTTGCTTGATATTATTTTTCTATGTCATGTGATAAGATTACGTGAAGGAACCAGTGCTTAACAGGGTTAATTAAAGAAGCTTATTGTTATATGTCAAATTAATGTGTTAGATAATTACATAACTAGAACAAACCGAGGAAAGTGCGGAGGATGGGCCATGGGTCTGTCCTACGGTTGATTGGTCCCGGTTATCCGAGAACTTTTCTCAAAAATCTCGAAGAACAGCGGAATGATCATCATCATCAAAACGAATAACGAGAATGATGACCTAAAGTTACGTCTTACCCGATTTACGTTGTTTTAGGGGAACGGAATGGGACTATGCCTTATGGCAGAGAGGTTGAGCTTTGCATCCCTCTCGTTTCCCATTCTCCTTGAATCAAGTGCAGCGTGAATCCCCTTCGGACCTGCGTTTCTGCGTAAAGTAGTTCGCTCGGGTCTGACGCTAGTTGCTGTTAGCTAATGACCAAACAAGAAAACCCTAATTCCGATCGATCCTAAGTGGGAAACGGCCAGGATACTTCCGCTATGTGGCAGATGCGGGAAGACCTAGATCACAAAACCCGTAACATTCCTCGGGAGTGCCGGGTGGAGTTTTCTAGACATCCTTTCCGATGGACTGCTAAGATGTATCCTGGATGATACCAGGGGACACGTTACACTGGCATGCTTCACAGACTTTATGCAATTCTGCAACTCTAAAAGAATGCAACCCTGTAATCAATCCTCTGGACTGCATTAATTTCAATCTTTGCACATTTGCATGTCCAATACGTTTATGCCATATTTCAATATCTGCAACTACTCCTTTTCCTTTAGCATACATAGCAGCATCCATTGCAGGAATTCCAGCATCTAAAGTGAACATTCAGCCAAGTCTACTTCCTTTTGCGACCAACCTGCACTTATCATTAAAGTCTTCTAGAAAACAACCTTTTGCATTGAATCGAACATGCAATCCCTGGTCTACCATTTGGCCAACAGACACTAGATTCTTTGTAATTAAAGGCACATGTAATACATCTATCAGACTCTTTGTCTGGCCATCATACAAGGATAAGGGAACCTTTCCAATGTGTGAAATTGGGTGCCATGAATCATCACCCGTCTATACCTAACCTGGGTTTTGTAAGTCCTACATCTCTCCAAACCATTCAACATGAATGGTCATATGATTAGATGCACCGGAATTAACATACCATACATCATCATGTGTCCCCTTTCCTATAACTGCATTCATCATATGCTGCATAACAAAGAGAGTCTCATTTTTGTTTTCATTTTGTAATGAGGACGATGCATAGTTTCCTTGCTGCAGTTTACCACTACGAATATCATCCTTCTTAGCATAACAATTGGCTGTAATATGTCTTGTTTTGCCACAATAATGTCAAATAATAGCAAAATTTTCAGAGCCTCTGTTCTGCCATCCATCTCTTCCTTTAGAGCTCCCCCTGTCTCTAATGTTTCCTTTGCCTCCAGAAACCTACATTTCACCAAACTATTGATTGAATCTGTTTTGCTGGTTATCGCCAGCACGTCTCATACCACGGCCTCCCGAAGAGGATCTACCACATCCACTTCCTCAACTCGAGTACAATGCTTGGACCTATTCACCATTTCTTTCAGATGAATCACCCTGCATGTTGATCTCTTCAGTAATCATGAGATAAATCAGCTCATCAAAATCTGGAAATGGCTTCCGTACATATACTGAAGTAACAAATGATTTCCATGCCTTCTCATTGTTAAGGCCACTCAGAGTGGATGAAACCACATCATCATCATTCAGCATTGCATCAATCGCTGCTAAAGCATCTGCAATGCTCCTCACCTTCAACACATACTCATTGGCAGACATTTTCCCTTTCTTCAAGGCATTCAACTCTTGCTTGAGTTGAATCTTTCGTGCCTTTGTATTAAGTGAACTCATGCTCTCAAAAATTGTCCAAGCTGTATGTGAAGTTTCTGCATTCCTCATATGTCCCAACATAGTATTATCAATGACTGCAGATAGCCAATACATCACCTTTTTATCTTTTGCATTCCACTCTTTCCATGCTTTTAACTCATATGTAGTAGGAGGGATACCTAGCTCTGGCTCTTTTTCTTCACCTCAAACAAACTCATAAAGGCTCTTTCCAATGAGGAAGTTCGTCCGCGAAACTTCCATGAAGGGTAGTTGTTCTTGTCCAGCTTCTCAATAATAGGATTTCCACTATTCTCTACCATTATCACAAACAATGATACAACATAGCAAGCTAGTCTTCTGCAATCTTTCACAACACGTGTATAGCAATACACCAAGCAACCTTTTTCATTGATTGCTCAATAGTACATGTAATCTGCAACATGTTTGCAGATAAACCTTATGTTTTTTTCCTGCAAACACCTCAAAAATTACAGATTCTCAATCTGTAACTTGTGCACTCACTTTCGTTCAATACAACTAAAATCACAGTGTACCCTGAAACTGTTGTCCGCAACCTTGTGGCTCTAAAACAGGGCCTTATAAAATGGCCTCTGACACCCCAAATAATTGTGGAAAAGTCCTGAAGTACTTCATTTGCAGAATATATAGTGATTGTTGAGATGACAAGCTCAACACATGCAGACATTGATGATGGACCGCCTGGTTAGATGGGTCCACATGTCTACACTTAGCACGTCGGTGGTTATTATGACTCTCACATGGCCACTGACTCATTACTTATTATATTCAGGTTGTTACACCTATTTACAGCTGGCATACTTATAGCACCAGTCGACTAGTGTAGTCGGTTATGCATTGTTTGACTTAATAGGCCACTTTTCTTTATGTTGACACACGTATATAGACACGCTGGTAGACCCGTTTTTACAAGCACTGGTAGACGCGAACGGAAAACAAAAAATGACATTTTTAAAAATTTTTCCTTTTTTTTTTAAATTTGAATTATGGAGCACGTGTATAAGCGCGTGTAATCTACACTGTAGATGCGCATATAAACGCGGATTATCTGCAATTTAGACGCGCGGATAGACGCACAAAAAAGAAATGAAAAAAAAAACCAGAGAGCATGTGGAAAAAAACCACATGCTCTCTGGTTTTTTTTTCCCCTCTCATACATCAGATTGTGCATTTGGGAAAAAGACAATGTATCTTACGGGCACGAGAATTGAAAATAAAAGTCCATGTATTCATTATAGATCAAAAGCATTTACATGGGAAGTTTAAGTGCTTGTGACCTAAAGCGTGGCCGCAAGCAGTAGGCTCAAAGATGGATCATACATATACAAGAAAAGAAGGCCTCATGAGGAGGTATGGTACTCCTCTACGAATCTGAAGAGGAAACATCTTCGCTAGTACCACCATGGCTACTAGCGTCGCTATCCCCCTCCTCGCTATGCTTCACATCCGGGTTTGCCTACACACACAAAAGATCAAGGTTGCTTACATAGACATGGTGGAGAAAAAGTTACAACTAGCTATACTTTTAATAGGAAAGTAAGAAAAACATACCTCCTCTGGCTGTCGAATCCTCATGGCCCCGTTGTATTGGTCCTCGGTGATGAGACCCTCCTCATAGAAGTGAAGCCATGTGGCTGCGCGGTTATGGCCTCGATGGTAACTACCTCTCTAGGAGTAGGTATCCTACCAAGGATGGTAGTCTGCAAAACAATTATGATATATACAAACAATTATGAGTCACAATATATTAGAATAAAATATATAAAGAATTAAAAGAAATATAAATTTTAAAAAACTAGAAATCAAAATATACTTACAAACTCTACCTCCCACGACTCTCTGCCGCCCGATCCGTAATGCAACGATCCCATGGTTTGCATTTGGATCCGTCGCGCCTCTACATGCTGGCGACTCTTCATTTTCTCTGCTACTTTCTTCTTGGCTTTCTTCCACTCTATGTGGTGGCACATAGGTGGTTGGCTATAGGCTCCACGCCCCTTCTCCTGCCTCCGTAGTGAGTCCCTGGCCCGTGTCATGAGGTGGGATCTTTTGTTGTGAAGCATATCCCTCACCTTTGTGTGTCCCCAATCATCCGAGAATTGCTGACCCTCAGGATTTGGGTACCTCCTATGGATTGCCCTCAACACCTCTTGCCACAAGCCGCTTTTCTGATTTTTGAAGGCAACGAAACAATCTTTATATGTCGCATGCACGACGCTCCTCATGTACACCATTACATCCATTCCTTCATCATCATGAAAGATGCCACCAGCATCTGTAACTCTATAGTATTGGCGTACAACCTCCTCTACGTGATCTACTGGTGAGGGTGATCGCTTGCCACCTCCTAGACAACCCCCACACAAGCCTCGTCCTCCCCCTCGACTCTCCCTCCTCCCTCTCTGTCGACTACCCTCTGCCTCGCTGGATGCACGAGCTTTTGCAGATGCTTGTGCTTCAGCCGATGCACGTACAAGTGCTGCACGTGGAGTACCTGCATATGGAGTACCTGCATGTGGAGTACCTGCATGTGGAGTTTGGGAAGTAGTGCCAGGCAAAGACGTCAGAGGCGTTCCAGACATGACACTGAACACCTTGTCCGCTGTGGGAGAGCGGCCAAGGTGTCTGGTCATCTCTTCCATGAAGTCTTCCCTACTGGGAAAACCTCCAAAAAATGCATTGATCCCCCTACTAAACGAGGCCAATGTATCATTCATGCGATCCAAATCCGGGTCTTTGCTAGATGAACCAGGATACGATATCTGCAAGAAAAACAAAGGAAAAAGACAAATTTATTTGCATACAAAAAATTATATATTACCTACATTTTCAAAGAGCTTTCTTTAGACATTGAGCATAAAACTTAAGGGCTAATGCTTCTCATAAACAAGAAAACTGATAAACACAAACATGGGATTGGTCACATTCATCATTGCAAAAATATATTGTTTACTATCAGAACTGGGAGACCTGGCGCGTGTATCCCTGCGTCTGAATTGCAAGTTAGACGCGCCCTCAGACGCGCTTCCAAAGTCAACCTTCTGTCCAGCGCGTCTATATTCGCATCTAAGATGCAGCACAGACGCACATTCCAGGTTAATGCTCTGCACGCGCGTGTATCATCGCGTGTAGACTGCAGAGTACACGCGCCAGCACACGCGCTCTAAGACGCGCCCTCAGATGCTAGAAGAGGAAATATTTTTCGCATCTATATCTGCGTCTACACTAAAATGTAGACGCGCTATCAGACGCGCTCGGTCGGCTGATTTTAGCCCGATGACCGCCATTGATGATTTACAAAATGCAATAAATAATGGAATCACAAATCCTAAATACACAGACAGAGCAAAGAGATAAAGAGAGAAACAAAGAGAGAGAGAGAGAGAGAGAGAGAGAGAGAGAGACTCACCTTGGGTGTTTCGTGTGGCGGGTGGTGGCGCTTCTTCCTTCTCCTTCTTCCTCTCCTTGGTATGTTACCCTCCCTTGATACTTGCTTGCTTGCTTGCTGCTTCTTCTTGTTCTCCTTTCTCTTGTTCTCTCTTTCTTCCTCTCCTTGGCTTTCCTTTTTCCCTTCTTGTGTGTTTGAAATGAAAGAAGAGGTGAGTCATGAGGAGGTGAGGCATGAAGAGACTAGGTAAGGCATGAAGAGACTGCATGTTGGCTAAACTCAAGCTTCAGAACCGCAAAAAATGCAGGAAAGGAAAGACACCGTTTGAAAAGAAATGATTTAAGTATGGTTTGAATTTTGACGTGTGCGTCTATTTTTGCGTGTATATGCGCATCTATTGTTCAGATAGACGCGAGTATAGATGCAAACATAGACGCGGAAATAGACGCAAATATAGACGCATAGGTAAACGCGAATATAGACGCACATTTAGGCTTTATCATAATTTTTTGTTTTTAAGATAAGTTTTAATAGTGAATTCTTATCATAAGTTTTAATGTATTTATGATGATTTTTGTGTATTTAAAATTGAGATCTTATGTAAACATATGAATGACAAATATTTTAATTTGATGTTGTCATGAATTAGATTTAATCATGTCATCGTCATCACCTAGTGCGGTGCATGTTGATGAGTCAATGAGCACATCCTCAAGTGAGGATGAAACATTGTGTCTTCATAATCGAGATGCATGGCTACGACTAAAAATTAAATGCATGTGTGATCGTTGTCGAGGGTGTATTTTTCGAGCACGTCGAATTGCAATGTCACACCTCAGCTTGTATGGAGAATGGGACTGAGAAAAAACACCGGTATTCATTTTTTTTTTTACCACTAAGATTGCTAGTCTATGTTATGGGAATTATATATCAACGTACATGAAACTCCCTTTTGTGGTTAAGCAGGATGCGGTGCCACATCCTCAGATGCTACCTCCCGGGCATCGAGAGGCTGCAAAACATCAACGCAAGGAGGCAGAGTCTTCAAGAAGAGTAGAGACTAACGCCCATGATAGTAGCCCTCATGAAATGCCCCATCAAGTCGTAGAGGATGAGATTTTGGACAACATGGTACACCATCTATTTTCGCAACCGGTTCAGGGAGAAGGTCACTCTACGAAGCCAGATGATCCACTATATGTAGCATCATCTACTCCGTTGTATGAAGGTTGTACGTACTCCATTCTTCATGCGTCCCTCGAGATACTTAACTTGGAAACAATTTATGGATAAAGTAATGTCAGTTTGGATGCGTTATTGAAGTAGGTATCAATTCAGTTTGGCTTATAAATCATAATATTAATTGTTCTATTTTGAAATCAGACAGAAATATATGATGTTGGTGGTTTTTTAACTCACTTTTAAAAATATATGTAGGTTATTATCACAAATGCTTCCAAAAGGAAACAAATTGCCAACTAAGAGAGAGCAAGCAAGACATTACTTGACATCTCTGGGAGGCCTCGATTATGTCAAGATCCATGCATGTGTCAATGATTGTGTCTTATTTCGTGGGATTCATGATTTCGCACGAGAGTGTCCTGTTTGTGGCGAATCAAGATACGAAGTGGAGATGAAGTCAATGGATGTGCCTCGTAAGGTTTTGCAACATTTTCCGATTGTTCCACGTATAAAACTTATGTTCAAGTGTAAGTCTATTGGAAAGCTCATGTCATGGCATACTAGTCATCGTTCAAGTGATGGAAAATGGAGGATCCCTGCAGACACACCAGCATGGCAACATATAGATAATTTATGGCCCGTTTTCAAAGAAGAGCCAAGAAATTTGAGATTTGGTTTAGGTATGGATGGAATCAATCCATTTGGCATCAAAAGCACATCATACAGTGTATGGCCTGTGGTATTGTTGAACTATAATATTCCTCCATCCATGGCAATTAAAAAGGGATATGTAATGTTGTCCCTTCTAATTCCTAGAAAGCACAAGGTAAAAAACATGGACATTTACTTAGAGCCTTTGATTGAAGAGTTAGAAATGTTATGGGAAGGTATTGAGGTGCAAGATACAAGTGCATCTGCATCCTCTAGAGATTTCACATTGAAGGCCATGTTGTTGTGGACCATGCATGACTTTCCAGGATACGGAGAGTGTTCAGGTACATGTATATAGCTCTATATTTGAAATTCAAGACTTGAATCAATTGAATTTTATTAATTCACTTGTTTTTTCAGGTTTAACCACATCAGGATTGTTCAAAGAGTAGAGAGAGAGAAAGGGAAAGACTCCATATCCATGAGCCTTCAGGCTCTCAAGCTCATTCCTTCATTTCCACACACTATACTGAAAAGCACACACCCACTACAAGATAAAGTGACCTAGTGTAAATGTAGACTAGACTGACTAACTCTAGTCAGGTCACTGACTGACTACTAACCTGACTTATTTAATGTAGTCACATGTAGACAGCTGTACACACTAGCTGTCATAGATGTCGGTCATAGATGAAGACACACTGACGGTGAGCTTGATTTCTAACACTTCCCCTCAAGCTCAAAAACAAAACTCAAATCATCTGCATCACTCCAAGTAGCTGTCTAAAGTGAATGAACTTATCTTTACCAAGTGATTTGGTAAATATGTCTGCTACCTGGTCTTCAGTCTTCGCATGCTCCAAGTCAATCCGATCTGCTAAAACCATTTCCTTGATGAAATGGTAGTGAACCTCAATGTGTTTTGATCTTGCATGATAAACAGGATTGCTTGCTAACATAACACTGCTCAAATTGTCACAGTACAGCTTGACTTTGTTGTCCAAGTGTACTCCCAAGTTATTCAGTAACTTCTGTAACTACTTAGCTTCACAGGCCGCTAAGGCCGCACCACGATACTCTGCTTCCGTACTGGACAATGCAACTGTAGGCTGTTTCTTACTCTGCCACTGATCATGCTACTACCCAATCCAAATGCATAGCCACTGGTTGACCTCATGTCATATGTGCAACCAGCCCAGTCAGCCATTAGGAGAAATATGGACTCTCTTTTTTGCCCCTTAAGGAGTGAATAAACAAATATAGGCCTAACCAATGAGAGAGCTGGGATTCCAGATTCATGTAACATGAATCTTCTAGCCATATCTTGGACCAAATCTTCCCTTAGCAATAAAATAAGGGAAAAGGGGAGTACAAAGCTGTCACTTCTTGGAAGTTTGTGCCTCGAATTTTCATTTTCTTATTTTTTATGTTTGACTTTTCTTTTCTCCCCTTTTCAGTTTCCCCCTCTTTTTTAGGCGGAACTCAAATTTGTCATATCTCTTTCCCCGCTTCTTCTTTCCTGACGAAATTTTACAGCCTCACTGTTTCTTGCCATGTCTGTAACCCTGTAAAATTTCATTTGCTTTGCACAAGCACAGAGAGAGATTCATGTGTTTCATGAGAGCAGAGCTTGTTTTACCAAAGCCCTAAGATTCTCTTCACAAAACTCTACAGGTATATTTTTCTCTTCCATAGATGTTCTATGGTAAAGTTTTATCTCGTTTGGAGAAAACCTGTGCAAGTTATGTGCATTCTCTGACATGTAATTTCTTTTGTTTTGATGCTCTAGGAGTCTCTTACAGTCAATAATAGTGACATTTTGAATACTCAACTTCTTCTTCAACATCTTAGGGTTTCTCTGTAAACAAAGTTACAGGTATATTGTCTTGTTTTTTTGTTGCTCCACTGTTAAATTTTATCTCGTTTAGACAAAATGTATACAAGTTACATGCATACTGAGATTTCCTTTGTTTTTTTACTCCAAGAATCTCCGAGGGTGAAGAACAATGATTTATTAAGAACTCAACTTCTACAACATCTTTGGGATTTTGAACACTCAACTTCTTCTTCAACATCTTAGGGTTTCTCTGTAAACAAAGTTACAGGTATATTGTCTTGTTTTTTTGTTGCTCCAATGTTAAATTTTATCTCGTTTAGACAAAATGTATACAAGTTACATGCATACTGAGCTTTCCTTTGTTTTTTTACTCCAAGAATCTCCGAGGGTGAAGAACAATGATTTATTAAGAACTCAACTTCTACAACATCTTTGGGATTTTGAACACTCAACTTCTTCTTCAACATCTTAGGGTTTCTCTGTAAACAAAGTTACAGGTATATTGTCTTGTTTTTTTGTTGCTCCACTGTTAAATTTTATCTCGTTTAGACAAAATGTATACAAGCTACATGCATACTGAGCTTTCCTTTGTTTTTTTACTCCAAGAATCTCCGAGGGTGAAGAACAATGATTTATTAAGAACTCAACTTCTACAATATCTTTGGGATTTTTTGCAGAGAAAGCCACAGGTATATTGCCATTTTTTACTACTGTTCCATGGTTAAATTTCAACGCATTTGGACAAAGCCTATATAAGTTATATGTATGTGTTGACCCAATATTTCTTTTGTTTTTGTACTACAGGAATCTGTCAGTGAAGGAACAATGGTCTTGCTACAAGTCAACTTCTTGTTCAACATATCTAGGGATCTTTGTGAAAGAAATTACAGGTACAATGTTTCTTTTTTAAATTGATCCATTTAAATTTAATTTCATTTGGAGATAACATTTGCAAATTATACACATGTTAATAGGTAACTTTTGTATTTGGTTGTTACTGATGTCTTCACGGAGGAAAAATATCAGTAGCATACTTGCAGTGGAGGTCTTCAATAGGAAAGATAATGGCGGTAATTGGATTTGTGATAAGTATTATAAGTTGGATTGGATTTTGATGCACCCAAGTACTCGAGGGAGTTTCAAGGTCAAGCGCAAGGATGTTGCAAACCCTAGCAAACATTGGAAAGGTAGAATTCTAGAGTTCAGAAAAGTGTTTAATGGCACAGGTGCAGTAACAGAAGTGTTGATTCAACATGTTTATACACATAAACAAATCTCTGTACACGACGAAAACAACATTGCAAATTATAAACAAAACAGTAAGTTGTTAAATTTTATCATTGATTATTCTTTTGTATCAGAGTTGTTTTTAAATGTCTTTGCAGTATTCTAATTCAGTCTTGTTTGATTGACAGCTCTATATCCATCGACTTTGCATGAATGGCAGAATGTGGAATGTTTAAGCGGCAAGATACATGTTTGGCATGAAGAGATAGGTTCTTTGATCTATGATAATACCTCTACAAGTCAACTTGCCACTCAAAATATCTTTTTTTATAATTCATTGTATGTGGTAGAAAGCCAGAGATTGCAGCATGTCCCATTGCCGCCATTGTCTAGTGGTGAATGGTTCATTGGTAGCTTGGAGTTGTCAGGAGCTTGCAAGTCGAAGATAAAATCTGACATCAATAGTGCTATGAAACCCACCACAGGCTCCAAAGATGTGCATCTTAATTGGTTTATTCCATTCTCATTGTTTGCACATTTGTTTGGTTCATGTGATGTTTTGAAGAAAACAAAGATTACTTATCAATGCAAGTGTCCATCCAAAGAATGGATGAGTCAGCTATTGGGTGAGTCTTGGGAAGTCAAAAGAACACATTTTGATGAGACGATTGAGTGCAGGGTCAACCAATCTGATATTACATTCAGGTAAAACTTTTTTACTACTTTGCATACCTTGATTTAATTGACATAGGTCTCGCTTAGATGAATTGTTATGTTAGTCGCATTGATCACTTACCATTATTTTTGTTTTTATTACAGGTATTTCATTGCTAGACAAACTCTGTGCGTTCGCTTTCGATATAGAAGATGGCGACTTTTGCGAGGGCAGTGGATCAGCTTGGATCAAGATATCCGAGATGACACACATACAGCGCTCGTAGATGTGGTAATCTTGTGGAGTGGTCATAATCCTTTCGTAGTCAGTGCAGAGAGTCATTGGCCCATTTATTTTCTGAGACAAGAAATCCAATTAATGTCTAGTGAGCCCCTCTACAACTTCTATTTCAAGTTAGATAATAGAAAAGTCAGGACTCGTAGTGAGCAATCCATGACATGTAAACAATTTGCTTCTCCACATATCCTTGAGATAGTGGAATCCTTGTAAAAAAACTTTATAAAGAGCGAATACATACCTTTTTTGAACTTCTGAGTACTTTAAATTTTAGTTTACTGTGATCCAAGCGTGCGATAATACATACTGTAATTACTCAATCGTGCAGTTAAAAATCATAATTAAATTGCAGGTTAGAGGTCTATAATCTAGAGAATATTGTCTTTGCACAATGATATATTGTAGCGCATCTCTGCTGCTCGTTTATTACATTTTAATATTAAATTGGATCCAAAGGGAATTTCAAGGCCTTTTAGATTTATTTTCTTTAAAAAATTATATATTTTCTCTCGTTAGACTTGAATATACTCAGCGACCCAAACATATTCGAGGATATAATAATGTAGAACGAAGCGTTTGTCTGTATGAGTAATTTTAACAGTGACTTTAAAGTACTGAAATAAAGCAACTAAGGTAAGAGTTTTAATTTGAAACTTTAGAATTAATAACTTTATAAAGAACCTTTATTTAAAACCCTAGACACATAAAAGCTATAACTCCAAACTCATTTTCGCTTTCATTCTCCACTTCCCTACACTTGTGCTCTCATTCCTTCTCTCTTTGTGTGCCATGGCTACCACTCCCGCCTTCGCCGCATGGATCAGTTCCACATGCTACGCGCACATAGGGGACCAGATATACCCTAGGTTTTGCGTGACCTTGAGTCTAGAGAGCTCACTTTCCGCTGTAGACCCTGACTCTAGTATACTAGCATCGTTTTGTGATGCAGTGAACCCTCTCACTTGCTCTATTCCCGACTCCACTCTCAGGTGCGTTCCCATGGATTTTTTGTATAGTTTGTGTGCCGGATCCAGCCATGCAAAGGTGATAAGTCGAGCCCTGGTGCATGTGGGGCAACATCTCCGCGCTAGAGCAGTGCCCACCTTGTCACAGGACCACGTCACGATGGATCTCATTGAGAGGGATGCCGCCTTTGCCATATATGTTATGTGCACTGAGGTGCAAGAGGACAGTGACGAGGACATCGACGCACCCTCTCGGCCACTATTAGAGTACTTTGAGAGGGAGCCTGAGGAGATCACTCTCGATCTGAGTGTTGAGGCAGCACAGAGCTTGGCCATTGTGCACCCACCTCCCTGCCCTGATGAGATGCCCACGAGCGAAGAGCCACCCCTCTCTTCTCTCCATGCTATCACCATCGAGGGGGTGGAATATCTACTCATGCAGGATGTGCTAGAGTTGTTGGAGCTTAGGGAAGAAGAACTATATTGTATCATGGTGCGTGATGCACCTAGTGATTTCATAGATTTTGATTTACAGGATGCCCCACCACATGTTGATGAGGTGGCTCGTTATGATGGCACGAGCATCGATGACATCTCTGCCATTGTGAGCATCCAGGAGCAGATTGAGGATGCGGCGCCACAGTATCAGATCTCTGATGAGGAGTTCGAGCGGTTGCAGGAAAGCCTTTTTGGTCCTCGACCCGACTATGCAGTGCCTACCCAGGAGAGAGACGAGGGCAGCCCAGTGGCAGGAGCAGACCTGGATGCTCCATTACAGCGGCAGATAGATGATGCAGAGAAGGTAATGTTCTCGGTTTCATATGAAACTTAACCAGTAGGGCCTCTAGGGCATCGGGAGCACACACATGTGTTTTTGTCGGGATCGGGCCCCCAGAAGTGCCCTGGCCGGAGGCTCGCGTCTGGGGGCCTGAATTAGCACACACATGTGTTTTTGTCGGGATCGGGCCCCCAGAAGTGCCCTGGCCGGAGGCTCGCGTCTGGGGGCCTGAATCTGCAGATTCAGGCCCCCAGACGCGAGCCTCCGGCCAGGGCACTTCTGGGGGCCCGATCCCGACAAAAACACATGTGTGTGCTCCCGATGCCCTAGAGGCCCTACTGGTTAAGTTTCATATGAATATGATTTATATATCTTCAGCACACTCCATGCATAGTGAGTCTGATACTGAACTTGTGTGTTGCAGGAGATTGTCTATATAGATGAGTTTTCATCTAGGCAGGGTGGCCGATCTGGTAGCCAAGGAAGGGTGCAAGACTCGGCATTGAAGGAGTATGTTGGGCAGCTTGTCAACGACATTATTGTATTTCATAAGACATGCTCCCCTGCTTTTGCAGAGAACTTCTTGAAGTTGAGGGCACTAACAAAGGCTGGGCCCTTCAAGACCATCCCGACCAACTCCAGCCTGGAGAAAGTAGTGTTGCTTCGACGTTCGAAGCTTCTCTACTTATTCACGAGTACTAGGTCTAGCCCACTTTTCTCCATGGTGGCCCGTGGCATGGTTGCCGGTGTTGAAGACCCCACTGTCATTAGACAGGAACTATTGGGGCAAAATGTATTGTTGCCTATGATCAAGAATAGCTCTGACCATGGGGAGCCTAGCTCCAAGAAGCCTAGGAGAGAATAGATGTACTTATTGCCTACTGATATCGCATCACTGATGTACTGCACTTTGTAATCTTCTCTTCAAGTAATGAAAACTGATGTTTGTTGGATTCGCGTGCAATGTAGTTTGTGATACGTGTCATTTACTGTTTTTTT
The DNA here is from genome assembly GCF_053477565.2 of Lygodium microphyllum. Classification (NCBI taxonomy): domain Eukaryota; kingdom Viridiplantae; phylum Streptophyta; class Polypodiopsida; order Schizaeales; family Lygodiaceae; genus Lygodium; species Lygodium microphyllum. The sequence goes on along the minus strand of NC_141135.1, from coordinate 21,323,892 downwards.
TTACTTGAATGTTACATTTATTTATCGAATTTATACGTAACACGATTCGTACCCTAAATTTAATACACAGTGCTTTATCGAATTCGTGCGCAACATGTATTTGTTCGAACGCATGTAACGATAACTCAACGATGTAAATAAAATAAATATCAAGTGACTAAACAAAAATAAGACGCGCCAAAAACTTTGTATTTGTATTAATAATAATTTTACATGGGGTCCATTAGGACCAAGGCTTTACAAAATGTCTTCAGAAGCTACATTCCATGTGCTTTTGAGTTTGTACACCTCTATCCTTGCTGACCTCCGCGAGGACTATCTTTCCATCGCCGAAAGAACCTGACTATCCGCAGATCCCTCTCGGTGACAGTGACCCTCCTTGCATGCACCGCTGCATAGACTGAGTCTCCAAATAAGTCGACGAGGTAGGCTTCAGCAGCTTCTTGTAGTGTGAGGAGGGCCTGGGCAGTCCAGCGATCCGGTTGTTTCGCGCGTGATGTGTTTGGAAACTGGTTCCTGTTGTTCATGTTCAATATGCCCTCCATGATCTCCCGCACCAACTTTTGGAATGGAGCCTTCGGTATCAGGAGGTGAGTGGTCTTCTGGTAGTGGCGGATCTCGCGAAGAGCCACTGTGCCTGGCTTCCATCGACGCTTGCGATGCTGGCGTGGTGGTGGTGGTGGTGGAGCTGGAGGACGTGGCTGCCGTATGGAATTTCCAGGGGGGTATCTCCGGGCCGCTTGCTTGGTGCGTACCATGTCTTCTAGGAGAGAGAACTCAGAACTCAAAAGTGAAATGTGTAAAATGAGGTGAAACTTTAAACTTATAGCCAAAATTTTCAAAAACCCTAAAATTTCAATTAATAAATCCACGCTTAGGAAAAATATCACCAGTACTCCGATTCACATGAAATTTTACCTGTAGGCTCCTCAAGGACACATCAACCATCCAAAATTTTTTTGGCCCCAACAGAAGCCTCTGGATCACCTGTCCGGAGGCTCACGTCTGGGGCCCTGAATCCCCAGATTCAGGGCCCCAAACGCGAGCCTCCGGACAGGTGACCCAGAGGCTTCTGATGGGGCCAAATTTTTAATATAAATGAGTTTTTCTAATGCCCAGCATGAGGGTGAAGTTTCACCAGATTCCGATTTATAAATTTGACGGTTCAATCTTTTTTTGAAAATGCGTTAACTGCATTATACTGCACTGATAATGTATTGTCAACCTCGCAACTGTAGATTAAATGTATTGATAATGAGTGTGTGCAACTGCAGATTAAATGTATTGTCAACCTCGCAATGCGAAACATTGGAAACTTAAAAATTGACAAAAAATAAATCATGGGTAAAATGGAATATCGCATCAGATATACTGTTGCCAAACCACTAAATATAGTAAGGATATAGTGCATCGGCCCATGTACAACTGATCACCGACGTGTACGTGGTTGCACATTGAATTTATCCTCAACAAAACTACTTACAAAATTGGAAACTTGAAAATTCACACAATGCGAAACATGGTCAAAATAGAATATCACATATTGGATTTAGCATTGCAAAACTATGAAATACACGGTAGATAGTGCATCGCACCAAGTACGACTAGGGCTAGGGAAAATTTAGCTCCATTTTGCAGGCCACTACTATCAAATACTTGAAGGTCTATTGGAAAGATAACCCAAAACTAAGATCCTTACAATCTACAACCAAACCTGAGCTAAAAACATAGATCCAATTACAAGGTAGCTTCTCAAAGCATATTGTTGACATTAAGATTAAATGCATCCTTGTTATTGCGGATCTTGCGAACAAGAACCAGATCTATGGGCTTAATAGTGATACGTCGGGCATGAATGGCTAAAAGTTGACCATCACTCATTAGATCAATCAAGTAGCTTTCAACTGCTTCTTGGAGAGCAAGCAAGGCTTGGCTTGACCATCGCCCCACATTCCTTGCCTGGTTCCTCGAAAAGAACTTGAGATGATGCCCTGACTGTAGATCTTGCAGTATTTCTCGCACCAACCTGGAGAATGGTGCCTTAGGAATAATCAAGTCGGCACTCTTCTGGAATTTCCTTATCTCGCGTAGCGCAGCTGTGCCTGGTCTCCATCTTCGCTTTTTATGTGTTGGAGGGCGTGTATTACGAGTTGGAGCAGTAGTGGGAGGTGGAGCAGCTGGAGCATGTGGACCACCATTTCTGGACAATGGCGAACCATCATTATCGACCATACTAGGGCCACCATTGTTGGCCACAGTAGCGCCACCATTATTGGCTGCAGTAGGGCCACCGTTATCGGTCACCAGGGGATCTTTGTCACTCACAGTACGCTCACTAGATTCGGAAGAGTGTTGAGCTCTTGCTCTCGCAGGCGCCTTTTTGATAGGAAGCTTGGAACGTGCCATGGCTGTGATAATGAAGGATAGAAAGGTGGAGGGTAGAGTGGAGAGCAATGGGAAAAAATGAAAGGAGAGACGACTTAAATACGAAACTTTCAAACTTACTGTGGTGTAAATGAATTTTAAATTTATCATTTCATTTCATTTCTCCACCCCATCCCTACCTCTCTCTATCTCCTGACACCCCCCTCATGCCCCCCCTCTCTCTCTAGGCCAATGAATGTTCCAATGTTTAGAATTTTCATATCTTTGTCTTAGGATTTCAAAATGGACTTTTCATAATTAAAAAACAAAGTTCGAAATCGACTTTGAAAAATATAGTGACAAACCTTTGAAATTTTAAAGAAAATTTATAAGACATCTCATGTTAGAGATATGAGTATTGATGTGTCATATCCTTGGGACTTGTGCTCTCTTGTGGACTCTAAATGCATCAAAATTATTATCTTTATCTAGGTCTCCATTTTTTGCCATCTCTCTCTTGGGTTGCCAACCATTCTGTGTGCCGTTGTCTAGCTGTGCTGTTTTCATATCTTGCTTTTCTCACTTCATATATTGCCCTACTTATAGATTCTGCTTGAGATGTTTTGGACTTCTTTTCTTTTTCCTCGTATTGTATCTCTAGTCTCCTATACCACCATTGGAATAATTGCCTCATAGAATTGGAATCATTGATGCCACCTCCATGATCAGTTGCCTTTTGAAAAGCACAGCGAGCTTGCCAGTGAGATCTTTCCATGCCTTGAGTTGACCATATTGCCAAACTTCCTTGATCTGCAAAGTATGGACCATGTGCTTCAAGTATATGCTGCACAAGAAAAGAGATTTGAAACACAAAGTAATTCGAAATGATGATTTTTTTTTGCAATGGTGATAATACTGACCATGTAGTGTGTTATGCTATTTGTAGTCCATGCCTCCACCATGGACTTATGAAATTTAGCAGCTGTCTCTTTAAATGCATTGGCATCACCATCCATAAACCCCAACTTCTGTAAGAGAGCTGCTAATCTATCTAGGTGTATCCACACTTTTGCCTTCGCAATCCTCGTTCGTCCCCCATTGCTCCAATCTGAAACAGCAAGGTGCAACTTTTTCCATGCTTCGTACTTCTCTGGTTGTTTTACTAGTATATTGCCTTCCTCATCTCGAGGTGGAGATAAAAACTTCCTAGCCTTGGGTCCGCCAAAGCATGGTTTACAAGGAACATTTCCACTCTTCCCCGATTTTTTCTCGTCCTTTTTTATTTCTACTTGGCCTCCGTGCAATCCAACTTCAGAGAGGACTTGTTCTACCTTCTTGCATGTAGCATCAGATTCTGACATGGGCTGCATCTTGTATGCAAAGCATATATATTCATATACTAGCTTCTCAATTATTCTAACCAAACAATGCAATGTGCAAAAGTGAACCCTTGTTAGTGGTATTTCCAAAATAGGGCGCCAGTTTGGATCCACTGGAATTAGCATTCCATTTCTCATGACTTTCTGATCACGTGTCGGAGCACCCTGTTGTCCTGCCTTGGCAAGCCATTCTTTCTTTCCATCTTTCCCTTTCTTCCTAGTTTGCATGCAGTATATGCACGGAAATTTTGCATTTGCTGCATTTGATAAACCAAACATACACTTCAATGTTTTTAAATCACCTGCAAGATGCCATTCAACTTGATAGTCCCCAAACCCCTCAACATGTAAAACTGCTCCATTATTTTGCTGTTGAATAACACTGGGTATATTAGTGAGGTTAAAAAAAACTTTAAGTACTTCATGGTCCTCCTTTGGTACTTCAAATGCTGCAAGCCACCATATTTCATTCTCCGATTATACACTGAAGTATAAAGGATGTTTTTCATCGATGTTGGGATCCAATGCTCGATTCATAAGTGTTATACTCACACGCTCAAGTTTTTGCCCCTTGATAATCTCACTCTCATCAAGTTTGAGGACAAACTTAAGCTTGCCTCTACATTCTTCCATAGACATATTGTAAAACTTGACCATAGCAATCTGAACCCTACATATATCCAATACAAAGTTGTTGGATGCATTCAATACAAAGGCAACTTCTTTGGAACCATACTTCAATATGTGTGTGTGTTCCAGATGCGTAGGCTCACCAATTAGTTCTAAAACTTTCTCATTTAGTTGTTTTCGAGCCTTCTTCACGTGAAATGGTTTTGGCAGAGGCATTACTCGCTTAGTATTGAAGACTTGCTTAAAACCTGTATCCAATTGTTGATAGAGCATACTATATGACTCAGAACTCATTCCCACCTTGTCACATAATCCCTGAGCATCTGTAGCAGTAAACAAGTTGCTCACATCCCTAAGACGTTCACTAGCAACACCATCCACAATGTCCCTGAATTTACGATTTTCCAATGCATTTTTTACCATATTCTTGCTAAGGACTTTGGCAATAGTATCATTCTCTGCATGAGGAAACATATTTCTCATTGTAGTAGATTGAGCATATATCCGTCTATGATATTGTCCACTTCCTTTGGCTAATTGGCCAATTGGTTTAACGGATCGGATGCGCCGACGTGCCCCTTTGGTTTTTAAAGTGGGCCCAATCTCCAAAGTTTTTGTGAGCTTCCTCTCTATGTTTTGATTCTCCTTCTCCAAGTCATTGACTTTAGACTGTAACTCCATATTCTGCACGTGTGTAGCATGCATAGCATCTTCAATGACAGACATTGCTTGTTGTAGGTTCTGGTTCTCTCTATCCTTCTCAGCCAATAATCTATCCTTTTCCATCAAAGACTGCATATTCCCTTGTAATCTTGTCTGCATATTTGTCAAGGTTTGATGAGCCCCTGCTATTCCTTGTGTGACAAGTCTGCATGTGTATCCATACAATCCTTCATTGCCTTCACAAGCAAACTTTACAAATGATGTAAGCCCTTCAAATTGTGGTGGCCTTCGAGTGAGTGGATCAGGTGGATAAATGCACCCATCAACCCAAAGGTCCACATTTTTTTTCCCTGCATTTCTTTCTTGTTGCATCCTGCATCTTATTGCATCATCTCTTTCCACAGTTCTTTTGAACATTGGTGCATATTCATCCTCCAATTGAAAGTGAATATCTCTCTTTCTCTTGGTACATCCTGCACCTGCATTCTGCAAAAAAAAAAGTATGCAAATGTTAACTTGGATTAACATTCAAATAGCAGAACTACACCCCTTTGATTCACTATATCTGTGTTTTTTTTAAAACCCAGTTGGTTCTTGTCTCTTTCTCTTGCTTTCAGTCTTGATAGACCCTAATCAACCCCTAATCAGCCTGTAATCTTGGCTTTTAATCTACCTCTAATTAGCATCAAATCTTATCTTCTGTTCTATCCAAAATATTCTCTCTCTCTCTCTCTCTCTTTCTCTCTCTCTCTCTCTCAACAAAAATTCATCAAGGAAACCCTAAACACATTCATACTGAAGCTTGGCTAGTGGAAAACAATAACATCATCTTATCTTCTACCCTAATTTACTATCTGTCACTCTATCACTTATTTTCTTTGTTCATCTCACACAGTCCTCTCTGTCCCCCCCTTCTCCCCTCCTCTCTCTCTCTCTCTCTCTCTCTCTCTCTCTATGAATTGATGCTTAAGGACTGAACAACAACTGTGAAGAATAATAACATCACAAAGATTTAAAAAATAAAGATACCTCCATTATCACTGGATTGCTTGTAGTATAGACTGTTGAAGACGGAGATTTCTTACTGCATATTTCTGAAGAGGAAGATGGCTTGTAGCAGGGTAGAGTGTGTTGTAGATAGAGATTCTTTGATTTCAACAAATGGTATCAAAACTACTCCTCAATGCTGCTTCAGAAGAACTCGTATGCAAGAAACCATATTCTGGAGGGAAAGAGAAGAATGCACAAAATTTGGGACAAAACTAGAGCTTTCTGAGGGAATGAAAAAATGCCCAGAAATAGGTATATACTTGTCCAAAAAAGACGAAAATTTACAAGGAAACTCTTGAGTCAAAAAGGTGTCTCTAGGTAAAAAATAATCTTAAAATATGATGTGTACGTCATTTTATATCGTTTTTTAACTTCCGCCCTTTTAAGAAGCGAGAATGAGAATGATTGAAAAGTCATGAGGGCACTAAAGAGGGCATTAAAGAGTCATGAGGGCATTAAAGAATGATTGGCTGCGTTTTTAGAAAAAATAGAATTGTATTTTTTTAGTTATGAGGATTTTGAGAAAAAGTGACCTTATCCTGCAGTTTGGGAATAAAATAATAGGCGAAATCTATTGAAAACACAAAAACGAGATTTTCTTGATTGTAGAAGATCTCTTTTTATAATATTATTTTGGAATCTCTTTTTAGAGAGAGAGAGGTGAGAGAAACCCCTTAAGGGGAAAAAAAGAGAGTCCATATTTCTCCTAATGATCAGTGTACCCCATCAAGTCAAGGGTTTTCCCATATGCATAAAACAGCCCATGATCTGTGGTACCCTTTACATATCTCAGAATTCTTCTGACTGCATCCAAGTGTGGTTTGCGAGGCTTCTGCATGAACTGACTGATCAGCCCCACAGCATAACTCAAGTCAGGTCTAGTGATTGTGAGATAGATCAAGCTGCCTACCATCTGTCTGTACATAGTAACATTCTCAATCTCTGTCCCAACATCAATCTGTAGCTTGACATTCTGCTCCAAAGGCGTATCCATAGGCTTGCAATCAGCCATACCATATTTCTGTAACATGTCATGAGCATACTGCTTCTGTAGTAGCCATATGCCTCGAGGTGTAGAGACAACCTCAATTCTCAAAAAATATTTCAACTCTCCAAGATCCTTGACCTTAAACTTAGCTTGTAAACATGTCTTTATTTCTGCAATCCCATTTTCATCATCTCCTATAATGATTAAGTCATCAACATAGACAACTAGAAAAACATAGCCACTATTTGTCTTCTTCGCAAACAGACTATGATCAGCATCTCCCAATCGGAAACCATGTTGCTGTAAATAACTGCTGATGCGAGCATTCCATGCTCTGGGTGCCTGTTTCAACCCATATAATGCCTTTTTCAGCCGACATACATGTGCTGGAAATTCTGGATGTACATAGCCTTCAAGTTGTTCCATGTAAACCTCTTCCTGTAATTCTCCATTGAGAAATGCATTCTTTACATCCATCTGCCATAGTTTCCAGCCTCTAGCTGCTGCCAAAGCAATCACAATTCTAACTGTAGCCATCTTTGCTACAGGGCTGAAAATCTCCTCATAATCAAGACCATACTGCTGCACATACCCTTTTGCAACTAGCCTGGCCTTATATCTTTCCAATGATCCATCTGATTTACATTTTACCTTATACACCCACTTGCATCCAATAGGTGTTTTGCCCTCAGGCAACTGTACCAAATCCCATGTACAATTTTCAGCCAAAGTTGAATATTCCTCATCCATAGCAACACGCCAATTCTCATCTGAAACTGCCTGATCAAACTTACTTGGTTCTCTAAAACCTGTTACTTTCGTCATATAAGCATAATGACGGGCTGAATATCCAGTGTAAGTATACCTGTCAACAGGTCATCTGACCCTCTTTGATCTCCTGAGCTGTGGCTCACTGTGAGCTTGCCTCTCATGAGGCGGCACATAACGGCTCTATTTAGCACCTGGCGTCATAACAGACGGAATCCCCAATTCACTATCTAAGCTGTCACTGCTAGATGAATCATAACCTGCAGTGAGTGGACCTGTTACATCTTTAAAAACCTTTTCTTTTCCCTTATATGTTCTCCCCCTCACTAACATATCCGTGTCAATGGATGCAGTAGTGCGACTCCGTAATTGTCCTGTCCAAGGACTCACTGTAGATGATACATCACCTGTCTGACCAGTCATGGAAGTACTCTCTGCAGGAGTATTTTCAGCATAACTCATACTGGGTGAGCCATCAGTAGGCACTGCAATAGGATTCCCATACCAAGATGCTAACTCATCAAATACCACATCTCTGCTTATGAGTGTCTCATACGTAGAAGGTACACAACACTTATAAGCTTTCCGTTCCTGTGCATATCCAATAAACACACTTTTCACTGCCTTAGGATCCAATTTCTTCCTCTTCTCATCCGGTATATGCACATATGCAATGCTGCCAAATACCTTCAAGTGTGAAATATCAGGTTTATGACCATACAGCTGTTCGTACGGAGTGACATCATGAATCCCTGCTGTAGGGGTTCGATTCAGCACATATACAGCAGTCACCACTGCTTTAGCCCAATAACCATTTGGCACACATTTTTCATTCAACATAGCTCTAGCTGACTCTATCAAAACCTTGTTTTTCCTCTCTGCAACACCGTTTTGCTGCATTGTATAATTGCAAGTGAGCTGTCTTCTGATCCCATGTTTAGCAAGATACCTATCAAAGTAGTTTGAGACATATTCACCTCCTCCATCTGATCTCAAACATGATATGTAACAGCCCAATTCATTTTCAGCATGTTTCTTGAAGTCTTTGAATGCATCAAACACATCATCCTTATGTTTCAAGATATAAAGCCAAGTGTACCTGCTGAAATCATCAATAAATGAGACATAATATCGTGCACCGCCAAAGGAAGCATTATGTGAAGGACCCCAGACATCAGAATGTACCAACTATAAAGGCCTAGTGCTGTTTTTTACATGTCTCATGAAAGGAAACCGTGCCTGCTTCCCAAACTGATATGCAGGGCATACATGACCAAAATCATTATACTTGAATTTAGGTAATCCAAGTACTACTTCTTTCTGCTGCATAGATTTCAGCTTTTGTATATTGACATGTCCGATTCTCTTGTGCCAGATCTCTACATCTCTGATGGCACTCTCATCATGAGCAAACATAGCTGCTTTAAGTTCAGGAATGGTCGCTTCCAAAGTAAACATCCTGCCATCCCTTCTGCCCTTGGCAATTAGCTTGCAGCCATTTCCATACTCCTCAATGAAACACGCATCTTTGTTGAACCTCACTTGCAGATTCTGTTCTGACCCACAGACAACAGATTCTTTGTTATGGTTGGTACATGTAAGACATCATGCAGGCCTTTCTTCTTGCCATCAGGCATCATCAATGGAACAATCCCTTTATGCTTTATGTCATGTTGGGTATCATCCCCAGTACATACATGACCATGTGTACCTGCAACCATCTCATCAAACCACTCTCCATGCGGGGTCATGTGGTTTGACGCTCCAGAGTCAATGTACCATCTGTCATCTCTATCATGTCTCGATGCATTTTTAGATACATGCTGCATAGCAAAGAGTCTATCAACTGACTCATCATGAGCACCACTGGAGGATGCATAATGCCCATGTTGTCTGCCCTTTGCCTTCATATCTCCTTGCTTCTTGTAACAATCCTTTGCAATATGCCCATACCGGCCACAATAATGGCAGTCCTTGTCCCTGTTGGACTGATCAGACGACTGCCATGAATCAGAACCACCACCTCTACCTCGGGGTGATCTCCCCCTGCCTCTAAACCCACCAGATCCACGCTGGCCTTGTGTATTTGCACCATGCCAATTACTCTGCTGTTGCTACTGTCCATAAGTATTACGAGTGTCACCACGACCTCGAAATGAACCACGACCTCTAGATCCTCTGCCACGCTGGCTAGAGTACAACACAGTGTCTCTACTCTGAGATGCACTAGAACCTGTATTCAAACCAAGTTTGACTTCCTCATGCAGCAACAAAGCAACTAGCTCTTCGCAACTAGGGGGCTCTTCTCTGACAGAAATGGAAGTGTCAAAAGCTTTGTACTCTTTGCCTAAGCCATTCAAAGCAATAGCAATCATATCATCTTCTGATACACTTGAGCCAATAGTAGCAAGTTGATCAGCTATGGTCTTAATCTCCGTGGTATACGTCTGGATGCTCTTGCCATTCCTAGACATGTTGTTGAACTGCTGTTTCAACTGGATCTTTCTTGCATGTGTCATGGTTCCATAATTTTTCATCAGTATGTCCCAAGCATCCTTCGGAGTCTCACATCCAGTGATTTGAATTACCATAGCATCAGATATACATAAGGAAAACCAATGCAGCACCTTGGATGCTCTTTCATTCCATAGCCTGTAGGCTCTTTTCTGTTCATTTGTTGGATTGTGTGCAGGCAACTCAGGAGCAACTTCATCTCCTGTACATAAATCCCAATAACCTCTGCCAACCAGAAATTTTTTCATTCTGAATTTCCATAATGTAAAGTTCTTATTATCCAACTTCTCTCCAACTATCTGAGTGATATTGTCAGTCCCATGTGCATTAGCCATGATGCAATAGACTGTCTATCAAGTGCCTGACTCCCTGCAGTCCAATAAGTATGACTGACTAAGTTCAGTCCGTAACAGTTTATGACAGTTTTCTGCACTAAATTGCAGAAAAAACCAGGGTATTTCAGCCCACTGACACCCCAAAACAACCCACAAACAAGTAGTCTCAACTGTAGATATAACTGTCAATACATAAGCTATGTGTTTGATTTAGCTTAAGCTTATGTAACCTCACTGCGAGGGTACATACATGCAGTCTGAAAACTGTAAACTGTGAGTAACCAGCAGCAATTTCAAGTCCAAAACTGAGTGTGTCAACAAATTCAGTTTCAGGTTGCAGGCAACCAGAATTCAACATACCAAGCTCCAACCAGCTCCAAAATGTCTTTTGACTATGTTATACATTTACTTTGTAGTGGCAAGTTCAATACGTGAGCATCTGAGTAGGCATAGACAACATGTCTTCATTGACCAATGGCATAAACCTCATGAGTTGTTTGTAATTAACCAGGACAGTGTAACTGCATTTATTTCAGCTTCAAAATTCAATTTTCAATGATGCTCATTGCTTGCTTCAATTCTCCATGCATTCAGCATGTATAGGCCAATTCATATAGATGATGGAATCCCCAAGATGACCTGTATTGCTTCAGTAATGCACAGTACTTGTCATTGACTGTGTATGACAGTTTTCAGCCTGTCATTGATTTTCAGATCTGAGTATTCTGTCATTGACTGTGTATGACAGTTTTCAGCCTGTCATTGATTTTCAGATCTGAGTATTCTGAGCAAGAGATCTCATCTCCAAGACATTTGATCCAATGTATACATGCTTTGACACATTCTTGTGCTCCAAAGATGCCTTCTGAGTGTAGTACAAGGCTCCTGTGTGTCAGTAATGACTGAATGCATGCTGTCCATTCATGTTTACGGTAGTTCAGAAATGATTACAGGTCTGTGTCTGTCACTCCAGCTCATAACAGAGCTCCCACACAAGCATTTACTCCTTGCACACTTCAAATACCTTCAATAGTGAGCATACATGCTCTATGAACCTTGTCCAGGTGCCCCACTGAAGATTGAGAGGTTGTTGTCCACTTAGATCAGCAGGCGCAGATTTTCAAATACAGGTTGCTGTCCATTCAGATCAGCAGGCACAGATTTTCAGATACAGGTTGCTGATTTTCAGGAGGCAGTCCACGATTTTCAGACACAGGTTGTATTCCACGATTTCAGGACACAGGTTTCAGGAGGCAGTCCACGATTTTCAGACACGGGTTTCAGGAGGCAGTCCACGATTTTCAGACTCAGGAGGCAGTCCACGATTTTCAGAAGGCAGTCCACGCTGATTCCTTCCTTTGACTATGGCTTCATTTGCAAGTGTCCATCTTCTTTCTCATTCCTTACTTCCATCTCCTTTGCACTGCAAGTTGTCATGCCTATTCTCCCACAGCCTCATGGATGAAGTTCTAATACCATGTTCAAAGAGTAGAGAGAGAGAAAGGGAAAGACTCCATATCCATGAGCCTTCAGGCTCTCAAGCTCATTCCTTCATTTCCACACACTATACTGAAAAGCACACACCCACTACAAGATAAAGTGACCTAGTGTAAATGTAGACTAGACTGACTAACTCTAGTCAGGTCACTGACTGACTACTAACCCGACTTATTTAATGTAGTCACATGTAGACAGCTGTACACACTAGCTGTCATAAATGTCGGTCATAGATGAAGACACACTGACGGTGAGCTTGATTTCTAACAAGGATATCATGCATGTCCTATTTGCGGTCCCTCTCTAGTTTCCTCTAGGCCGGCACATTTAAAGAAGGTTACCTACGACAATCATAATCGATTTCTTCCTATTGACCATCCCAAATATGTTCTCCCTACTAATGGAATGACTCCACAATCTCTAACCATTCGAGATTGGAAGGAGAGATGGATTAATACCGACATAATCAATTCGAGATTGGAATGAGAGATGTTTACATAATCAATTGTTTGTTTGTTAGATTCTCTATATTTTTTCGTCTTTCGTACTGGACTGAACTCAAGATCAATCACTTGTTGGACCCCATGCACATATTCAAAAATGTTGTATCTACATTATGGGATCACTTGATAGGGCTCGTGATTCAGTTAATGTAAGGGAGGATTTATGTAATATTGGTCGCATGAGACGAGCCTGGCCATGTATTGGACCCAGAGGAAAGATTAAGCTACCCCATGTACCTTGGATATTGTCAAAGAACGAGAAAAAAATATTGAAGGAACAAATATATAGCTTTCAAACACCCACAAGATGTATGAGATGACTCAAGGGAGCCTTCATAAAGAAAAAGAAAAGAGGTGTGGAGGAACTATCTGGTTTGAAGTCCCACGATTGGCATAAAATGATTCAAGTAAGGGTATCTCTAACCATGAATATAGTAATTACTGGAGTAACTATGTGTAAACTTTGGGGTATGATGACTTTTTCCTCAGTTCATACTTCCTACTAGCATATCCCATTGTGTATCCAAAGATATACGTGATATCATTTACAAGATGGGAGAGCTTGTGAGGTGTGTATGCATTGTATTTTTTCATTATATATCTTTGAATTTCTACACAAAAATAAACAATTCTCAAATACATCCTGACAGATACGTGAGCTCGAAGGAAATTGATCCAAACACATTACAAGATGCTCGAGTATTATCTGTTGAGGTGGTTTGTTTGGTGGAGGAAAATTTTCCTCGATCCATTTTGACTACTCAATTACATTTACTCGTACATTTGATTGATGAGATCGCACTTTGTGGGGCAATTCATGTAAGGTGGATGTTTTTTCTTGAGCACTTTATGAAAACCTTGAAAGATTTTGTGAGGCAAAAAGCACGGCCTGAGTGAAGCATGGCTGAGGGTTGGTTAGTGCAATCATCCCTTGTTTATATCTCTGAATATCTTGCTGAAGTGGATCCCTCTCAACCACCACTATGGAAAGATGATGAAGACTTGAGGATGACCTCTATAGTACCTCAAGGAAAAGGAATGAGTAAAGTGCTAACAAAAGAAGAACTTCGTAAGATAAATAGTTTTTGTGTGCTCAATAGTGATGTAATGAGCAAATGAGGGACACTATATAATGAAGCAAGAGCAAGAAGAAAAAGCGAAAGACAAAAATTTCGAACTAGATATGGACGTAATGTCTGATTTCCAGATCATCTAAATGCGCTCCCACATCATATTGATATAGATTGGTTACATGAGGAAATGGAGAGAATGGAAAAAGAGGAGGAAATTAATATATCTCAAGAAGAGTGGGAATAGGCACGAGGTTGCTTATCAAAGGTGAGACATACTATCAATTAATTTATTTCTATAAGTCTTATTTTATATAAATAATTCACATGTTTGATCTTTTATCTTTTACTACTAGTGCACATTATTCAATGCACTTTGGTGTGAGGGTAAACATCTTCGAACTCAACATATAGATGAAAAAAGAAATACCCAAGATTGTGGTATCCTTGCTCACTTCAAGGATACCAATGGTACCATGGAAGGTTATTGTGGCTTGATCCAAGATATTCTGAAGCTTGACTTTAGACGATTCTTTATATATGTACTGGATGTGAAGTGGTTTAAAGAAGTGATAACAAACGGTGAGCATTGCACAATCAGACGTCATCCAAGTGGTTTTGTAATCATTGACTCTACAAAATTTCACCAAAACAAGAATGACACATTAGTACTACCTCAACAATGCGAGCAGGTATATATGCAAAGACTAATTTTTTTATATGTATACATGTGATACATATACACAATATAATAAGTACAATTAAGTTTTTTGCTTTTTTTTTCAAATACAGGTTGTGTATCATCCAATGGTAAACAATAACCGATGGTGATATGTCATCCCTATATCTAATCGTTCAAAACCAATATATGGTAATATTACCGACATGGAGATAGCAGATGACAATCCAACAATTAATGATGATGTGCATGATGACACCATAATGGATGATATGGGTGATATAGTACAAGATGAACCTCGCGAGGATGTTCAAGGAAACGCAGAAGAAGACAATAATGTGATTGTCGATGATATTGATGAAATTAGAGCAATATAGCAACACATCTGATAGTGGGATAGACTTATTTGTTTCGTTACCTCTCGGTAACATAGACCTAGAAGTAGATAGTTTAGCAAGGGCTGATATTATTGAAGATGAGATGGATCATTCACTGTAACATACTTAATTTTCTTAATGATTCAATGTGTATTCCTAATTCTATGGTTTTTATCATGCGCACACGTGCATACTCAAGAATCAATAGTCAAGTTTAAAGCTAAATTGAATTTTCCATGATAAAAAGGAAGTATTTTTTATCATCTTCAAGTAGAGAAATTACGAGATACATATTGCAATGCTTGCTACTAATTGTAAGGTTTCTGTCGCTTGCCGCTAATTACTTATATCAGGCTTGTCAAGTGGAGGAACTGCCATTCATTAGAGAGCAATGAAAAAGTAATTATTAACTCTATTTTTTTAATTCAATGATTCAATGTGTATTCTTAATTCTATGGTTTTAATCATGCACACACTTGCATGCTCAAGAATCAATTTCAGGTGATTAAATAATTATTAACTTTGGTTTTTTAATTATGTGAATTGCAATTTTAGGTGGTTAAATAATTGTGCGTCTGCTGGCGCGTCTATATTGGTGTCTATTTGCGTGGATATATAGACGCAAAATTCGCGTCTATTTACACGCACGTTTACACGCACTTATAGACGCAATGATAGACGCGCCCCGACTTTGTCAAGTCAATTCCTTCTATTTTCAACCAAAAAATCTGGCAACTGACGAAAACAACACAATTAATTTTGTAATTGCATCAGGAAATAATTTTGGTTCTTTTTTTTTCAAGCCAATAAACTTATTTTTAGTGAAACTATTCATAATTCTGCGACTGGAGAGCAACCAACAAAGAAAGATGGAGGGACAAAGTAAAGATAAAGGGATTGGATGATTTTTCTATGCGCGTCTATGCCTCGTTTCTGTTGTAGTGGGGTAAGAAGCTCTCCCATTCCTCCACTCTCTCTCTTGGATAGTTCCTATGGAGGCACAAGAAGCAAGGTCGAGCAAAAATCTCAGATTGCAGTGAGATTTGGTGTGCGCCAAGAGCGCTATGTATTCTGCAGATAAGGCCTTTAGGGCTACCCCGTAGTTATTTTAGGCATCTGAGGCCGTTTTAGGCCCCGTTTTAGAGCCGCAAGGTTGCGGACAGCAGTTTCAGGGTACATTTTGATTTCGATTGTTTTGACCGAAAGTGGGTGCGCAAGTTACAGATTGAGAATCTGTAATTCTTGAGGTGTTTGCAGGAAGCAAACATAAGGTTTATATGCAAACACGTTGCAAATTGCATGTATTGTTGTGCAGACAGTGAAAAAGGCTGTTTGGTGTATTGTTGTGCACTACAGGTCGAGGGTTGTAGAAGATTTGCTTACTGTTTGGTATTAGTTTTTGTTACAACTATATATATCATCTCTCACTTGACTTGGGTCTCACCTATATATACTAACTCTACATAGATATGAATCATTCTTTGGGAGCATGTCTTGTGTATCTCTCTCGTACTCTCTCTCTATCGGTATCAGAGCTATGGATGCGTAGCAACAACAAGGAAGATAAGTTGTTTCATTGTTTATGCTTGATTGAATTCTTTGCACAAGTGATGATTTGATACATGAACTTATTCAAATTAGAAGTATTAGTTAATTTTGTCTTTAAAAACCTTGTTAGACAAAATAGTGATGATATTGTCATATAAAGGATCTTTGATGGTATGAAGAAGTTGAGTAACAATCTGATTTTTAGCAACAGGAGCGCCGCCAGCACCAAGCTGATTGATAATGTCTTTAAAAGCCTCGATATGAGAGTGCATAGAAGTACCAACCTTATATTGAAGATTCTTCAAACAAGTTTGGAGATATAAAATTTCGGTGACCGATTTCTTCTCAAACGTTGAGATAAGATACTCCCAAACAGCATGAGAGGTTTCCAGATAAAAGACATCCAACATAAGTGAGTCAGGAAGTGCAGACAATATATAACGACGAGCCACTTTGTCACGATGAATCCAATCAGTACGTGTTCCTATCAAATGTAAATGGGTTTATAAAACCAAGACCAAAGCTGATGGCTCGTTTGATAAGTTCAAAGCATGACTTGTTGCAAAAGGTTACTCGTCGTAGATTGCAAGAGTAGATTATCAAGAAACATTTTCTCTCGTTGTGCGCTCCACAACTATTCGTATGATTTTGAATTTTGCAACACTATTTGATCTAGAAATTCACCAAATGGATGTTAAAACGACTTTTCTCAATGGAGATCTTGAAGAAGAAATCTATATGGAGCAAACTGAAGGTTTTATGATTGTAGGAAAGGAGCATCTTGTATGCCAGCTTCATTGTGCATTATATGGATTGAAGTAAGCCTCTCGTGCTCGGTATCCTCACATCTAAAGGTTTTGTTGCATGTTTTGCTGACCCAAATCTTTACATCAAAAGGGAGGACAAATTTTTTATTATTCTTGCTCTATATGTTGATGATACTATTCTTGTGTCAAATAATATTGCTTTCTTGGATGCTATGAAGAAGCTTTTATCGATTGGATTTGAAATGGTGGATCTTGGTGAGATACATTCTTGTTTGGGTATTCAAGTTCAATGACACCGACAACAAGGCATTCTTCTTCTTCGCCAGACAAAGTTTATTAAATATATTATTAAGAAGTTTGGGTTGACAAATGTGCACTCTGCCAACACTCCCATTCTTTCGAGCTCTGATACCATGTTGAGAGAGAGAGAGAGTACGAGAGAGATACAGAAGACATGCTCCCAAAGATGCCAACACTCCCATTCTTTCAAGCTCTACCAAGGGTACATCTACAACACGCAATGAAGAATCAGCCATTCATCAACCTTTTGCTAATCTTGTTGGTTGTCTTCAATTTATTGGTTTAAACACAAGACCAGATATTTTATTTGTAGCTAACTTTTTGGGATAGTATCTTTCTTCCCCTTCCACTATTCATTGGAGTGCTGCAAAACGTATTCTTAAGTACCTCAAGGGTACTAAGGAATTTGGTCTTATTTATCATCGTTGAGAGGATTTTTCTTTATCTTCTTTAACTTATCTTGACCTTATTGGATATACAAATGCTGATTGGGCAAGTTCACACTTATCCATGTGATCTACAAGTGGGAATTGTTTCTTTGTAAATGGATGTTTGGTTTCTTGGTCCAGCAAGAAACAATGATGTGTTGCGGTTTCTACAACTGAGGCCGAATATGTTACTGCATCATTAGCAGCTCGCGAGCTAGTTTGGCTTCGACAACTACTTGTAGATTTGGGACATCCTTCATCATCTAGTACACCTCTTCGATATGATAACCAAAGTGCTATTAGTGTTACCAAAGACTATATACAACATAGTAAATCAAAGCATATTGCTATTCATTATCATTATGTTCGACATGAAGTCAAGAAAGGTTCCATTATGGTGGAGCATTGTCCCAGTGATCAAATGGTTGCAGACATCTTCACAAAAGCTCTTAGTGAAGCTGGCTTTAGTTCATTAAGACATGCACTTGGTATTGTTCCAAGTTCTTGTCTCACTGATTGAGGCATGTATCATTGTATTCAAGAAAACTTTATAGTGAATCATTTTTATATCGTAGGTATGTGTAGGGGCTCGGGTTTTTCCCTTGTTCTCCCCAAGGGTTTTTTCACTCGTAACCAGAGACCTTTGTTTGAGTGGGGATGTTACAAGTATATATATCATCTCTCACTTGACTTAGGTCTCACCTATATATACTAACTCTACATCGATATGAATTATTCTTTGGGAGCATGTCTTGTGTATCTCTCTCATGCTCTCTCTCTCTCTCTCAATAGTTTTGTGATAATGACAGAGAAAAGTGGAAGCCCCATCATTGAGAAACTCGACAAGAACAACTACCCTTCATGGAAGTTCCGTGTCATGAACTTTCTTATTGGAAAAGGCCTCTATGAGTTTGTTTCAGGTGAAGAAAAGGAGCCGGAGGTGAGTGATCCTCCAACTGCGGAAGAGACAAAGGCATGAAAGGAATGGAATGCAAAAGATAAAAAGGTCATGTATTGGTTGTCTGCAGTAATTGACAATAATATGCTGGGACATATTAGAAATGCAGAGAATTCATATGCAGCATGGACTATACTTGAAAGTATGTTTTCTGTAAATAAAAAGGCACGAAAGATTCAACTCAAGAAAGACTTGAATACATTAAAGAAAGGGAAGATGTCTATCAATGAGTATGCAGTGAAGGTAAGGAGCATTGCAGATGCCTTGGCAGTGATTGATGCAATGCCCGATGATGATGATTTGGTGTCGTCTACCTTGGGTGACTTAACAATGAGAAGGCTTGGAAGTCTTTTGTAACTTCCATATATGTTAGAAAGCCATTTCCAAATTTTGATGAGTTGGTCTCCCTATTGATCACTGAAGAGATCAACATGCAAAGTGAGACATCTGAAAAAAGTGGTGAACAGGTCCAAACTTTCTACTCCAGTTCAGGAAGAGGACGTGGCAGGTTCTCTTCAAGAGGCCGTGGTACAGGACGTGATAATGACAACCAGCAAAACAGATTGAATTAGCAATTTGGCGATATGCAAGTTTCAAGAGATCGTGGTAACTTTAGAGGCATGGGGAGCTTTAGAGAAAGAGGTGGATGGCAAAACAGAGGTTCTAAAAACTCTGGTATTGTGTGCCACTACTGTGGCAAAACAGGTCATATTGTAGTCCAATGTTATGCTAAGAAAGATGATATCCGTAGTGGTAAGTTGCAGCAAGGAAACTATGCATCGTCTTCATGACAGAATGAAGAAAAAAATGAATGTCTGTTTGTTATGCAGCATATGCTGAATGCTGTTACAGGAAAGGGAACACATGATGATGTTTGGTATGTTGATTCAGGTGCATCCAATCATATGACCAGCCATGCAGAATGGTTTCGAGAGATGCAGGATTTGCAAAATGCAGGTTATGTGCAGACGGGTGATGATTCATGCCACCCAATTTCACACATTGGTAAAGTTCCCTTGTCCTTGCATGATGGTAAGAGAAAGAGTCTTTCAGATGTATTACATGTGCCATCTATTACAAAGAACTTGGTGTCAGTCGGTCAAATGGTAGAGCAAGGGCTGCAAGTCAGATTTAATGCAAAGGGCTGCTTTGTAGAAGACTTCAATGACAAGTGCAGGTTAGTTGCAAAGGGAAGTAGAGTTGGACGTATGTTTACTCTGGATGCTAGAATTCCTACTATGAATGCTGCTATGTATGCTAAAGGAAAAGGTGTTGTTGCAGACATTGAAATTTGGCACAAACGCATTGGACATGCAAATGTACAAAGGCTGAAATTAATGTAGTCCAAAGGGTTGGTTACAGGTTTGCTTACATTTAGAGTTGCTGAATTTCATAAGGTATGCGAAGCATGTCAGTTTGGTAAGCAGGCAAGACAACCCTTTTCACATGACAGAGATGTAAGTAAAAATATCCTTGATGTTGTGCATACAGACATTTGGGAGCCTACACAAAATGTATCTCTTGGAGGCAGTTCATACTTTGTCACATTCATTGATGATTGTTCTAGAAAGCTGTGGGTATATTTTATGAAGGAAAAGAGTGAAGCGTTTGAGCACTTTAGAACTTTCAAGGCTGTAGTTGAAAGAGAAACAGGCTTGAAAGTAAAGTGCTTGAGGTCAGATGGAGTGGGAGAGTACCTCTCAAATGAGTTCAGTGATTTTCTGAGGTCTCATGGGATAAAGAGACAGTTCACATGCAGGTATACCCCACAGCAAAATGGGGTTACAGAAAGGAAAAACATGCATATTGCAGAAGTTGCACGCGCCTTGATGGCTGAAAATAATATGCCTAAGCATTTCTAATCTGAGGCTGTTCATACTGTTGTTTATATTATGAACAGAACTCCCACAGCTGCAGTTCATGGTATGACTCCTGAAGAATGCTTTACTGGCAAGAAGCCTGATGTATCGCACTTGAAGGTATTTGGCTGTGTTGCATATGTTCATGTGCTAGATGAGTTGCGGAAGAAACTGGATCCAAAGGCTGAAAAGTATGTCTTTATTGGATACTCTTTAGAGCAGAAAGGGTATCGCTGTTATAACCCTATCACATGTAAGTTCAGAGTGAGCAGGGATGTCATCTTTGATGAAATGAGCAGTTGGTATGCATCTAGTGGTGATGCACTAGATGATGATGATCATGACACTCATGTGCAGGCTGAAAAGCAAGAATCACAGACTCTTAGTGGACCAGAGACATCATCTGGTAGTCCTTGGTCTGGGAGACTAAGGAGTAGCTCTACATCTTCCAGTGCATCTAGTAGCACTACAAGTAAAGACAAAGGAAAGAATAAAGTGTCAGATGGCATTGATGCAGTTCTTGATGGAGACTCCAGTGGCTCAGAGAGCTTGGATGATGAGCTTGGTATTCCTTCTGTCAGGACACCAAGTGTACAGAGAGCTCATAGTAATGTAAAGGCTCCATTGAGTGGTTCCATGGTACGTAGATCTAGCAGGGTCAGATACCCTATTAAAAGATTTGGTTTTGAAAGTTATGAAGCTCACCATTATGCTTATATGGTGAAACTAGTTGAGGATGTTGAGTCCACTTGTTTTGAGGATGCTATTGGTCATACTCATTGGGATGCAACAATGGATGAGGAGATGGTTGCATTAGAGGCCAATAAGACTTGGGATCTAGTATCATTACTGAAGGGCAAGAAAGCGATTGGATGTAAGTGGGTTTATAAGATTAAGCACAATATAAATGGTTCTATTAGTAGGTACAAAGCTAGGCTCATTGCAAAAGGCTATGCCTAGATATATGGCATAGATTATGATGAAACCTTCAATCCAGTTGCTAGGATGGCAACTGTTAGATGTGTGATTGCTTTGGCAGCAGCCAAAGGTTGGAGGCTGCAACAAATGGATGTGAAGAATGCCTTCTTACATGGTGATTTGCAGGAAGAAGTGTATATGGATCAACTAGTAGGTTATGAAGATTTAGAGCATCCCACATATGTGTGCAGGTTGAAGAAGGTGCTCTATGGGCTCAAGCAAGTACCTAGAGCATGGTCTAATAAGATCAGAGAGTATCTTGTCAATATTGGCTTTTATGTTTTTGATACTGATCACTCACTTTATATGAGAAAGGGAGATGCATGTTTGGTCATCATAGTCATCTATGTGGATAACTTGATTATTACAAGTGATAGTGATAGTGGGATTGCTAAAGTCAAGGATTTTTTGAAGAAGAAGTTTGAGATGAAGGATTTAGGTGAGCTAAGATACTTCCTTGGCATTGAGGTGATCAGATGTGATGATGGTATATGGCTATCCCAAAGATAGTATGGCTTGGATATGTTGTCCAAGTATGGTATGACAGCATGCAAACCACTTTCAGTCCCGTTGGAGAAGAATATAAAGTTGAGTGTTGATGTTGGGGATGAGATAGAAGACCCTACTATGTTCAGGAGGATAGTGGGCAGCTTGATCTACATGACCATTACAAGGCCAGACTTGAGCTACACTGTTGATCTTCTGAGTCAGTTTACGCAATTACCTAGAAAGCCACATTTGGATGCAGTCAGACACATATTGAGATATGTGAAGTCCACATTACATTATGGACTTTTCTATGAGGTAGGTATAGATGTACATGTGTTTGGATACACAGATGCAGATTGGGCTGGTAGTATGTCTGATAGAAGATCTACCTGCGGATACATGTTCTCTCTTGGTAGTGCAGCAGTTGCTTGGAGCAGCAAAAAGCAATCTACAGTTGCTTTGTCGAGTACAAAGGCTGAGTATAGAGGTGCTGCTATTGCAGCATGTGAGGTAGTATGGCTACAAAAGTTAATGGCTGATTTGGATGTGCATGTGGAAGGTCTAGTTGTCATTTATTGTGACAACATGAGCAGTATACAGTTGGCTAGAAACCCTGTGTTCCATGCCAAGACAAAATATATTAAGGTACACTACCACTTTGTGAGAGAGAAGGTACTAGTAGGTGAGATTGACTTGGTGTATATCAACACACAAGATCAGATAGCTGACATCTTCACGAAGGCATTGGGTATAGAGAAGCTTTAAAAATTTCAAAGCTTACTTGGAGTTGCAGAGATGCAAATGAGCTTGAGGGGGAGTGTTGAGATGACAAGCTCAACACATGCAGACATTGATGATGGACCGCCTGGTTAGATGGGTCCACACGTCTACACTTAGCACATTGGTGGTCATTATGACTCTCACATGGCCACTGACTCATTATTTATTATATTCAGGTTGTTACACCTATTTACAGCTGGCATAGTTATAGCGCCAGTCAACTAGTGTAGTCGGTTATGCATTGTTTGACTTAGTAGGCCACTTTCCTTTATGTTGTATCTTATCTATACTTTGTGTACATTGTAAAGTGTGTGGAAGAAGAAGAAAAAATCAGCAAGAAAACGTTTTGGCCTTCATCTCTCTTCTTGTCTCTTGAGTGAGCTTCTCCTTGTGCATTTTGTGTGTGTTCAGCACAGCATCTTGAGCAAGTCCCCCCACCACACTATTCTTGATAGTGATCTACTCGCAAACCAAATCTCATAGCAATCTAAGATTTTTGCTCGACCTTGCGTCTGGTGCCTCCACAGGCACTATCTAAGAGAGAGAGTGGAAGAATGGGAGAGCTTCTTACCCGTTGCTTGCTTGCTCGAACCTTGCTTCTTCTTCTTCACTTCAGCCTTCAAAATCATCCTCTCTCAGTGGCGCGGATCTGATACCATGTCAAGAATCGCATGATGGGGGGATTTTCTTGAGCTACTGCGCCAAATACACATTGTATACACAAGAGGAAGCTCACTCAAGAATACAAGAAGAGAGATGGAGGCCCAAACGTTTTCTTGTTGATTTCTCTTTTTCTTCCACACACTAAACAATATACACAAAGTATAGATAAGATACAACATAAAGGAAAGTGGCCTGCTAAGTCAAACAATACATAATCACCTACACTAATCGACTGGCACTATGTCTTTACTAGCTGTAGGTAGGTGTAACAAACTAAATATAATAAGTGATAAGTCAGTGGCCATGTGAGTATCATAATGACCACCAATGTGCTAAGTGTAGATGTGTGGACCCATCTAGCTAGGCGGTCAATCATTAATGTCTACACGTGTTGAGCTTTTTATATCAACATTCCTAAACCTATCCTTTTTTCCAACCCTCCCTTTTTCAATTAAAATCCCTTCTCTTTCCCTCTTTCTCACGTGTAATCTCTCTTCCCCCTCCCTTTTTTAATTAAACCTCCTCCTCCCCTTTAAAAAAAAAATTAAAACCTCCTCTTTTCTCACTTCTCTTTGTGAGAAATGCGGAATCTAGAGCATGGCAAAGACGGAAGCTATGGAGGATGGAAGGAGAAGTGTGGACTCATAATGGAAAAGACACTGTTTGTTACACAAGTGAATTAGGCTCCAAGATTGAGACTTGGACTCATAAACTCAATCTTGTGTATGTAGACAATGACACTGACACTTCACTGAAAAGAAAAGAGTACTATCATTGCATTAAGAAAAGGAAGCAAGTACAATGCTTTATAGGAAAGTAGGAAACTGCAGTAGGCACCATTGTGCATATGGGATAGGTTAGCCTGCATATCCTTAACCCTGAAATTCCATACAAAGAGGCTGTTTAGTGAATGTGATTGCTGAATCTCAACACCCCTCCTCAATCACAACTAGAAAGGCACAAAGTGTGTAGAGGCTATAATGAGAACCACTGCAAAGTGTGGGCACACCACAAACATGGTAGACACCAGAGGCTGTCGCAGAAAAGGCTAAGTGTGGGCACCAAAACATGATGGACATCCAGAGGCTGTAACAGGGGCCTCACAAAGTGTACAGGGACTGTAATGCCAAGTTACATAAGGAGTTTTACAAAGATTATGGCAGGAAGTATTAGGGCAAGGAAGTACAAGGCTTTTAAAACAGTCTATCAGAGTTATGAGAGTAGAAGGACTGATGAGTCTTGTCCTTCCGATCCTGGTGGTCTTCATCTTCATCTTCTTCTTCATCTTTTGGTCCATGGTCTTCTTCTTCTTTTATAGCTGCAAGATAGGCCTTTTGGGACCTCTTCCTAGCATGACAAAACTTTTCAGTATGTCCGGTCCTTTTGCAGAAGTCACAGAAGAGCGGTTCCTTTTTACCTTTGTATCTGTTGTTTACATAGAACATTTGTTCATCCTTTCAAGTGCTGGGCTCTTCTTTGCTTTTGAGTTTCTTTTCTTCTTCTAACAGAGATGCCTGGATATCAACAAGTTCAGGATTTGGCATGTTGATTAAAGTTGTTGATACATTATTATATTCAGGAGACAAACTCTTAAGTAGAACACCGATGCAAACATCTTCATCCATTTTAATGTTGATTCTTGCAAGTTGGGTTAGGAGTCCTTCCATGTAATTGAGATGTGTGGCAAGTGATGTGCTGGACTTCATTTCGAGCCTGAAGAACTCAATCAAGAGACCATACTTTGATGATTTAGATTGTGCACCGAACAGGGTGTCAAGTCTTTTCCATGTATCCTGTGAGGTCTCACAGTTATCCACATGGTGGATTGTCATCTAGCTCCAGTTTGATAATGGCTTGGGCTCTGTCATCATTCTTTTGCCAAGTAGTTACAAGGTCCGTGTCTCGAGGTTTCTTCTCTTTGCCATTTGTGATGGCCCAGAGACCCTTTTTCATCAAGATGAGCTTGATGCGGGTTTGCCAGGTGTGAAACCCGACTCCTTTGAATCGAGCATTTGGAGAGTCTTTTCCCATGTTGAGGTTGCAAGATCAACAGCAAATCAACACCAAAATTCTGAGATTTTATCAGTAGAAGAGCAGAATGCAGTGTGTCAAGAGACACAGTTAGTGACAATGTGAAAACACACTATGTCAGTGTTGATGTTGAGCTTGATTCTTCTTGTTCGGGATCGTTCGGTCGTTCTTCAATCTTCTCAGGTCCTTCCCCTCCTTGATTTGATGCTGGGTCAATGGATTAGAGTGACAGAGACTTGGGTTAAGTGTTAGGAGAAAGAAAAACAGAGAAAAAAAAGCTTGAGAAATTTTGGCTATGGTGGAATTAGGGTTTCTGAGACAGGGGCCTGGTTTTTTCAACATTGCAGGAGCTATACTTGATCATTTTCAAAAAATTTTACATGCCTAGGAAGCTGACTTCATGGGCTATCAAAGCCCCATGATAATCGTCAAGATCGCTGGCTGTATGAAGCACGCAGAGGGCGCGAACAGATTCGGCGCAGTTTAGGACAGGTTTCTACGATTTCTATAATGCCAGGGTCAGGGCGCAGCAATGTCGTCGATTTACGTGCCAAGATGAAGCGCCTTGAGTAGAGGAACAACTCCCTAGAAGAAATCAAGAGCTAAAATGGCCCGATTGAGAAGTTATTGAAGCTCCAAGTGAGGTAGGTCGTGTCTGGCTATGGCAGACACAGAGCAGAGATTGAGAATTTTCACAATGATGAGCTCCAGATGGTCAAATGTCCTGGATTGATGTGATACAGGGAAGCTTTGTGAGTTGGGAAATACTTTTCCAGAAGGAAGCTCCAAGAGATTTGACCTGTGGAGTGAGATATAAGCAGCTCAATCTAACAGGGTGCTGCTGGCTATGGCTGCCATGGAAGCTTCAGTGAGAGTAGAGTTGGGAGATGAAGTCATGAGCTGACATTGAGCTAGATTGAGGTTGAGAGGAATCAAGAGAGGCTGGAGAAGAAATTCCATGCCCAGCTGGGCCCCATGTGAGAAATGCGGGATCTAGAGCATGGCAAAGACGGAAGCTATGGAGGATGGAAGGAGAAGTGTGGACTCATAATGGAAAAGACACTGTTTGTTACACAAGTGAATTAGGTTCCAAGATTGAGACTTGGACTCATAAACACAATCTTGTGTATGTGGACAATGACACTGACACTTCACTGAAAAGAAAAGAGTACTATCATTGCATTAAGAAAAGGAAGCAAGTACAATGCTTTATAGGAAAGTAGGAAACTGCAGTAGGCACCATTGTGCATATGGGATAGGTTAGCCTGCATATCCTTAGCCCTGAAACTCCATACAAAGAGGCTGTTTAGTGAGTGTGATTGCTGAATCTCAACACTCTTTCTTTCCCCCCTCTTTTTAGTTAAATTCCTCCCCCCTCCCTCTCTCATTTGTAGGGCCTAGGTTCTCTCTCTCTCTCTCTCTGATTAATTTTTTTAATTTAATTTTTTTAAAAAAGTTTTTTGAATATAGTTTTTCACACACTTTGAGAGAGAGAGAGAGAGAGAGGAGAGAAGAAGATGGAACGGGGAAAGAGGAAAGATGTATCTTATTTTTAATTAACATTTTTTTCTCCCCCTCCCCTCCTCTCTCATGTGTAGAGACTAGGTTCTCTCTCTCTCTCTCTCTCAATTAAACTTTTTAATTAAATATTTTTATTTTTTTTATTTATAGTTTTTTGGTCTCACACTTTGAGAGGGAGATAGAAAAAGGAGAAGAAGGATAAAAAAAGAATAAAGAGAGAGAGGGGGGGAACAAAAAAAGAATTATAGAGGAAATATAAAATTTAAGAGGAAAAAGAAAGGAAAAGAGGGAGGGAGCAAAAAAGAAGAGAGAAATTGAACACAGAGAAAATTATAGAGAGGAAATAAAATTTAAAAGGAGAGGAGGGAAGAGAGAGAGAGAGAGAGAATATAAAATTTAAAAGGAAAAATATATAATTTACATAAGAGAGATTGGGAGGGAGAGAGAGAGAGGGATAAAAAAAGGAAAATTAGGAGAAAGGGGAGGATAAGAAAAGGGGGCGGAGAGAAGAGAAAAGAGAATTATATATAGGAAAAATATATAATTTTAAAGGAAAGATATATAGAGGAAAGATAAAATTTTTAAAAAGAGAATTGAAAATACATTACAACAAAAAGGCTCCATTGACACGCTTGTAGATGCAATATTTGAATTGTATTTAAAAATGTTGGACGCGTCTATTACCGCGTCTACTCACGCGTCTAAAATTTCGCGTCTACAAGCGCTTATAGTGAAAGCTACACGTGCATATGGACGCGAAAACAGACACAAATATAGACGCGCCTATTGACGCGCACTGTAAATATATAATCATATTTATAAAAAAGTAGATATATTCACATTCTACGTCTATAGAGGCGTATAACTGCACATCTAAAAAGGTGTATACTTTCTAATTTTTTGACAATTATAGACACACATTTTTCCTGCAATTTAGACGTGCGGATAGATGTGCAAAACAGATTATGAAAAAAAAAGCATATGGCTTTGCAAGCCACATGCTCTCTGGTTTTTTTCCCCCCATCAAATTGTATGCTTAGGGAAAATAGAGAAAGATTATTATTTTGAAAGCAAAAGAATGTGGAGAGCCAAAGTCCATATATTGATAATAACACATGATGAGCGTACTGTACTGAAACATTTGTACATATTTCGAAGTTTTTTGTACTGAAAACAAAACAATGCAGAACACGAAATTTCATATATAAAGATGAAATGTTTTTACATGACGAGTTCTAGTGCTTGTGACCTCAAGCATAGTCGTGGTCGCAAGCACTAGCTGAAAGTAATACATATCAAAAATGAAAACTACAATGCCAAGGGGAGGCATGCATGCACGGGGCTCCTCTACATCTCCTCAAAAGAGGCATCATCATCGCTACCACCACCGCTGTCGGTGCTGTTGCCGCTGCCGCCACCGCTACTGCTAGTCTCCCCTTCGCTATCCTCGACTGCATGAGGGTTCGGCTACACAAAGGATTAAGGTATATAAATACCATTACAAACAATAAATTAGAGTTACATTTACTTTTCATGTAAAAAATAAAACATACCTCTTCTGGCTATGGAATCCTTATGGCACAATTGTATTGCTCCTCCGTCAGTCCCTCCTCCTAGAAATGTTGCCAAGTGGATGCCCAGTTATGACCTCGACGATGGTAGCCTACCTCTCTAGGAGTAGGCATCCTACAAACGATATGATACTACAAAAAATTTTGAATATACAACGTATTAGAACACACTAGATAATGAATTGAAATAAATTACAAAATTTAATTTAAAAAAGAAATAATACTTACAAACTCAGCCTCTCATGACTTCCTACCACCCGATCCATAATCCGATGATCCCATGGTTTTCATCTGGATACGTCGCACCTCTGCATACTGGCGACTTGTCTTTTTCTCTACTGATATCTTCTTGGCCTCTTTTCACTCCCTGTGGTGGCAATTGGGTGGTTGGCCATATCCAGGGCGCCCCTGCTCTTGTCTCCCTAGTGACTCCTTGGCGTGTGTCATAACGTTAGACCTCTTGTAATGAAGCGCATCTCTCACCTTTGACCGTCGCCAATCATTTGAGAATCGTAAATTCTCGGGATTAGGGTACCTTCTATGTACTACCCTTAGCACCTCTTGCCACAAACCACTTTTTTGGTGCTTGAAGGGAATCATACAATCTTTGTATGTGGCATGCACGACACTCCTCAAGTAGGCTATCACTTTCCTCCCCTAAGGGTTATGCAAGATACCACCAATATTTGTGACAGAGTAGTACATTTGTGGAGGCTCACCTCTCTCATTTCCCGGTGAGGGTGATCGAGAGCCACCTCCTAGGCAACCGCCACAAAGCCCTCAACCTCCTCGTCCTGCGGCACTACTCTCCCTCCTCCCTCGACAGGCACTACCCTCTAGCTCACTCGATGCACGTGCTTCTACAGATGCACCTGCTTCAGTTGATCCATGTACTTCAGCTAATCCCTGTGCATCAACTGATGTATGTGTATGCATAGTGTGTGGAGTACATGTTAGTAGAGGTGTACCAAGGTTTGGTGTTTGTGCGACAGTGCTAGGAAAAGATGTGATAGGTGTCCTAGACATGACACTAAAAACCTCCTCTACAGTAGGAGGGCGACCAAGATAACTGGTAATCTCCCCCATGAATTACTCCTTATTCGGAAAACCTCCAAAAAAAACTACTAACACCTCTAGAAAACTCCGCTAACATGTTGTTCATGCGTTTCAACTCAGGATCAGTGCTAGAAGATCCAGGATTCCACATCTACACAAGAAAAAATCCATTACTACCCACGTCACCTGTGTCTATACTTGTGTCTATAACTGTGTCTATTACGTGTCTATATATGCATCTAAAAATGCGTCTAGACTGTCAGCTAGACGCGCCGACAGACGCGCAAAGTTGGACCATGTTTTCCAAAACTGTTATAAAAAACGCGCAAAAAACCTCCATAGATTGTCTGAAGCATGTGAAGAGAGAGAGAGAGAGAGAGAGAGAGAGACAAACAGACAAAGAGAAAGCAAAGAAGATTGAGAGAGAAAAGAAGAACTCAGCTTCTTTGCTTGTTTCGACGGGTGGTGGCTAGGTTGCAAGGTCCTTGTCCTCCTCCTCCCTTC
Source organism: Lygodium microphyllum (assembly GCF_053477565.2). Taxonomy (NCBI): domain Eukaryota; kingdom Viridiplantae; phylum Streptophyta; class Polypodiopsida; order Schizaeales; family Lygodiaceae; genus Lygodium; species Lygodium microphyllum. Next base: position 21,293,622 of record NC_141135.1, on the reverse strand, counting down.
TCTTGGTAGATTGCTTGATTCTTCTTCTCTTCCTTGCTGTTTGGCTCTTTTTCTTTACTCTCTGTCTCTTCCTTTCTCCTCTTTTTACTCTTATTTCCTTTCCTCATTGTCTTCACGAAGTGATAGATAGACATGATTAGTGTGTCGAGCTCGAACTGCGAAAACACGCAAAAAACGCAAGAAAGTATTGGTTTGAAAAGAAAGCCACAAGTTTTTTTAAAAAAAATTATATTCCTATAGCACATCTGTAAGTGCGTGTAATTACATGTCTATATGCATAGATAAAACATATTATATGCGCTGATAGACGCGCAATTACAATTAAACTTATTAAAATGCTAGCTTATGGTTGTTTTTGGATCAACATGACTTTTCTAGTCTTTCAATATCAAAATGTTTGTCTCCATGTTGTAAGTATCCAAAATATTTAGGGAATATGACATATATGCCAAATGAAATCATATATGTCCTTATGATTCAGGTGTAATTATATCGTCATCTTCTACTAGTATGAGACATGCTGAGTTAACAAATAGTACATCCTTCAATGAGGATGAGACATTGCGTCTTCACAATCGAGATGCTTGGCTACGACGGAAAATCAAATGTATGTGTGATCGTTGTCAAGCATTTTTTTTTCGAGCACTTCGAATCACAATGTCACACCTCAGCATGTACGAAGAGTGGGACCAAGAAAAAGATCGAGTAATTTTTACTGCTTTATTTGCACAAATATTATTGGTCTATGCTGTGTCTTCACCATTAAACAAAACCTCATTTTTTTTCATTGAGCAAGATGCAGTACCACATCCTCAAATGGTCCCTCCAGGGCATCGAGAGGCTGCGAAGCCTCGACACGAGGAGGTAGAGTCCTCAAGAAGAGTAGAGACTGATGACGACGATAGCAGCCCTCTTCAAATGCCCCATTAAGTTTTGGAGAAAGAGATTTTGGACAACATGGTGCATGATTTATTTTCCCATGAGGTTCGAGGGGAGGACGCCACTAGAGAGACAAATGACCCGCTACACATAGCGTCGAAAACTCCATTGTACGAAGGTTGCACATACTCCATTCTACGTGCATCTCTCGAGATACTGAACTTACAAACCATTTATGGATGGAGTAATGCTAGCTTGAATGCATTATTGAAGTATGTATCATTTGATATTAATTCATAAATGCTTCTAGACAATATTTGCGGTTTGTTAACTCTGTTGGCACAATATATGTAGGTTATTGTCACAAATGCTTCCAAATGGAAATAAATTACCAATTAGAAGGGAGCAAGCAAGGCGTTTCTTGACATATCTTGGAGGTCTCGATTACGTTAAAATCCATTTATGTATCAATGATTACATCTTGTTTCGTGGGAATCATGCATCTGCACGACAATGTCCTATTTGTGGTGAACCAAGATATAATCAGGAGTTGAAATCAATGGATGTGCCTCGTAAGGTTTTGCGACATTTTCTTATTATTCCACGTATTCAACTTATGTTTAAGTGTGAGTCTATTGCAAGACTCATGTCATGGTATGCTAGTCGCCATTCAAGTGATGGAAAGTGGAGAATTCCTTCAGACACACCAGCTTGGCAACACGTAGACAATTTGTGGCCTACTTTCAAAGAGGAGCCCAGAAATTTGAGATTTGGTCTAGGATTAGATGGAATAAATCCATTTTTCATCAAAATCACCTCATATAGTGTATGGCCAGTGATATTGGTGAACTATAATATCCCTCCGTCCATGGCAATAAAAAAAAGGACATGTAATGTTGTCCCTTTTGATTCCTAGAAAACACAAAGTAAAAAACATGGACATTTACTTAGAGCCTTTGATCAAGGAGCTAGAAATACTATGGAGAGGTATTGAGGTGCAAAATGTGAGTGCATCATTGTCCTCTAGAGATTTCACTTTAAAGGGCATGTTGTTGTGGACCATGCATGACTTTTTAGGCTATGGAGAGTGTTCAGGTAGTTACATACTCTATTTTATTCATTATTACCCTTAATAAAATATATGTCATCATTAACCCACTTGTTTCTACAGGTTTAACTACATCAGGATATGATGCATGTCCAATTTGCGGTCCCTCTCTAGTTTCTTCTAGACCGACACGCTTGAAGAAGGTTATCTATGACAATCATCATCATTTTCTTCCTATTGACCACCCCAAATATGCACCCCCCACTAATGGAATAACTCCACAATCTCTAACCATTCAAGATTGGAAGGATACTTGGACACACGCCAATGATCATCCTCCACTTGGCATGAGTCGGTAACTAGTTTACTTGTTTTGTTTGTTATTAAAGTACACTTCATTATGAGAACAAGAAATATTATGTTGTTTGTGCCTTAGATTATCTGTATTTTTCGTCTCCCAGATTGGTCTGAACTCAAGATTAATCACCTATAGGACCCCATGCATATATTCAAGAATGTTTCCTCTACATTATGGGATCACTTAATTGAGGCTCGAGATTTTGTCAATGTAAGGGAGGATTTACGTAGCATTGGACACATAAGACGAGCTTGGCCACGCATCAAACCCAAAGAAAAGATCGAGTTACCACGTGCAGCTTGGATGTTGTCGAAGGCTGAAGAAAAGATGGTGGAGCAGCAGATATGTAGCTTTCGAACTCCCACAGGATATATGAGATGCCTCAAGGGAGCCTTCATAAAGAAAAAGAAAAGAGATGTGGAGCAACTATCCGGTTTGAAGTCTCACAATTGGCATAAAATGAGATGCCTCAAGGGAGCCTTCATAAAGAAAAAGAAAAGAGGTGTGGAGCAACTATCCAGTTTGAAGTCTCACAATTGGCATAAAATGATTCAGGTAAGGATTTTTATAGCCATAAATATATTAATTAGTGGAGTAACTATGTAGACTAATTAACAATATATGAATATTTACATACAGTTCATCCTTCCTACTAGCATATCCCACTGTGTTTCGAAAGATGTGTGTGATATCATTTACAAGATGGGTGAGCTCGCAAGGTATGTATACATTATACTTATTTTTTAGTTTACATATTACGTACATCACATAGTAAATCCGCTGGAATTTATGGACAAAACTAATCATCATTCTCAATTGCATGTTGGTAGATTTGTGAGTTTGAAGGAAATTGATCCAAATACGTTGTAAGAGGCTCGAGTATTGTCCATTGAGGTGGTTTGTTTGGTGAAGGAAACTTTTCCTCACTCCATTTTGACTACTCAAGTACACTTACTCATACATCTGATTGATGAGATTGCAATTTGTGGGGTAGTTCATGCAAGGTGGATGTTTTTTCTAGAGCGCTTTATGAAAACCCTACAAGATGTTGTAAGGCAAAATGCAAGGCTCGAGGGAAACATGGCTGAGGGTTGGTTAATGCAATCATCCCTTGTACAAATCTCTGAATATCTTACTGAAGTGGACCCCTCTTTACTACGACTATGGAAGGATGATGAAGATTTGAGGATGACCTCTATAATACCTCAATGAAAAGAAAGGAGCAAAGTGCTTATAAAAGAGGAACTTCGTAAGTTAAATGTATTTTGTGTGCTTAACAACGAAGTAATGAGAAAATGGGTGACACTATATAAAAAAGCAAGGGCAAGAAGAATAAGCGAAAGGCAAGCATTTCGTGCTAGACATGGAGGTAATGTCCCATATCCAGAACATTTAAGTGTGCTTCCACGTCATATTGATATAGATTGGCTACATGAAGAAATTGAGAAGATGGAAAAAGAGGAGAGGATGGATATATCGCAAGAGGAGTGGGAATACGCACAAGGTTGCTTATCAAATGTGAGACATACTTATAATTAAATTATCTTTAGTTATATATGATATAATAATTTCACATGTTTCATCTTTTACATTAATATGATCTCAACAATGTACTACTGGTGCACATTGTTCAATGCTAATCGGTGTGAAGGCAAACATTTTTGAACTCAACGTATAGATGATAAGAGAAATACCCAGGATTGTGGTATCCTTGCAAACTTCCAGGATATCAATGGCACCATGGAAGGTTATTGTGGCTTGATCTAAGATATTTTGAAGCTTGACTTTAGGCGATTTTTTATATATGTACTAGATGTGAAGTGGTTTAAAGAAGTAGTAACAACGAGTGAGCATTCCACAATTAGACGTCATCCAAGTGGTTTTGTACTGATTGACTCTACAAAATTTCACCAAGGCGAGAATGACACATTGGTACTACCTCAACAATACGAGCATGTATATTGGAAGCTTTTTATTTTCATATATATTACTTCTTGATACATTCTCAAAATACAATAAATATCTAAGTTGCTTACTTTTTGTTTTTTAAGTGTACGTTGTGTATCATCCAATGGTAAACAATAACCGATGGTGGCATGTCATCCTGATATCTAATCGTTTAAAACCAATATATAACAATGCTACCAACATAGAGATAGTTGATGACAATCCGATAATCAATGATGATGTACATGATGATGCCATGATTGATTATATACATGATGTAGTGAAAGATGATCCCCACGAGGATGTTCAAGGAAGCGCAGAAGAGGATAACAATATGGTTGCAGATGATGATGAAGAAATTGACCATAGCAATACATCTGACAGTGGGATAGACTTAGTTGTTTCATTGCCTATTGGTAACATAGACCTAGAGGTAGATAGTCTAGCAAGGGCCGATCTCATTGAAGATGAGATTGATCATTCATTATAGCATATAATTAGCTTTGAATGATTAGATGTACATTTGTTTAGGAGTGTGATTTCATAAATCTCAACATAATGTGCCTACAAAGAAAGAAACATCCACAATTTATTAGCATAAGCAAGGGAAACATTGTTCTCATTTCACAACCATGAAAATTTCCCACTAGAATGTGGTTGTTATACCTCACAAGTTCCACCATCTTGTATATAGTCTCCCATGCTCTCTTTGAAGTGTGATGCAAGATGAGGATAGAATGTATAAATTGCTAAAATCATATGCATGTGATCACTTTTCTATAAGATACAATAGTTCTAAAATATGTGTACGATTGCAAGCTCTCATTTACTTATAGCATCTTAATATGCTCATCGTGAACATCAAACCAAATAGCTAATTCACACCTCTTCTTTTGTTCATTTTTGAAGGCCCTCTTCAAGCATCACATGCAACTCATGGGTGTATGAAAATTTGTTATGTCTTGTTTCATAATCTTTTGCTTCTTCTATGTAAATATCCATGGAGCATGAGGTACAAATTTGGTGTTTCCATTTGTTGCCACCACAACAGAAACGAGGCATAGACGCGCATGTTAGACATGCAAAGTCGGGCACGTCTACCATTGCATCTATATGCGCATGTAAAAGAGCGTGTAAATAGACGCAAATTTTGTGTCTATATATCCGCACACATAGACGCGAATATAGACGCGTTTTCAGATGCGTAAATATTTAACCACTTGAAATTGGACTTAATATAATAAAAAAACGAGAGTTAATAATTATTTTTGCATTGTTCTGTAATGAATGGCAGTTCCTCCAGTTGACAAGCCTGATATAAGTAATTAGCGGCAAGTGACACAAACCTTATTATACAATTAGTAGCAAGCATTGCATGTATCTCATAATTTCTCTACTTGAAGATGATAAAAAATACTTCCTTTTTATTATGGAAAATTCAATTTAGCTTTAAACTTGACTATTGATTCTTGAGTATGCACATGTGCGTATGATATTTTCCATAGAATTAAGAATACACATTGAATCATTAAGCGAATTAAGTATGTTACAGTGAATGATCCATCTTATCTTCAATGAGATCAGCCCTTGCTAAACTATCTACTTCTAGGTCTATGTTACCAAGAGGTAACGAAACAAATAAGTCTATTCCACTATCAGATGTGTTGCTATATTGCTCAATAACTTCATCATCATCAACCACATTATTGTCCTCTTCTGTGTTTCCTTGAACATCCTCACAAGGTTCATCTTGTACTATATCACACATATCATCCATTATGGTGTCATCATGTATATCGTCATTAATTGTTGGATTGTCATCTGCTATCTCTATGTCAGTAATATTACCATATATTGGTTTTGAACGATTAGATATAGGGATGGCATACCACCATCGTTATTGTTTACCATTGGATGATACACAACCTGTATTTGAAAAAAAAAAGCAAGAAACTTAAATACTTATTATATTGTGTATATGTATCACATGTGTACATTTAAAAAATTTAGCTTTTACATACATACCTGCTCGCATTGTTGAGGTAGTACTAATGTTCCATTCTTGTTTTGGTGAAATTTTGTAGAGTCAATGATTACAAAATCACTTGGATGACGTCTGATTGTGCAATGCTCACCATTTGTTACCACTTCTTTAAACCACTTCACATTCAGTACATATATAAAGAATCCGTCTGAAGTCAAGCTTCAGAATATCTTGGATCAAGCCACAATAACCTTCCATGGTACCATTGGCATCCTTGAAGTGAGCAAGGACACCACAATCTTGGGTATTTCTCTTTTCATCTATACGTTGAGTTCGAAGATGTTTACCCTCACACCAAATAGCATTGAATAATGTGTACTAGTAGTAAAAGATTAAGATCAAACATGTCAATTTTTTATATAAAATATAACTAGAAATAAATTAATTGATAATATGTCTCACCTTTGATAAGCAACCTCGTGCGTATTCCCACTCTTCTTGAGATATATTAATTTCCTCATCTTTTTCCATTCTCTCCATTTCCTCATTTAGATGATCTGGAAATGAGACATTACGTCTATATTTAGTGCGAAATGCTTGTCTTTCACTTTTTCTTCTTGCCCTTGCTTCATTATATAGTGTCACCCATTTGCTCATTACATCACTATTGAGCACACAAAAACTATTTAACTTATGAAGTTCTTCTTTTGTTAGCACTTTACTCATTCCTTTTCCTTGAGGTATTATAGAGGTCATCCTCAAGTCTTCATCGTCTTTCCATAGTCGTGGTTGAGAGGGGTCCACTTCAGCAAGATATTCAGAGATATAAACAAGGGATGATTGCACTAACCAACCCTCAGCAATGCTTCCCTCAGGCCGTGCTTTTTGCCTCACAAAATCTTTCAAGGTTTTCATGAAGCGCTCAAGAAAAAACATCCACCTTGCATGAACTGCCCCACAAAGTGCGATCTCATCAATCAAATGTATGAGTAAATGTAATTTAGTCAAAATGGAGCGAGGAAAAATTTCCTCCACCAAATAAACCACCTCAACAGATAATACTCGAGCATCTTGCAATGTGTTTGGATCAATTTCCTTCGAGCTCGTGTATTTGTCAAGATGTATTTGACAATTATTTATTTTTGTCTAGAAATTCAAAGAGGTTCACTACATGATGTATATAATATATAATGAAAAAATACAATGTATATAAACCTCACAAGTTCTCCCATCTTGTAAATGATATCACGTACATCTTTGGATACACAATGGGATATGCTAGTAGGAAGTATGAATTAAATGTAAATAATATTCATACATCAAATTATTAGTTGAGGAAAAAGTCATTATACCCCAAAGTTTACACATAGTTACTCCACTAATTAATATATTCATGGTTAGAGATACCCTTACTTGAATCATTTTGTTCCAATCGTGGGACTTCAAACCAGATAGTTGCTCCACACCTCTTTTCTTTTGCTTTATGAAGGCTCCCATGAGACATCTCATACATCCTGTGGGTGTTCGAAAGCTACATATATGTTCCTTCACTATTTTTTCCTCGTTCTTTGAAAGCATCCAAGGTGCATGGGGTAGCTCAATCTTTCCTCTGGGTCCAATGCGTGGCTAGGCTTGTCTCATGCGACCAATGTTACGTAAATCCTCACTTACATTGATTGAATCACGAGCCCCTATCAAGTGATCCCATAATGTAGATACAACATTTTTGAATATGTGCATAGGGTCCAACAGGTAATTGATCTTGAGTTCAGTCCAATATAAAAGATGAAAAAATATAGAGAACCTAACAAACAAACAATATATTATGTAAACAATTCATCATGCTAAATACTTTAAAGTCAATCGAGAGAAATATACTTCTTACGGCTCATGCCGAGTGGAGGGTGGCTGTCGGCATTAATCCATCTCTCCTTCCAATCTCAAATAGTTAGAGATTGTGGAGTCATTCCATTAGTAGGGAGAACATATTTGGGATGGTCAATAGGAAGAAATCGATGATGATTGTCATAGATAACCTTCTTTAAACGTGCTGGCATAGAGGAAACTAGAGAGGGACCGCAAATAGGACATGCATTATATCCTGATGTGGTTAAACCTGAAAAAACAAGTGAGTTAATAATATGCAATTGATTCAAGTCTTGAATTTCAAATATAGAGTGATATACATGTACCTGAACACTCTCCATATCCTGGAAAGTCATGCATGGTCCACAACAACATGGCCTTCTAAGTGAAATCTCTAGAGGATGCAAATGCGCTTGTATCTTGCACCTCAATACCTTCCCATAACATTTCTAACTCTTCAATCAAAGGCTCTAAGTAAATATCCATGTTTTTTACCTTGTGCTTTTCAAGAATCATAAGGGACAACATTAGATGTCCCTTTTTAATTGCCATGGATGGAGGAATATTATAGTTTACTAATACCAGTGGCCATACACTATATGATGTGCTTTTGATGCCAAATGGATTGATTCCATCCATACCTAAACCAAATCTCAAATTTCTTGGCTCTTCTTTGAAAACGGGCCACAAATTGTTTATATGTTGCCATGCCGGTGTGTTTGTAGGGATCCTCCATTTTCCATCACTTGAACGATGACTAGCATGCCATGACGTGAGCTTTCCAATAGACTTACACTTGAACATAAGTTGAATACATGGAATATTTGAAAAATATCACAAAACCTTACGAGGCATATCCATTGACTTCATCTCCACTTCGTATCTTGATTCACCACAAACAGGACACTCTCGTGCGAACTCATGAATCCCACGAAATAAGACACAATCATTGACACATGCATGGATCTTGACATAATCGAGGCATCCCACAAATGTCAAGTAATGTCTTACTTACTCTCTTAGTTGGCAATTTGTTTTCTTTTGGAAGCATTTGTGATAATAACCTACATATATTTTTAAAAGTGAGTTAAAAAAAGACCAACATATATTTTTGTCTGATTTCAAAATAGAACAATTAATATTATCATTCATAAGCCAAACTAAATTGATACCTACTTCAATAACGCATTCAAACTGACATTACTCCATCCATAAATTTTTTGCAAGTATCTCGAGGGACACAGGAAGAACGGAGTACGTACAACCTTCATACAATGGATTAGATGACGCTACTATTAACCTCGAGTCAAGATGGCGAAAAATGAAGGAAAAAGCAAAAAAAGGACAGAAAAAGAGCAAAAACACGCAGGCGACTGCTAAAGCTAAGCCGGGACAAAAAGCACAATTTTAAATGAAAGGCGCCTCAAAAACTTGGAAAACTTTTGTAAAAGAGCTCCAGGCTCCCTCTTGTGCCAATTGTAAAATATTAGACGGGTGTAGGCTAAAGGCATAATGCTAGAAGAGTAAAATTGAAAAAGGACCTTGCCACAATGGCCGGTCATGTAAAAAAGGGGATGGGTGCCCATGGGATTTTAGGGCTTGTATTAAAGTTCAAAAAAATGAATGGAAGCTCATTCTTTGGTGTCTGGCTAACAAGAGCTCTTATCTTCTTCTCTTCTTCTCCTCCTTCTTGCTTGTGTGTGCTCTTGAGAGAGGAAGTGTGAGAGTATGAGGGAGTGAGTGTGTGGGAGTGGGGGATCAAGAGGGTGAAGCTCTTCACCATCTCCTCTTCTTCTCTTCTCTTCTCTTCTATTCTCTTTTCTCGCATGCGCGGCTATGGAGGATGGAGCTTGGCGATGAAGGAGGCTTGAGGATTCTTAAGCTTACATCAAGAATCGTGGAGCTACCGAGGTGTGTGAGGGAGGAGGCTACTCACATCGACATCAAGGTAAGCTCACTACCCTCGTAGGATCGATGGCGCGTCGGATAGGTGAGAGATAGCCATTAGAGCTTGCTTGAAATGCTTGAAGCAATAAGCGGTCCGTGGGTCTTGGCGGTTGAGCGTGAGCTCCCTCTACATTTTGATTCCATTGCCAGGACCAATGGATTCAAGCTTGAGCACTTGCACGTCTCATATCGAGCATCGAAGTAGGGGATTCATCCCCGAAACAGAGCTTGAGATAGGTAGGAAGTTTGGTGTTTTTGATCTTCAAAGACAAGTAAGTATTTTGGGACATTTTGTGTGTTTGATGATTGGAAAACATGGAGAAATTATTTCAGTTTTTTGCTTTCGATTCTTGTTGCGTTTAGAGTAGGCTAACATTAGGAAATCGCACCCGAGAGGCATAGGATTTGCTGCTATAAAACAGGGAGAAAATCGGGAAAAACAAGTGAAAAATGGAGGAAATGCTCATTTGAATGTGTAGGAATCGCAAGGAGAGTGATCGATAACATCCGGGTAATGTCCAGCAAGGGTATAAGCTCTTGGAGGGCAAGGAAATCCTCATTTGCAACTAGTTGAGAGTGAGAGAGAGAGAGAGAGAGAGAGAGAGAGAGAGAGAAGAGAGCTTGGGTGACCCATTTCGATCGATCAGCATGAAAAGTTATGTTGCTATCGGCGATTCCCAGGTATATAGATCTCTTCCCCATCACTCCAGCATCATTCCTGTTGAATCTTGTAGCTTGTAATAATCAATACCTTAAGATTTTTGACGATTTCATGCTCGAAAGTGCGTTCGGATTGGCGGGATCGGACATCCGATCCAGTGTCCGATTCTCAGAATCGGATGCTCGGACAACCGTCCGATTGGACCATCCTGTTCGATTGGACCACTTGGACCAACCGGTCCGATTTTGTAAATCGGACCATAGAAAATCGGACCACCTATCCGATCGGACATCACGTCCAATCGAGGCAATCGGACCCACCCCTATCCGATTCGTAGAATCGGACCCACGAATTAGGACACGTCAGCAATCAGACCACCCACCTGGTCCGATCGGACCACTGGTCCGATTTTTCGAAAATCGGATACTTGATCCCTGTCCGATTCTGAGAATCGGACAGCTCAAAATCGGACCCACCTGATCCGACCACTGGTAAATCGGATGTCCGATTCTCAGAATCGGACACACCCTTAGGCAGAAAAAAGAAAACATCAAAAATTGACCCCCGCGACCGACTGGAAGCACAACCCGCTCTAGGACAACATATTAATGAACGCCTTGTAGGCAGTTCTCAACGTAGGAGTCACGACCAAGGCACAAGGGGACAATGCTGGAGCACTCCCCAGTGATCTGACGCGTTGAGAATAGAAATCCAATCGTAGGACCTGTGATCGACCCCCGAGTGAACAGCGAGAAGCAGCGCAGGCCCTAGAATCCGTTAGAATGGCCAGGACTTGAGCGACGAAGCTTATCAGGCCTGAGACGAGACAAGAGGACGTAAGGCATATAGAGATTGTTTGCTGCACTCACATTGAATTCCGCACTTGAAGTACACATAAGAAAGTTGAAAGCCTGATTGACCACAAGTCCACGAGAAATGACACACACTGAGTGGTCATAAATTGTGTATTGTATTCAATAAGTCAAGGAATTCACTCAGATAAAACCACTCAAGGAACCCACCAGCAGGAGAGAGCCAAGACATAGACAAACCATCAAAGCGCAGAGTAGGACCAAGCAAGGAGCGCCAACAACATGGATCTTTCAAGTCTATTCAACCTGATCGACAGCTTAGTGGAGCGTGATAACTCAACCATGGTGGAAGAGAGCTCAGACCATCGGTCTAATGAGGAGCTTGATTTGAACGTATTCCTAGATGCTATTCAGCAGCTGGTAAGCAGTTACAACGCGCACGCCCGGTACGAGCACTACGGCAGGACAACAGATGCAATCATCGTAGATCTAGAAGATGAGAGAAGGCTAGCCCGCAAAGCATTGTAGAGCATAGCTGAGTACAATAGGGATCAGTAGGCTAGGAGCATGGAGCTACATGAGGTGCAGCATGTGCTAAACTTAGCTGGTCGAAACCGAACGGACCATGAGAGAGCACTAGAGGGAGACTTGACGTTGAGCGAGCTTCTCATGAAGCGGCTGCTTGATAATACAACAGCAGAGCAAAGTGCCACCGCACTAGTGACGTCGCTGCTCACAGGATTAGGGCAAGCCAAGGCTCAAAGAGCCATGCCAAAATACCGATTGTTGCCAAACAACTCGATAAGTACTAACCTCATGACAACCCATACAGCTTTGTTGAGCAGTTTGAGCAAGTCTGTGAAGCCAACGGACTCAACAACCAAACTCAACGCTTGCAAGCGTTCGGGATTTGCCTAGGCGACAAGGGTAGGACGTGGTATACGAGCTTAGATGCTACAGAGCGTGCCAATTTCAATAGCCTCAAGGATCTCTTCATTAAGAGATTTGCCGAGCCTGGATACTCCGATAATCTACTAGTACGCTTGATGAATGTCAAGCAGAAAGAGAAGGAGGACATCCGCAACTACGTAACCCATGTGAGGAGCCTCTTCAAGAGAATCCCTATGGGCGAGCGACCGACTGAAAGAGCAGTTTTGACTGTGTTCATCAGCGGCATTCAGGGGTAGGACGTGGTATACGAGCTTAGATGCTACAGAGCGTGCCAATTTCAATAGCCTCAAGGATCTCTTCATTAAGAGATTTGCCGAGCCTGGATACTCCGATAATCTACTAGTACGCTTGATGAATGTCAAGCAGAAAGAGAAGGAGGACATCCACAACTACGTAACCCATGTGAGGAGCCTCTTCAAGAGAATCCCTATGGGCGAGCGACCGACTGAAAGAGCAGTTTCGACTGTGTTCATCAGCGGCATTCAGGAGGAGGAGTTATATAAGGCTTTGGTAGGCAATTCGAGCTGGCAGCGAGAGGCGATAGCTAGAGTGTTTGAGGAAGCCATCAAAGTCTATGATCGGTTGAAGGAGCCGAACTCCAGGAGCTCGAATCTAGAGGAGACCAACTCGCGAAGCTCAGAGAGAACGTCAGCCTCTAGTGAGCGATCAATCCCATCATCCCAAGATAAGGAGAAAGCCACTGAGACAGACCAAGGCTTGGCTGATGTCAAGATGGAATTAGCCAAGTTGCAAGACATGTTGAGACGACCAACGCGCCTGCATGTCCAATGTGTGTACTGTGGCGAAAACCACTTGCCGGCCGAGTGTCAAGATCCTAGGTCAAGACTTGTGCTAACTGCGATAGGTTCGGCCATGATGTCGCGCATTGTAGATTACCAAGAAGACTTTCGTACTCGCAACCCTACGGCTAGCCTTACCTAGCGAATAGGCTGCAGCCATTCTTCGGAAGGGGAGCCCCACTGGCTCTTCCCGTGCCTAACGATATGAAACCAGCCATCCCTAGAATAGACATAAACCCTATGGGCATTCCTAGACCGCCTGGTCCTTATGTGACCCATCCACCGAGCGACGCTCCAGTCCACTACGTGGAGGAGCTGAATGAGGAAGAGACCTACATATACCCTTACGTCTCACACAACGACGAGGGCAATGTAGTCCTCATGGATTATTGACCCGTGCCGGTGATGGCGTTAGAAAGGGGATGAGGTAGAGGCCTGGGGGGCAGACGCAGGATCCAATCATCTGTTGGACTTGTGGTCACCCAGGTCATGTTTCATCACGCTGCCCTGAAAGAGAGTAGCAAAATAGAGGCAAGGCGGACCAATGGTGTTTAGAGTGCAGAATCACCCATCTCTTCATCGATTGCTCAAAGCGAAAGCCATTTGCTAGCTCAACCAACGTACCATCTATCCCATTGGCACTGTTTGTTTTCAAAAACCTCGATAGGGAGGCCAAACCTATCCCATTGCGGGTCATGACCCGAGCCCAAATGAAGCAGGCCAACATCTCTCTGCCAGGACCTAGCAATCTTGACGTAGCCTCAATAGGAAAGAAAAGTCGTAGGCGGAAAAAGAAGATATCGGAAGCTAAAGTCGCACTAAAAATTGAGAGTGCTACAACTCTGCCTGCTGGAAAGAAGGTCTCTGATACAGAGGCAGAGACTTCAGCCCCTAAGATGGCGGAAAAGGGAAGCGCTAAGGTAGGGGAATACCCGCATCCGAAGCGACAGTTAGAGGCCATAGAAAAAGTGAAGAAATGGGTAAAGGAGGCTCAAGAGCATCTCAAGGATGCTGAGCCCATCATAGAGGATGAGATCGATGATCTCTCCAGTGTGAGCACACCAATATCATCTCCTCAACCAAGGTCGAGAGACACAGGTGCACCATAAGCAGTGCCGCTAAGACCAAGCCTTGACGCTACAGGGCCACAGATCAGTCACGGCCATTGGCCAGGACAATCTAGGTTAGGGAACAAGGATCTCTTGACCATGCTAGTGGCCACTCCTATAACACTTTGCCTAGGAGATCTGCTTAGGCAGCATCCTAACCTATGGCAAGATCTTAAGCAATGGGTTGAAGGGTCACAAGAGCATGTCACGCAGACCCTCAAGACAATGACGCACAAACGAAAATACCGAGCTTCACGCTGCACTCTATGCCTAAATCCTTACACGTCAATGCCTTCTGGGAAGGTTCTGAGATGCATGCGGTCTTGCCGGTTTTAGCCCTAGGTGACACAACAAGAAAGGGAATCGTAGACACGGGAGCTGGGGTTAGTGTGCTTAGCCATGCAGTGCTTCAGACTTGGGGAAACTCGCCTGTCAAAAATGCTAGGTTTAATGTCACGTTAGCAAACAGTATGAGAGTGAAGCCATTCGGGGTACTTAAGAGTTGGCCAGTGAAGATCGCAGGTGTCCAGTTCTCTGTTGACTTTATAGTCATGAAGGGAGTGGACTACAATATCATATTAGGCCGACCCTGGATGCGCAACGCTAGAGTCATTGAAGATTGGGGTAACGGCTTGATCTTCCTTGGCAATAGAACGGATGCCGTAAGGATAGAGATGGACACTTGGAAGACCTCACTAGTCGACCTAGACGCCATCTCTACTATGCTCAAGGGTAACACTCAGGTCAAGAGGTCTTATGGGCCCTTGAACAAGTATATCCCATGCCCAGAGAATGAGCGGGATTGGATGCACATTCTCGCTACAATCGACCTGTCATTCTCAGATCATGAGGCATATGAGCAAGCCATCAAAACGATCGGCAAGTCTAACGAAACACTCTCTATACCAGTCTGCATGATGGCAGGAAGCCTCCGTGGAAAGCCTAAGCCTGTCACCTTCCAAGTACCATCCAACAAAAGGGAACTCCAGGGGATACTGGAATACCTAATGGACAAGCTAGCTGGCAATCTAGCTGCAAACTTCAAACCACTCCAGGATCTCTTAGAGGAATCCAAGTGGCAATGGACCAGGGTGTATGATTTAAACCTCATGTATAACTGGACCCTAGTTCCTAATCAACGACACAAGACATACCAAACCCTAGGAGACGACGAGCATTCGGATGACAAACATTCTAGCGACAAATACAAAGACTACCAATCCTTCAATGATGAGAGTGAGGGTGAAGTAGATACCGTAGAATACGACACTGAAGGACAAGAAATTGAGCAGATACGAGAAGAGTCCAAGCCGCAAAAAAGACAGACCTTTAGGATATAGTGAGGAGTCATGCGCATGGAATGTGATCGCGCATTGTTGGAACACGTAGGAGCCATAGACCTTGAGCAAGCAGGCCTAGCCTAGCTAGGAACGACATCAGTACTTAGGACTGAATCACCATCTAAATTACGACCACTAGGGGAGACCATCTCTTCTAGCGAAGATGGAGGGTTTGATTCTGAATCGGAAGTTAGTTCGGATAGTGATCCAGAGATCCCTAGGCCACCCATGACCAGACGTACCAAGGGGGACCTACCCCTCCACTTGAAGCGCAGATGGTTAAGGCAGAAAAAGGCAAAGCAACCCAGGGATACACGAATAGAAGAACAACGAAAGCCACGGGACCTCCCTAAACGTTTCACGAAATTCAAAAAAGGGGATAGGGTAGTAGTTCTATTAGGTACCAAACGTCAAGGGCAGACGAGCGAACCAATTGAGGGACCAACAAAAGTCAAGGAGGTAGACTTAGCCCAGGAAGGGGAAACACCCCGACTAGTATTCATTGCCGATGACTTCACTAATGAAGAAGAAACGAGTCTTGCGCTCTCTTGCGAGAGTATATAGACGTGTTTGCCTGGTCCTTAGAGGAGCTTCAGGGGGTAGATCCGAGTGTCGTGACTCACAACATACCCATAATGCCAGACACAACGCCAGTCAAGCACTCATACTGTCAAAGAGGAAATTGACAAGCTGATGAGAGCTAGATTCATTTACAAAATTGACCACATAGAGTGGGTATCGCCCATAGTTATTGTGATGAAGAAGAATGGAAAAATCCTAGTGTGCGTTAATTACAAGTAGGCGAATGCTGCTACGAAGAGGGACAACTATCCATTGCCGTACACCGAGCACATCCTTGAGAGGGAGGCAGGCAAGGAAGCCTACAGTTTTCTGGATGGCTTCTCAGGGTACAACCAGGTGCAAGTGCATCCTGTGGACAGGCACAAGACCGCCTTTACCACTGAGTGGGATGTCTTTGCATACATAGTCATGCCCTTTGGGTTGACCAATGCCCCTGCCACTTTCCAACGTCTCATGTGCACCATCTTTAAGGACATGCTCCGCAAGGAGTTAGAAGTCTTTGTTGACAATCTCTGTGTCCACTCGACCTAGATCGAACACTTAGACAAACTCCGTGCAGTCTTTGAGCGGTGTCGCTTGTATCGTCTCTCCTTGAACCCCTTAAGGTGCCAGTTTTGGATTAAGCACAGATGCATCTTAGGGCACGTGGTGTCGAAGAACGGCATTGCCACTGACTTCTCGAAGGTCAGGGTTATTGTTTGACCTTCCACCCCCAATTAACTACAAGGGAGTTCAATGCTTCTTAGGCCATATGGGGTACTATCGGCGGTTTGTACTGAACTATGCGTTGATCGCCACACCATTATACAAGCTGTTGATTGTCTTCGAATGGACTGAGGCATGCCAACAAGCGTACGAAGAATTGAAAAAGGCTCTAACAATAGCACCAATTCTATGAGCCCCAGATTGGGACCATTGCCTTCCATGTGCACATCGACGCTTCTAAGTCTGTCGTGGGGGCAGTGTTGTGCAAACCTGGTGAACACAACTTAGATTATCTAGTGAGCTTTGCTAGCAGACAACTCACTAAGATGGAAATGAACTACTCGATAACAGAAAGAGATGGATTAGCCATGATGTTCGCTATGAAGAAATTTCGGCATTATCTTTTGGCCACATCCTTTACATTCTTCGTGGACCATCAGGCCTTGCTCTATCTCGTAAACAAACCTTGTGCTACAGGATGCATAGCTCGATGGCTCCTTCTGCTTCTAGAGTTTGATTTCTCCTTGGTAGTACGAAAGGGAAAATAGCATTACATGGCTAATCACATGTCACGCATCCCCACGGGAGAAGCCGCTGGACAAGGTTTCGTTGATGAATTACCCGATATCCATCTATTTAACCTGTCTAGCGAGAGAGAGTTATTCAAGACTGATCTAACGCCATATTGGACGGATGATATAGTCCAAGTGCTTGAGCACAGACTGCCTAAGCAACCAATAGAAAAAGCCCGACTTAGGCGATTAATCCTTAAGATCCAGCCCTATCAGCTGATTGCAGGACAACTCTATAGGCTGGGGCAAGATGGATTGCTGCGTAGATGCGTATGCAAGCACGAGATGTACGATGTGCTCTCAGAGGCACACAATGGCATTGCCGGAGGACACTTTAGCGGGGACACGATAGCACGAAAAGTGCTGTAGTCTCAACTGTGGTGGCCCACACTTTTCCACAATGCAACACGATTCATCAAGCATTGTGACGAGTGTCAACGGACAAAAGTCCCGATTCGCAAGGATCATATGGAGTTGACCCCAGTTATTGCTCGACAACCTTTCGAAAAATGGGGCATCGATTTCAAAGGACCCATCAATCCTGCGGCACAATATTCACAAGCCAAATATATAATTGTGGCCACAGACTACACCACAAAGTGGGTAGATGCAAGAGCGACACGTAAGAATGACGCTAGGACGACTGTCAAGTTCTTATGGGAGCAACTAATCTCGCGATTCGGCTTCCCCATAGAACTAGTTAGTGACCAAGTCACACACTTCATCAATGAAGTGATAGCGCACCTCCTGTCCACCTTTCTCATTATCCATCGCAAATCCTCACCATACTACCCTCAGGCGAATAGCCAGGAAAAATCAACTAATAAGATTCTTGTCAATGTCTTGACTAAAGTAGTCTCAACCTCACACAGCGACTGGGACAACAAGTTGATGGTAGCTTTGTGGGCCTACCACACAGCTTATAAAATGGCTGTCGGCCAAACCCCCTTTAGGCTGACCTATACAACTGAGGCAATTCTACCATTAGAATTCTTCGTTCCTAGCCTGAGAATAGCACTTCAAGAACGATGGGAAGGGAAGCAGGCATGGATGCAATGCCTAGTCGAGCTTGAATGCCTATCAGAGACTCGTCTTCTAGCCACCCACGCTCTTATCTGTGAGAAAGCCCGACGCAAGAGTTGGTTTGACAAGCATGTCAAGCAGTGGAGTTCGAACAGGGTGACTTAGTGCTCCTTTACTCAGTTAAGGGGCATAAGAAAAAAATGAAATTCAGAGGTCTCGGACCCTTCAAGGTTCGTGCAATCAGCCAAACTGGCAATGTTGAGCTTGAGACACTAGACGCTGAGGGAATAGGCTTCTTCAATGGCAGTCGTGTCAAGAAGTACTACCCTCCCACGCATCCTTTGCATGAGCCACCATTGTTAGAACCACCGGTCAAAGTACGAGTAGCTACAATCACTGACATCAACGAAGAGGATGAGGAAGCCGTAGAACCCACTTATCTCCGTATCACGGTCACTACCAAGAAAACATACTCTTTCAACGCCTTGATCGATGAGGGAGCAGACTTCAATGTCTTAACCCGCAGTCATTGGATCCAACTTGGCAAACCACTACTTCAACCCACAACTGCCAAATTAAACCCATATGCGGCCCACTCATACGCACTTCTCAGCAAGTGCAGAGTCGCCATTTCTATCGAGTCTGAGACTGTTCCAATGCTTTTTTACGTATTGCCAAGTGCTACAGACGCAGGCATGGAGTCACTGCTGAGGCGAACCTTCAAAAATCAGACTCACTGCAATGTTGATTATGAGTCGCAGTGCATCCAGCTAGCAATAGGCAACGTGCGCATTGTCACAGCTTTCAGCAAGGGCTGCGTGATACCATCACCGTCCGCAAAGCCACCAGTAGAAACATCCGTAGGCAAGACTAAGGAGGGGGGTAGTGCGCGGCCGCCACTCCCCGACTTCCATAAACCACAACCCACAGCAGCCAAAGCTAAGGCCCTACAGCCTCGCCTTCAATGGGTGCCTAAACAGCCGCAACAACCGCCTAGGAGTCGACGCTCCTATTCTCATAAGACCCAGAACTCTAAACCTAGGAGGCCAAGATGCAATCATAGGAAGCGCCGTGTGATCAAGCAAAGATGGGTCCCTAAAGCCCTCTTGCATGCGCAAGGCTACTACGAGAGAAATACTTGGCTGTGGATCCGTAAGGCCCCCACAATGAGAGGCACTATTCATACGCCACCCCCAAGCTTGATCAGCCCACGTCCCATAACACCTCAAAACCATAAGCTGCAGTGCTCTCCAGAGCCCCAGCCATCCAACTCATCTACGCTTCGGCCCAAAAGAGTTGCACAGGCCTATCGGCCTAAGCAATAGCCCCCACTATCACAGGAGGCATCATCTGACTAAGTCAATTCGACTCCCCAAAGAAAACCTGAATGCAGCAGTCCATCTGTTGTGGCTGACCCTAATCCACCCATATTCCAAACAGCCCAACTGCAAGCTCAAGGAAACTCCCAACCGCAACTCTGTATTGTCAAGGCCTCTAGTTCTAGGAAACCTCGACCACCCGTCGGTCTTACGCCCTCATATGAATGTAAGTCCTTTTTCGCGCTGGCCGCCGCCGACCTTACTGAGGACACCGGGGATGACGTGGTGGAATACATTAAATGACTCGATGCCACCTTCGTGTTGCTAGCCCTCAGCTACTACGACCGCTTGGACTTAGTCTATTAGAAGAACCCTTTGCAACGGAAGTGCGCAATATGCCTTGCTCTTGGGAGACCTTTGAATTCGCATTTGCAAAAGCTTCTCGCTCTGCTGTTGAGTTGCTCAACAGTGAGATCTCCAAAGAGCAAGCCATTAAACAACATCTCATCACATCCTATGATCAGTGAACCACTTCTGCTATCACTGATCAGGAAATCACAGAGTTATCCAAGCTCGCTGAGACTGACTCCATGTTTTTGAAGCATTGGTACACTCTTAGGCTGCAATGGGAAGTTGAGGGGTGCTGCATAATGACCAACGTTGAGCAGCGCCGCGCAATCAAAACAACAGAGTACGATCCCACTTACATCGCGCCAACCTCGTATCGAGTATTAACCACTCTTGGTGGCCGACCCATGGAAGAGTTGTCAAGATTGTGGGAGAGAAGGAAGGAGTCTCGCTTGAAGCTTTCTTGCTTGCACAATGGGGGAAGACACACAAGGGTGGAGGCTGAAAACAGTTTTCCTCTTCTTAGTTGTGTAAGCCAAAAGAACTCAAGTACAAAGAAATAGAAGAACCCTATATATGGGTCTCAAACCAAACTCAACTAACTAAGGTGGCATACTAACTGAGCCACGAACTAGAGTAGATAAGGATAGCTATCATGTAGCTATTATTCATGGGCGGTGTACCAACCGCGTCTGCAACTGACAAGTCGGTGACATAAATACACAACGGTCACCCTGGCGTATCACGAGTGGAGCTCGATATCTCAACACTCCCCCTCGAGCTCAATCCCAATTCCTGCACACCAAGCAGGTCTCTGAACTTGCGCAGCTTCTCTGCGCCCAATGCCTTCGTGAATATGTCAGCTACCTGATCCTCTGTGCTGACATAAACTAGATCAATAAGACCTAGTAAAACCCTCTCTCGCACATAGTGATAATGCACCTCAATGTGCTTTGTTCTAGCATGATAGACTGGGTTATTTGCCAAGTGTATACTACTCATGTTGTCACAATAAATGACAACTGGCCCATCTGTAGACTGATGCATATCATAAAGTAGCTTATGCAACCAAGCTACCTCACATGCAGCCATTGCTGCACCCCTGTACTCAGCCTCTGTGCTCGACAAGGCAACTGTAGGCTGTTTCTTGCTGCTCCAAGTGACTGCAGCACTCCCAAAAGAGAACACATATCCACTGGTAGATCGTCTATCAGAAATACTACCAGCCCAATCAGCATCAGTGTATCCATGCAATTGTATCTGAACCCCAGTCTCATAAAATAGTCCATACTGCAATGTGGACTTCACATACCTGAGTATGCGTCTAGCCGCATCCAAATGTGGTTTCCTTGGAGCCTGCATAAACTGACTTACCAATCCAACAGCATAGCTCAAATCTGGCCTGGTAATAGTCATATAAATCAAACTTCCTACTATGCGTCTGTACATAGTAGGGTCTTCTAGAAGCTCACCTGCATCTGTGCTCAGCTTCACATTTTGCTCCAAAGGAACTGAAATAGGCTTACAGCCTGTCATCCCATATTTGGACAGCATGTCCAATCCATACTGCCTCTGCAAGAGCTGTATCCCACTTGGTGATCTAATCACCTCAATGCCCAAGAAATAACGCAGCTCTCCCAAATCCTTCATCTCAAACTTCTGCTTCAATAGCATTTTCACATGAAGGATATCTTCATCACTGTCACCTGTCATAATCAAATCATCAACATAAATGACAAGCAGCATAATACCTTTCTCTGTTTTTCTCACATAAAGTGAGAAATCTGCCTTGGAAATCTGAAAGCCAATAGTGACAAGATACTGTCCTATCTTGTCAGACCATGCTCTAGGTGCTTGCTTCAAGCCATACAAGGCTTTCTTCAACCTGCAAACAAACTCAGGATGAACAGCATGCACATAACCTGGTGGCTGCTCCATATAGACCTCTTCTTGCAAATCACCATGCAAGAAGGCATTCTTTACATCCATCTGATGTAAAGACCATCCCTTTGATGCAGCCATAGCAATGACTGCTCTTACGGTTGCCATCCTTGCAACCGGACTAAATGTTTCTTCATAGTCAATGCCATATGTTTGTGCATACCCCTTGACTACTAATCTTGCCTTGTATCTGTTCACAGAACCATCAGCATTGTGCTTCACCTTATAAACCCACTTACAGCCAATTGCATTCTTACCTTTAGGCAAAGGTACTAACTCCCATGTAGCATTTGCTTCCAAGGCATCCATTTCTTCATCCATGGCTTTCTCCCATTTTTCTTTTCCCATGGCTTGCTCAAAAGATGTGGGTTCTGGTTCCTGTATCACTTTGACCATATATGCATAGTGAATGGCTGTAAATCCATCAAATTTCAGCCTATCCACAGGATACCTAGCTCTTGTAGACCTGCGCAAAGTAGGTTCACTCCCAGGTGCTCTCAAAACATCCCTGGTCTTCCTTACTCCAGGTGTAACAATAGAAGGAATACCCAACTCATCATCAATGCTCTGTTCTGAGCCACTGGATTCACCATCCACATAAGAGTGACCTGCATTCACATCAAACATGGGCTGATCAACCTTCTCTTTTCCTTTTCGTGATACCTGCATACCACTATCTGCATTGCTTTGAGAAGATTCTCCTGATCTCAATCTGCCTGTCCATGGCGAAGAATGTGAACCACTGCTAGAGGACGCTCCAGGTCCACTAATATTTTGTGACTGCTGCTGTGAATTCTGTGTAGCATTACCATTTTGTGTATCTTCATCATCAATCACATTTACTGGTTTATACCAGCTACTCATCTCATCAAAAACAACATCTCTGCTCACTGTAAACTTACGAGTAGAAGGGTTATAGCATCTATACCCTTTTTGCTGCAGAGAGTAACCAATAAAGATGCACTTCTCAGCTTTTGGATCCAACTTGGATCTCAGCTCATTTGGCACATGTACATAGGCAATGCAACCAAAAATTTTCAAATGAGAAATATCTGGTTTCCTACCAGTATACCTCTCCTCTGGAGTCAATCCATGTATTGCTGCAGTGGGAGTCCTGTTCATTATGTAGACTGCTGTAGCAACTGCTTCAGCCCAATAAAAATCTGGCAAGTCTTTTTCATTGAGCATGGCACGAGATACCTCTCCAATATGCCTGTTTTTCCTTTCTGCAATTCCATTTTGTTGTGGGGTATAACTGCATGAATATTGCTGCTTTATGCCATGCTCCTGCAAGAACTTTGCAAACTCATTTGAGAGGTACTCTCCCCCTCCATCTGACCTTAGGCATTTTATCTGCAAGCCTGTTTCTTTTTCAACCATAGCTTTAAGAGTTTTGAAATGCCCAAAAACTTCACTTTTCTTTTTCATAAAATACACCCAAACTTTTCTGCTATAGTCATCAATAAAACTGACAAAATAATGACAGCCTCCAAGAGATGCAGCTTTAGTTGTCCACACATCAGAGTGAATTAATTCCAATGGCTTCTCACTCTCTTGAACATGTCTAGGAAATGGTTTCCTTGCCTGTTTTCCAAACTGACAGGCTTCACATACCTTATGCATTTCTGCAACCTTGAATTTGGGCAATCCTGCAACAATATTTTGGGCCTGCATTGATTTAAGTCGCTGTACATTAACATGACCAATGCGTTTATGCCAGATATCAATATCTGCAACTACACCGGTCCCATGTGCAAACATTGCTGCACTCAATTCAGACATGTCTGCATCCAATGTAAACATTCTGCCCTTCTTCTTTCCTTTTGCTATCAAGCGACCTTTATTTTTCATATCCTCAACAAAGCATCCATGAGGATTAAATCTGACCTGCAAGCCCTGTTCAACCATTTGACCAACTGAAACCAGATTCTTGGTAATATTCGGGACATGAAATACATCGGACAGGTATTTCTTTTTCCCTCCCTGCATAGACAAGGGAATTTTTCCAATCTGCACAATAGGATGTGCAGTATCATCACCAGTCTCCACAAATCCTGGTTTTTCCATTTTCCTTGCATCCTCCATCCATTCTGCATGACCTGTCATGTGGTTTGATGCACCTGAGTCAACATACCATACATCATTGCTTTCTTCTGCACTTGTCATAGAATTGTTCATGTGCTGCACCATGAACAAATGCTCATTTCTGTCATCACCCTGTCTACTAGAAGATGCATAATTCCCTTGTTGCAGTTTTCCATTCATGATGTCATTCTGCTTTTTATAGCAGTCTTTAGCCATATGACCCATTTTACCACAGTAGTAGCATTCAACATTACTGTTTGCATTTTGGCCTCTTTGCCATCCACCACGACCTCTTTGGCTCCCCCTGCCTCTAGAGTTACCACGTCCTCCTCCATAGGACTGGTTTTCTTGAGTTTGCTGCATATTCTGATTTCTGCCACGGCCTCCAAATCGGCCTCCTCTACCTCTGCCTCTACCTCTTCCAGCATTTGAGTAGAAGACAGCTTCTTTTGAAGTTCCTCCTGAAGAAGATGCACCACCATTTCTCTGTTCCTCAGAAATTAGAAGAGCAATCAACTCCTCAAAATCAGGAAATCTTTCACGAACTGAAATGGATGTCCGAAACTGTGCATAATCCTTTCCTAGACCATTCAAGGTCACGGAAACTAAATCATCATCTTCCACTGGCGACCCAATGGAAGCAAGTGCATCTGCAATCTTCTTCACCTTCATGTGGTAGTCGTTGATGCTCATACTTTCTCTTTGCACATTATGCAACTCTTGCTTGAGCTGCATTTTCCTGGCTTGCGTATTTGTGCTATACATTTTTGACAAAGTATCCCATGCCTCCTTTGGCGTACTTGCATCCTGAATATGCACAATCATAGAGTCTGAAATACTGATAGACAGCCAATACATAACTTTCCTGGCTCTCTCATGCCATGTTTTAAATGCCTGCATTTGTTGTTGATTGGGAACATCAGGAAGAACTGGTTCTTCTTCATTTCCTGCAACAAATTCCCAATATCCTTTTCCCATAAGGAAATTCGTCATTCTAAACTTCCATGCCTGGAAGTTGTTCTTGTCAAGCTTTTCAGTGACAATCTGTGAAAGAGAATCAGACGCCATTACAGAATACTGCAAGAAATTCTGTCACTGCAAAAAACACAGCTTCACCCTCACAAGGGCAAATCTGCAAAACTGGCGAAAGTGGTATTTGACCACACAGTCACTTCCTAGTGACGATTTTGCATAAACAGGAACCACGGATGATTCTGAAACTCCCAATGTCTCTGCGCACAAGCATACGATGCAATTTCTACAGTAACTTTTCACCGACCTGTAGAACAGTGGCTGCACAGCATAAAACTGAGCCTTTTCCTCAGTGCGTGCAGAAAACTTCCGTCTGCAAAACAGGCCCCGAAATGGCCTCAAACCAAAAAAACAAGGTCGCCAAGGGCTAAAGCCCTTTCCCGCAGCATATACTGCCCTCTTGCTTCACCGCGAAGGGCGTCTCAACCTGAGACAATGCACTCCTGCAATTTCCGGCTGTGCTACCTGCAGAGATCTGCTCCCAAAACAGGAAATGAAAGCAACACTGCTCCTCTTACCAGACCACCGCGAGCTTGGCTTGCTTTCTTGAGCTCCTTACCACGAACAAGGCTCTGATACCATGTCAAGATTGTGGGAGACAAGGAAGGAGTCTCGCTTGAAGCTTTCTTGCTTGCACAATGGGGGAAGACACACAAGGGTGGAGGCTGAAAACAGTTTTCCTCTTCTTAGTTGTGTAAGCCAAAAGAACTCAAGTACAAAGAAATAGAAGAACCCTATATATGGGTCTCAAACCAAACTCAACTAACTAAGGTGGCATACTAACTGAGCCACGAACTAGAGTAGATAAGGATAGCTATCATGTAGCTATTATTCATGGGCGGTGTACCAACCGCGTCTGCAACTGACAAGTCGGTGACATAAATACACAACGGTCACCCTGGCGTATCACGAGTGGAGCTCGATATCTCAACAAGAGTACATCAAGGGGCACCCCTACCTTGACCGCCTCTTAACAAAGGAAGAACTCCACATTGCTAGTCACGTCGATTCTGGCGATCTCCTAACCGATGTTCTGACATACATCACGCACGTGGGTATCCATCCATTCGATTTAGATCATAAAGCTCAGCTAGAGTACAACCCCAACTTCTATGCTTGGCTCCTGTGCAAATAGACCGACGCTCTGTATGTTGAATGCCCTTGTCCTCTCAACCTCCAATCCTGGGACAGATTCTTCTCGTTCCAAAGGGGGAGCAGGTAAGGTGGAATTTAAAAGTGAACCAAGTATGAAATGTCAATAAAAGTTGAAATGCAATGGTAAAATGTAATGGTAAAATTCTGAAAAGAAAAGTTAATGCTATACTCAAAATATTTTAGATCAATAAAATCTGCTACACTTTTCTTCTTTCAGCAAGTTACTTGTCAAAAAGTACTAATAGTGGAAATGGCTAAACTTACAGGCATCTATCATGGCAAGTGAGGACAAGGCTGGCAAGCTCCCCTTTTCGGAGGAGGAGCAAGCGAAGTACGGGCTCATGGTGGAGATTAGAGCCTTTAGGCAGTTGAGGTTCCATCACATCTTCAACCTTGAAGATGTGGCCATCCAAGAGCCGGCAGTGTGCCATATTATAGACCAATGACATCTGCAGAAATACCTAGAAGCAGTGGGTCAGAGGGTGGATTACACCCAGTGCGCCGACTTTTTGCGCACCTTTAACATAAACAGAGGCACCATCACGGTGCGCGAGAATGAAGCCACCCGACAAGTACAGATTGAGCTGACCCCAGAATTGGTAGAGAGGGCACTGGGGCTGCCAACTAAAGTGGAAAGAAAGCCGAAGAGGGACATCTACGCCATGTTGGGAATGGACAAGGTGAAGGTCCATAGCAATGATGGGATTAGCTTGGCAGACATCCCAAACCCAGATATCTAGCTGCAAGCAAAAATAGTGCACACTTTGTTCTCGAGCCAAAGGTACAACACCATAATGAGCCGGATCAACGTGCCTCTGCTCGACAGCATTGTGGCACAATCACTAGACGAGGTAAACCTGAACGGGTTTGTGAGGAGAACCATAGAGGCTTCAACTAAGGCTCTAGTAATGGGAGGAAGAGCCGCTCGAGGAGAATCCCCATCGTCCAGATCAAAACGCAAGGCATCGTCCTCCAAGGCCTCAATCATAGGGTTTGGAGGCGTCCTTACTGTCATAATCCAAGAAGCACTAGGGCAAGGACGGAAAGAAGAAGATAAGAAGGGAGACGAAGAAGGAAGTGACGAGTCACCGTCACAACCCCCACCTCACACAGAAGAACAGCACAAGTCTTCAGATGAAACAGAGACTGACAAAGATGAAGAGGGAGAGTCCCAAGGCAGCCCACAAAGGCACACAGAACAAAGAATGAAAGCCCTGCATGGAAAGAGGAAAGAAGAGCACAAGAAAAAAGAAAAAGAAGATCTAGAGAGGGCTCAGAGGGAGTCGCTCAGGGATGAGGAGGAGAGAAAAAAGAAGGAGCAAGAGGAGGCAAGATTAGCTGAGATGGAATCAAAGAAGGTAGAGAAGGAGATGAAGAAGACTGAAGAGGAGTTGAGAAGAAAGGAAGAGGAAGAAATAGCATTGGCCACCCATCGCTCCATTGAGGAGCAGCACAAAAGAGATGAGGAGGGCACAAAGAGCCCACGCAGAACAGAAGCACCTGGTTCCAGTACCAGTGTGTCGAAAATCACACCCCCGCTCCCAGCAGAAGGAAAAGGCAAAGAACCAATGGCGCCAATTCCCCCTCTTTGTACCTACCACACCAGTCACTCTCATCACGACAACGCCTACTACCACTGCCACCCAAGGCTCCACTCCCAAGGTCGATCTCAACAATGTCTTGGAGTGGGTGCAGTTTTTGGTTGACAAGCACATGGGCCAAGGAGGAGAGGTCACGCCCTCTGCACCCGGAACTAAGAGACCTACAGCTGCTGATGCAGATTTGCAAAGGGACCCAAAGAGACAAAAAATAGAAAATTCCACCACCTCCGTCCCCACAACAGGCATGCCAGCACAAGAATATGATGAATACGTGAAGCAGCTACTAGCTTAGCTGGAAAAGGCGAAGGAAGAGAAGAAAGCATCGGTTGCTGAGCTGGAAGCTAAGAAAGAGGCTAGAGCTGCCTTCCAGCTGGAAACAACAAGGCAGCTAGCCGCAGCTCAAAAAGAACTACATGAGTTGAAAGGGCAGCTCCAGGAAAAGGAGGATGCGGAAGCCGAGTATGAGACCAAGGCCAGTGAAGACGCCGAGGTCATGGCATCTTTAAGAGAGCAAAATGATGAACTTGTAGCATTTTGCGAGGATCTGTAGGCCCAGGGGGAGAAGATCCAGAAGGCTGCAAATGACTTGGAAGTGGTACGAGAAGAGAGAGCTCATAGGTATGAGCAAGAGATAGAAAAGTTAAAATAGGAGCTAAGTGCGGAGCAAGAGAAACAGGTACAACTGAAGAAGGACATGCAAGACCAAGAGCAGCGACTGACAGTGCTCGCTCAAAGGCAAGGCGAGAGCCTGGAGGATATGAGAAAGAGGGCCGAGGAGTGGGCCGCTCACAATGAAAGGTGGGTGAAGACTCTCGCCCAATGCCTAGGACAGCTGGAGAAAGATAAATTGATGGCGGAAAATAGGGCAGGTGCCATCTCCATGAGCTTCAACGCTCAACAACGTGCTTTCATGACCACCCTGCTGGACGTAACAGTGCCAGAAGACAACGAGACCATGGAAACAGCCTGTAAGAAACTAGGCATGGCACGCAGAGCACTAAAAGCAGGACTATAGCTACCGGCTTGAATGACAAGAGCCAGCCCAAGCCTGGCAGAACAACGTAATTCACTACTAGAGGCAGGGCTATCTCCCCAGGAGATAGACTCATTGGGCTTCACAGCAGAGGTAGTACAGCAAGAGCAATGGCAAGAGGGGGATGAGACCAACTTCAATTTCAAAATGGGGCCTCAAGAGGAGGAGTCCACCACTAGGAGACTAGCCGCCCACTGACCCATCCGCAGAGAGAGCAGCCGCTCAAGAAGAAAGGAAGAGGAAGCTTATTGAAGAGGTCAGGGCTAGACAGAGGGCTCGGCCAGTGATAGCGGCCCTAGTACTAATTCCGCCCACCCTAGAAGAGCGCCCTGCGCACTTCCAAGCAGACATCATTGCCTAGGAGCAAGAGGAGCTAAATAGACAACCCTATGACTTCGCTTTCAGCTTCCCCACGAACTTAAGAAGAGTTTTACCCATTAAAGTGGTGGACAAAGTCATAGGTGTCGCTGGAAGGCTAAGAGATAGGTGGTTGCTGGAAAGAGAGTAGCATCCGACTACATGGAGCAATGTAGACAGCGAATACTGGCAGAACAAGGTATTCAGATCGCCAAGATCTGTGCCAGGATTCGAAAGCCAACCTCTGTGGAGGAGAAGGCTATGTTTGATGAATATGGACACTTGGATAACTTTTTGCAATGCACTCCTCTCCGAGCGTAATGATCCCACTCACATGCCGTACCCTCGGAGGATTGGAGTCAATTTTGACCCAAGTGCCCATGGAAGGTATGATTTCCCAATCATCTACAACCCTAATTGTACAAATTATGAGGATGCTCTTACCTTCACCCCTAGTGATCTATGTAATGCCATTGTACACTTCCTAGACACATTCTCCTCTTGCCTTGACCCAGCATTTATCACCACTTATAATTACCTTCGCCTACTTAGAATTCTCCTTAGAATAGATCCCACTCCGCAAGAGCGCAACTTACCCCCTCTCTTCTTCGATCCTAACATGATTGATAGCTGTGCCATGGCCCGTCTCATGATGCAAGCCACGCTCCTGCCCTCATTTTTCCTAGCCCTTTTAGAGGATATGAGCGACAGCCAATTTTTGACTTGTAATCATCCCTTCCTCTCCACCACCACACTTCAAACCCGCCTCGATCTACGTAGGTATCTGTAAAGCTGACCCTTCCTTAATAGATCCCGCAAACCCCAACCTCCTTCCCAACATGATTAGAGTGAGCAACAGTAGCCATATCCTCCTCTGTAACTTTTTCCCTTATTAATAACTTATTTTAAAAAAAAGTAAAGAACGTACAAAAAGAGAAAAGCTAAGAAAGAAAGACAAAGCAGAAAGCATGACAACACAAGTACTCACTTATAGAAGCACTCAATCACCATATAAGCACTATCACTACACCTAGGGGTTCTCAAGTTAGGCGTGCCTGGTGGCTTCGGTCGGTCGGCTCCGCTCCTAACCCCCTAGCCCCTTTTGCCCCCCCCCACTTCACCCTTAGGGCACATCAAGAGCAGGACATACCTAGGGAGGTAACATTCACCTATGGTTAGACCTCTCACCCTAAGCCACTTGCACCGCACCTCCCTTGGTGGAGCCCCGAGAGGAACACCAAGGAAAAGGGAATTCTCTTGCAAGAAAATCTATCTTATAACATCAACAAGCTTGTTTATCATGTTTCATATGATCACAATAAAGAAAAGAACACCAGGCACAACAAATCTTCATGCAGTATCATGTAGATCTCCCACGGATTTGATAGAATCAATCATATTCTTCAATATCTTCATAAAATCCATCAATAGAACAAAGAAATCAAAGAAATACACCATCTTTGAATGGAAATACATCACATAGTATTCATCTTCAATATCTTCATAGTCTTCTTTCTCAATCTCTCATATACAATCACTTTGTTTGAGTAGAATTGGCTATCTCTGACTCTCTCTCTCTCTCTCCATCAATAATACATCATATCCTCACTACAATCTCTCAAAATCACTCTCAATAATCCTTCTTAGGTCGTGGATACCCCTCCCAAGAGGTATGTCTGATATGAAGAGTCAGCAAAGCCACTACAGTGTCTTTTCATAGCTCACTACTGTCACTTCACTCTAGTCTTCACTTGAGTCTTCAGCAGCTACTTCTTTCAGCTCTTTTGCACTTGTATTCACCTCTTTCCAAGGCTAGAAAACTTTCCCAAGCTACACTCTCATCCATCAGAACACATACAGAAGCATACAGAACAGTCACAGAACAGTACCAGAACAGCTACAATACAGTACAGAACAGAGACAGAGGCTCTACAGAAGACCTACAGAAGGTTACAGAAGGTCATCAAAACCACATAACTCATTCTCAAACCATTCCAAACTCTCACAAACTATTCAATAAGCTTTCACAAGATCTCAATCTTCATCAATCAATACTCCATCCCTCTTTACAGAAGACAATCAGAACAAAACAGATCAAAACAGATCAAAACAGAAGGTATACATAACCAATCATAACCTATCAGAACATCACAGAACCACTAATAAACATCATGAACTTCCAAAACACAATCAATATCATCCAAAACGCTCTCAAACCACTTCCAAACCAATCAATCATCTCATAAAATCAACCATTCAGCTCTCAAAAACAACAAAAATCAGCCAAAAAACAAGTCATTTCAACACTCAACATATCCCCACACTTAATAAGGAAGCGTCCTCGCGACCCAGGAAAAAGGGAATACAAGTGCATTTAAAATCGCAACTGTTATCTTCAATATCTTTTCAAAAAGAATCCATCCATTACGACCCCAACTTATAACCTGTATCTGATATAAAAATACAAAGAAAGGAAAACCCTTTACACATGAACACCTCTTATCAAACTAAAAATCACAACAAATTGGTAAAGGATATAAGAGTTCGCTTCTTCTTTATCTGCATCAGCTTCAACTCTCCATCCACGACCCCATCACCACAATTCTCTAGAATGTAGTTCGCACACGAAATCCAATAGGAAACCACCATGTTCGTATTACATAAATGAACTCACAACACAAACACTACACACAACCATCTGAATGACTCCTCCAAAAAGAGAGATTTTCATTAAAAAGCATCCACCATACATTGGAAAGGTATCAATGAAGATGATCCCTCTTGAAAGATTGATGTTGTCGAAAACGATCCATAGACAAGGATTCATCTACAAAGTTTTTGGGAGGATTTTCAAAAAATTGAAGACAGCACATCCTTTTCAACAGGACCAGGTATGTGCTAGGCAAACAAAGGGCATGAAAATACAATATATTCAGCTGCTGGGAATCAATGCTCACATTGACATTCATGCACAACTTTGGAATAGGCTTGGAATCATTATGAGAGTGCCTATGCATATACGCCAGGTACCAAGAAAAGTGAGCAGTTAATCTCACGGAAGGATCTGCAGACTGTGAATACTGCTGAGCAAAATGAACATAGTTCTGATAAGCTTAACTGGAAGCTATCCATTCTCTTGGAATTAGGCCAATTGATCTGAGGTCCTGTAAGGCAATCATCCGAACTCCATCCCCTTCTTCTGGAAATCTGATTATCAAACCCGTCACATTCACTAACCAACTGAGGTGGTTGAGATATAGAAGTGTTAGGAGAGGGTAATGGAATAAGGAAGAGTGGATGAAGGGAGCGATAAGAAAAATCATAAAAGGAAGAAAAGGTTAAAGAAGGAGTGGCAGAAATTTGGAGGGAATCACTAAGGAAGGGTGTTAACTGATAAATAGGAAATGTGGAGGGTACATTAATGGATGAAGAAGGACAGGGTGGAGAAGGGGAAAATACCCTATCCTCAATAAAGGAACAGTATGTAAAAATGGGAATTTGAGGGAAAGATGAAGGTTGGAAAATAAGGGGTAAAATAGTTGTGGAATTAGATTGACAAAGGGAAAGATATATAGCATATCGGTGAGCCATTTGTTGGTAATAGAGGAGGGTAGGAACAGAAGGTCCTAAGAGAGATCGTCTATGATAGCATCAAAGAAGGTAGCATCAAACGGATTATGATTTGAAAGATAGGCTAAGAGATCCATCCTCAGTTGATTAGTACTCTGGGAAAAGGTAGGAGCTGTGTTTTGTCGTTGATTCAGGACCACAGAATCAATCATGGGATGCCAGGAATTATCATGACAATCAGCCACTTTGGAGGAGTAACCCTGGAACATGTCAGCTATGCGCAACTCCAAATGGTTGACATACAAAACAGCCTGTAAGACCATATCCCCCACATACCATGCCATATCCACCTCATCGGGAATTAACAAGTCTCCTCGTAGATACATGTATGACATCATCATGGTATCTGGCGTGACAGAATCTTCAAACACCATCCTGACTACCTCTGTCAGCAACTCAGCAGATCAAGCCCCACTCCATCCATCCTCTGAAAGAGGTAAATCCATCGTGGAAAGCTTCATGTAGAAGACCAACTTCTGCAAGTGGTAGTGGACAAAGAAAGAATGGTCTGGTAGAACATATTCCTGAAACTGCTCAAATGTAGACCATAACAAGTCCATTCTGGACTACAATCTTTCCACTTCATCTTGAAATAGAGGGCACAAAGTAGCCTGTCTCTGAAGAGTAGCCAAGTCCTGCTGTGAAAGAGAAGGAATCATGGGAATGTTAGGGCTTGGAGGAACAGACCGTTATTTCGCCAGTTGATCTTGCAACTGCTGGATTTGGGAGGCTTGGAAGGCCACTGTGTCATTAGCAATCTGTAAAGCTGAAAGTTTGTCATCTAAGATAGCTTGGAACTCCTGCACGTCTCTGGACATCCTCTCCTCCTCTGAAAGGCTAGTAACCTGTGATTGAGCCTCTAGTAACTGGATCTTCAAAGAAGAGATCTCATCGCTTTGGGTGGCAACCAGTTGGGTTGTTGTTCCATTTGCTTAAATAAATCTGCTAGGGTATCCTTAGCAGAAGCTAACTCGGATGTTGCCTTATGCAACTAGTCCTTAGACTGCATGAGTTCTTCATAAAAAGACGCGTACAACTGTTGAACACAGGCTGTCACTGACAACTCAATGGAACTCTGAATATCTTTACAGAGGAAAGGATTGGCATCTCCTGAGACTAGACTGTGCAGGGAGGGAACTGATATGTCCAATGATCCTTCTCGATGTGCTCTAAACAGGTTATTACAAGTGAGAAACCCAGAGAGATCACTGCCAGAGGTAGCAGGAATGGGTACTGAAGGAAGTACGGAAGGAGCTTTATCCGCTACCCTCTTCAAGCGTTTGCGCTGGATGACCAGGGGAGGTGGAGAATCATCATCCTCTATGTCAATGGGTTCCGACTCATCTGAAGGTGGAGGAGGAGGTACGGGATCTGATGGAGAAGGTGGAGGCACAGTCTTCTGTAAACCTGAATAGGTCAAGAAGACAGACAAATATGATCCATATGTGACATTGGTAACATTACCCCTGGTGACTTTGACGAAATGTTGATCCATTTTAGTGAGGAGGTAAGTGCTCCAATCAATAGCAATGCCTTTCAACACCATCCTGGAAGCTGTAAAAAGCTCTTTGGACAAGTACTGGGATGGCGTTTTGGCAGGCATAAACCTGTCCTGGAGAAACTGACAGATCGTCTTCCAGACGGGATCAGTGATCATAGAAAAGGAAAGTCCTGAAGAGTTGATCACCTTCTTAACATCCAGCATTTCCCTTGTCTGCTTTTGCAACAGCTTCAGAATCTCTTCATTAGAGAGAAGCTAACGAGTGGTAATAAAAGGTTCACCTTTGGAGGGTAGAGACAGAGCCTTCCCTAGGCCGCGAGGTGTCAAAGTCAGAGAAATTCCCTGGACTAGTCCTGTCTTCTTGCTGTAAGAGGCCAGAAACTCATCACATAACGATGGATCCTCTGGAAGCAATGGAAAAGAAGTAGCCACAAAAGCAGCAAGGCCCGCCTTCGTGAGGGGCTCAAAAGTAAGTAGGGAAGAGTAATCCCTACTAACTAATGGGACGTACTGGATAGGGGGAGGAGCATGAGAAGGCGCCATTCAGATGGTTACACACACACCACAAACACAGACAATCAAGAAGAATGCCTACAAAGCAACAGACAAAAATCCAAGGATAAGAGAACAACCAAAACAATAAAACGTGACTCGACCAACTAACCCCAAGCAAACCACAGCCTAGAAAAAATTCGACATGACCTTGAGACAAATGCGACCGAAAGCTTCATGCTATGCATCAGACAAACACCCAGAATCCCGTATCAGGCAATAAAAGAAAAAACTGCATACTGTACCCTTAACCGTAACAAAGACAGTAAACCAAAACAATACCACATCCAACACATATCAAGACGACATCGTTGATAAACCAGTGTTTGACTATGGAAAATAACTGTAAGGACTGCGCATACCCACCCCACGAAACGGTTCATTAAAAAGGAGAATTAAGTGCAGTGAGGTGGAATTAATTTAATGAAGGGTTGATTTTAAGAAATTATTAAGAAATGGGTAAAGTTTTATTAAGTGATAAACCTTAGCAAGAAAACGGTGGTTCTTTATTATAAATTTAATTACCAATTATTAGGTGAAAACGGTGCATTAATTCGATTCCCGGACTGCAACACCCAGACTGGGTCTCTAAATGCAAGTTCATTGATTACAAATTAAGGTGATGTGGAGCGCTTTTTTGCCAGCGCGTGCTCTTGTGACGGCTGGTTCATTTTAATTAAAAATTTTAAAGTGCCTCTTTAGCGCACGTAGCGCGTACTAAGTGAACGGCGGGTTGATTTTAATTAAAAAGTATGTGTGTGTTGAGCGCGAATGCGCGTGGAAACTGTGGGTGAATAAAGAGTTCATTTTAACAATTAAATTGTGATTAAGGGGAAAATGAAAATAAATAAAGCACATAAAATAAATACCTGGAAGGGGTGTATATGTAATGCAGAAATGCGCACGGAAGAGTCCCCCAAAAGAAGTGAATCCAGTAAAGGAAAAGTAAAGACCACTGACGAAACAACAAAGAGAATACCTTAGCGGGATTGTTGATTTTATTTTGTTTTTTGTTTTTTTTTTGTGTTTTTGTTTTTTAATTGTTGTAATTTGTGATTATTTATGCTTTTTTGGTTTGTGAGGTTGTTTTGTTGTTTGGGTTTTGTTTTGTTTTTTTTTTGAATAATAATAATAATAATAATGAAATCAAGATATATAGCACATGAAGATGTGATGAAGGGAAAAAAATGAAAATGTAGCCATGGAGGAAATATCCACAATTTAGGGTAGGAAAATAAGATGAGGATTTTTATGGTTAATTGTTATGTGTGGGTTTTTTTTTTTTAAATAGGGGTTCCATATATGAAAATATTTTAAAGTGAAAAATAAATGGAAAATGGTCAAGGGGGGTGAGGGGAATTTTGTAGAATTTTTTTAGAATTTTTTACTATTGTTAAATGAACTTTCTACATTTGTTGGTAATTTGGGGGATAAATTAGGAAATATTTAATTTTCAGAAATTGTGGGGGTGGAAATTTCCAGCGGACAAATTTCCAAAAATTGGCAAAAAGCGAAGGGAATTTTTAGAAATTTTTCTGAATTTTTAGGATGTGGAAATTTATTTATAAATTAAATAAATCAGGTAAATCAGCTTAGTCTGGTAAGTAAGTTGAAAGTAAGTCAGCTAAGTCAAGGTAATCTAGATAAGTCAGGTAAGTCAAATCTGGTCTAGTCAGGTTAGTTAGATGGAATTAGGTTAGTCTAGGTGAAGTCAGATAAGTCAGTTAGGGGGACTAAGTCAATGGAGACTAACCTAAAGGGGGTTAGTTAACCTAAGTAGGGTTAGGGTTAGGGTTAGGTTAAGTTAGGGTTAATTAAGGGGGGGTTAGGTTAAGTTAGTTAACCTAACTAGGATTAATGGGGACTAACCTAACTAGGGTTAATTAGGGGGGATTAGGTTAAGTTAGTTAACCTAACTAGGATTAATTAAACTAATGTTAGGTTAGGTAAACGAATGTTAGGTTAGTGAAACTAACCGAGGTTAGGTAGGGAGGAGGAGGAGGGGGAAGAGGAGGAGGGCGGCGGCGGATGTGGCAGGGCGGCGTCGGGCGTCGGGCGTGGCGGCTACGCGGCGGCGTCAGGCGTGTCGGGCGTCAACGGCGAGCGGCGTCAGGCGTGTCGGGCGGGTCGACGGCGAGCGGCGTCAGGCGTGTCAGGCGAGCGACGGCGAGCGGCGTCCAGGGCAGGAGGCGGCCGCTGGCGACGGGCAGGCGAGAGGCAGGAGAGAAGGGAGGAGCAGAGAAGGAGGAGGGGAGGAGAGGGAGGAGAAAGGAAGGAGGAGGGAAGGGAGGACGGCGGAAGAAGGAGAGAGGGAATGGGGGGGGGGGGGGGGGGTGGAGAAGGCATGGAGGAAGGAGGAGATAGGGAGGGGGGTACACGCAGGGAGAGGGAGAGGAAGGGGGGAGGCGGTTAGGGTGGGGGTAATGGGAATGGGCAGGAGGAGGGCATGGGGTGGGTAGGGGTAGGGGTAGGGGTAGGGTTGGGGTGGGTAGGGGCCCATGGGGGGGTGCCCAAGGGGAAGGGTAGGGGTAGGGGTAGGTTTGGGGTGGGTAGGGGTCCATAGGGACGCGTACCCCCGTCCCCCGCACGTACGCGGGGCGGGGTAAAAAAATTTACCGTGACGGGAGTGAATGGACGCGCAGATACGAGGACGAGGCACGCGGATGCGACCGGGGCGCGTTAAGACGCGTAAAAGTGAAAACGAGCGTGTTCACGCGCGGGATGGGTCGCGTAAAAACACATAAAAAATAAAGAAAAATTAGTAACGCCCAATCCGGACGTCAAAACGAAAGGACGTAAAAATAAAAAGTGGGCAGGACGGCAGGCAAAAGACAGGGAAAATATACAACGGAGGTTCCGGGAGGGGAAAGGGCAGTCGCGTGCAAAAAACACAAAAAATGAACCAAAAAAGCGCAATTAAAAATTAATATCGAAAAATCCGTGCATCGGAATGAGGTGCAAAAAAAAGGAAAATTGTGCAGAAAGACGTGCCCGACAATCTTATCACATCAAAACATAGTTCCGACTGAGATAAGACGCGTTCACATGGGAAAAACCCAAAAAAAACCCGAAAATGGGATCAGAAATTAATTTCGGACGAACCATTTGCCGGAATGTCATCCAGTAAGAAGGAAAAATGTCCGCAGGAAGGAGTGGCACAGGGTTATCATGTTAAACCGCAGTTCCGATGGAAGTAGGAGGGGTTCACATGCGAAAAACTCCAAAAAGACGCCGGAAAACTCACTGAAAAATTAATAAGTTAAAATCCGAAAGTCGAAAGAGGCTAGAGGAAAAAGGAAAAAGGTGGGGGAAGACACACGGGACACAGTTGTCAAATCAAATTGGAATTCTGATGCAAACAGGGCAGGTTCACATGGAAAAATGTCAAAATAACACACGAAAAAGTCGTAAAAAACCGGAAAATTAATAATGGACAAACCGTGTATCAGAATGACTCGGAGGAAAAAGGAAAAATATTAGGGGAAAAGTGATTGTCAGGGCTATGACATCAAATCACGGTTCTGCAGCAAGAAAAACACGTTCATATGGAAAACCGGCTAATTTGTGCAAAATGCTTCAAAAATTAATAACTCAAAAACCGTGCACCGGAACAGGAGTAGGTAAAAAGGAAAAATGGTCAGTTCAAAGAGAGGAACAGGGCTATAGGGTCAGATTGGGAGTTCGGGGAACGTAGGGTGCATTCACATGGCAGGACCGCAAAAGCAAGGAATGAAGGAAAACTGCAAGGGAATAGCCCCAAGGGTGGGTGGAAAATGAACGGGTGGGTGGGAAGGGACCCCATCAGGGTAACAGCAAGGCATGGCATACATGCATGAGCAGGTTGAGGCATATGCAGAAGGGTATGCAATGTAGACGCGTAGGGACGCGTCCCCACACTTAAGACCTTAATGGATAGGGTTAACCGAGCAACAGGGACCTAGGACCACGCCACAGACCATCCACTAGCGTCCCCACACTTAAAACAAGACCGTCACAAAGAAACCAAAGTGGGAGGGTTAGAAAAACTTAGCCCATTTCGTTAAGAAGCAAGGTTGAGTGTCGATGGCACGTCCAGTGTTGTTGTCGGCGTCTGGAGGTACCAAGGCATCTTCTCGGCACACGTCCATCATGGAAGGGACCACGCGGCAGCACCCAGGGAGGTAGCTGATGGAAGGAATCGCAGGAAATTTATCGATGATGAGGGATATTGCACTCAACTCACAGTCACTCAATTGGAATGAAAGAACAGTCACTCGCCCCATGACTAATATCACTCAAGGAATAAGGATGGAAACCCATATCTCGTACCCGGTTGAGGAATCGACAAGGGGGGAATGGTGCAGAAGGAGTATGCCAGGGTGCACAGTTGATGGTGCATTAGTGCGTCCAACCCGTCTGGCATAAGTGCAAGGAGGAAGGCAAGGGAGCCTTACAGTGCAGTGTACAGAACAGGGTGACGTGTCTTGTGTTGACGGCAAAGACCCATCCCGTGGGTGCATAGGGAAACTGGAACATACCTGACTCCAAGTGTCGTAACGTCCCTCAATCTCACCTCTCTATAATTGAATGAAGACACTCCAGTCACACTCAACCCACCCTCTGTCTCACTCTCTGTTGATAGATACAGGAGGGCAGCCTTTTCCTGAAACCCATTGAGGTAATCCTCATGGTCACTTGTGCAAAGGTTGCATGCCTTGTGCGCATTTGATGGTGCAACTGTGCATCCCGCCCTGTGCCGGTATACGGTGCGGGAAGAAAGGCCAGGGAGCCTTATAGTGCAGTGCGCAAAACAAATTGTGCTTTGTGCATTGAGAGGCCCATCCCGTGCGTGCAACACTTCATTCACACTTCTCACCTCTCATTTGATTTGAAGGGGAAAGACTGGTCTCTCACCCCACCCTCTGTCTCACGCTCTGTTGATAGATACAGAGGGCAACCATACTCACGTCCCCCATCCGGTTAGGATGAAAGCTCACGTCACTTGATTGTTTGTCGATGAAGATCGCGTCATTAGTTGTTGAAGAGGCTTACCCAGGGAGGTAGCCCTCAAATCGAACGTTGTGTTAGATAGGAACATGTCGTCTGCCAGAGGACAGTTAGATGCTTTGCAGAGAGACCCAGGACACAGCGTACCAAGGGAGGTAGCTTCAGAATTGGATCCTGGAGATATCAATTGATGAATCCACTTTCTGGACTGCTGGGTGTTGCCACCTTTTCCACAGCCAGCTTCCCGCCCAAGGGTGTTTACCACCTTTTCTTGGAACGAGGCTTGCTATGACAGGGAATTTCTTCCTTTTCTCTCATAACAAATTTGTTTTTCTTATTTTTTTTTCTTTTTCTTTTCTTTTATTTTCCCCTATTCCCGAGGATGTTTCCACCTTTTCTCGAAGAATAGGTCGGCATGACAGGGACCTAAGTCATTTTCTCCCATGACCGATATGTTTTGTTTTTTTCTTTTTCTTTCTTTCTTTCTTTCTTTCTTTTTTTTCTTTTTTTTTTTCGAATTGAGCAAGGAAATGGTAGAAAGACCATTTGTCAAAACCAACCTCGCCACTGTCGCTAGTGGAAAATAGAGGATAAGAGATCAAGGCTGGAAGGGGGGTTTGAGGGGACAGAGGGTTGTGTCCACTTTATCAGAAATAGCTGAAAAACGGCTATCAGAAGTAGCAGCATAAGAAGTACAGTGCCGCGCCAATGAGGGAAAAGATCAAGTGATCGTAATTGTCAAGATCCCCAAGGAGGGAAGTACTTCTTCAGGCGATATCCATTGATCAGAAAGGGATCATCAGAGGCATCCATGGTCTGCACTTGGACAGAGCCATTCGGGTTGACGGCAACTACCTTATAGGGGCCCATCCACCGCTGTTGGAGCTTGCCAGGAAACTTGCCAAATCGTGAATCATAGGCTAGGACCAAATCAGCTTCTTGGAACTCCTTGTGCTTAATGAAGCTGTCACATGGTAAGCCTTACGTCGAGCTTGCGTGGCTTCCATGCACTGTAGAGCCATCCGACGAATTTTGTCCAAACATTCCAGGTGCAGGAGATGGCGTTGCAGTGAATCATTGTCCCCCAAATGCTCTTTGATAGCCACTCTCAAAGAGGGTAATTCCAGTTCAACAGGAAAAACAGCTTCCGTACCATACAGCAGCTGGAAGGGTGTCTGTCCTGTTGCTGCTTTATGGGAGGTTCTGTATGCCCAGAGGGCCTCTGGTAAGTCGATCATCCCAATCACGACGATGTGCGGCAATTATTCTTGTCAGAATCGAGCAGAGGATGCGATTGGTGACTTCGACTTGGCTGTTGGCTCTAGGGTAACAAGGAGTGGACTTGCGATGGCGGATCTTATACAACTCTGTCAATTCTTCCATGACTTTATTAAGGAAATGAGTGCCTCTGTCACTTACCAGCTCTAAGGGACTGCCAAAACGGGTGATGATATTCTCGTACATGAACAGTGCCACGCTGTTACTATCGTCCCGCTTTAGGGCTTTAGCTTCACACCACTTTGTGACATAATCCGTACATACGAGGATGTATCGGTTCTGTTTCCTTCTGGTAGGAGGATCGATCGGACCTAGAAGTCGATGCCCCACTTCTCAAACGGCTTTAAGGGAAGAATAGGCTGCAGTGGCATGGCACTTGTCTTAGTGGGTTTCCCCATTCTTTGACAAGCATCATATCTTTTACAGTAATCATAGGCATCCTTGTGGATGGTAGGCCACCAATAACCTGCTAGCAGAGCCTTCCTAGCTGTAGCTTCTCCTGAAAAGTGACCTCCACATGGCTCGTCATGGAAAGCCTTCAGAACAATCCCAATCTCATTTCCTGCAACACATCTTCTGAGCACTTCATCTTTGCCTTTCTTGTACAGTGCACCACCTAGCAGGGTGTATGGGGCTGATTCTAGCATAAGCTTCTTCCTCTCCCGACTAGAAATGCCAGGAGGGTACTGTTGGGTTGCCAGCAGATTGGCAATGTCTGCATACCAAGGAGTTACAGTTTCTACCAAGAATAGGGAAGCATCAAGGAGGTCTGGATCATCGTGCTCCTCGTCTGCAGTTTGTGGGATACGCGACATATGATCAGCCAGGACATGGGAACGACCGGGCTTAGTAATCACCTCAAAGTCGAACTCCTGGAATAGAAGGAGCCATCTCATCATTCGTCCTTTCACATCTGCTTTGTTCATCAGGAAATACAGGGCCTCATGATCCACATAAAATTTAAAGTGGGTGGATAGGAGGTAGTGGCGAAACTTCTCTAGGGCAAACACCATTGCCAAGCACTCCAGCTCGGTCACTGTGTAGTTCTGTTCCCTATCAGTGACTTTTCGGCTTGCATAATAGATCGGTTGATCCAGCTTCGAGGAACCCTTCTGGCAAAGGACAGCACCTAAGCCTTCAATTGATGCATCAATGTGTACATGGAACTCTTTCGTCCAATCAGGAGGTTGCAGAATGGGTGCCTCAATCAGATACTGCTTTAGAGTGTGGAAGGCTTTGTCACATTCTTCCGTCCAAGTAAACTATGCATCTTTCCTCAGAAGCTTGTGCAAGGAGGTTCCCTTTGTTGCAAAATGGGCTATGAACCTTGTAGTAACCCACATGGCCTAGGAATCCCCTCAACTGTTTGAGGTTGGTAGGTGCGGTCAGAGCTGCGATCTTTTCGATCTTTGCAGGGTCTATTGATATCCCTTGTGCAAAGACAATGTGGCCCAACAGGACTCCAGAAGAGACCCCAAAGATGCATTTGTCGGGGTTGAGGGAAATCCCATACTCCTGGCATCGGTCAAAGCATTGTTCCAAGTGCTCCCAATGTTCACGGATCAAACTATAGACACAGAAGTCATCCAAATATACTTCAATGAAATCGTGCAGATGATTTTGAAATGCGGCCATCATGACTCGCTGGAAAGTAGCAGGGGCATTGCAGAGCCCAAACGGCATCACTCGGTAAGCGTAGATCTCCCATTTTGTGGTGAAGGTTGTTTTGGACTGGTCTTCTTCTGCGATCTGCACTTGGTTGTACTGCTGAATCCATCCAAAAGGGAATAAAGCTCATGTCCTGCCACTGTGTCCAACAGTTGGTCTGTGAGAGGGATAGGAAAGTGATCCTTCTTCGTCTTGGAATTCAACTTGTGGAAATCCACACATATTCGCAATTTTTCATTCTTCTTGGGTACAACCACGATGGGTGAAACCCATTCACTATTTGCCACTGGATAGATGAACTCGGCTTCCAGAAGCTTCAGCAGCTCCGCTTTCACCAATGTGGAATAATTCGGGTTCATTCGCCTCTGTCGTTGCCGTACTGGCTTGGCATCAGGCTCCAAGTCAATATGATGTTGACATATTGTGGGATCAATCCCCTTTAGGCCTTTGTAAGACCATGCAAACACGTCCAAATTCTCTTTCAACAAGTTGTACAAGGTTGACAACTCCTCCTCTGGGAGGCTGCTACCCACCTTCAAGTGGCGTTCAGTGCCTTCTGCATCCACAAAAGTTAACTGCCTTTCACCTTCTACTTCACGGATGAAGGTCCCACGAACTGCTTCTGGATACAGATCCGACTCCTTCAAGGGAGTGGTGTCCTCTTCTGATGTCCCACTAGAACCAACTTCTTCTTTTGGTGGAGACTTAGGTTGCTCCTTAAGACGTTGAAATGGGATTAGAGCCGTTTCGGGTTTGGTTTTAAGATTAATTACCTCTTGGCTTGAAGGCTCATCTTCTAATGACACATCCAGGAACGTCACATAACAGGGACCCTCTGATGCCTATTGGGTTGGTGGGACTGGTGCTCGTTGGCATGGTGCATCATCATCATCTTTCTTTGGTAGAGATGAGTAAGGATGGCATGAGCCACTATTGAAAGACGACTTGTTCTTCTTAATCCATTTCTTATAAAGGTTTTGCATATGAGAAGATCCATTTACCAGACCAAATGGTACCATCACCATTCTGTCCCATAGCATGAGCTCGTCTGCTTCTGATGCTTCTGGAACTTCTTCCTCAAATGTATCCTCTTCAGGTGGGATAGATTCTTCTGGCTCATTTTCATAACCTTCTTCGTCCATATCATATCCATCCTCTTCTGTCTCTGTCTCTGCTTCTGTCTCTGCTTCTGTCTCTATCTCTGTCTCTGCTTCTGCTTCTGTCTCTGTAGGCGCTCTGCAACAGAAGAACAGATTCTCTGTT
The DNA here is from genome assembly GCF_053477565.2 of Lygodium microphyllum. Taxonomy (NCBI): domain Eukaryota; kingdom Viridiplantae; phylum Streptophyta; class Polypodiopsida; order Schizaeales; family Lygodiaceae; genus Lygodium; species Lygodium microphyllum. Next base: position 21,249,289 of record NC_141135.1, on the reverse strand, counting down.
TCCTCTCCTGCCTCTGTCTCTGTCTCTGTTATGGCCACGTAACAGGGAGAGCAGTACATCCATGCTTCTATCTCACTATCAAAAGTGATTTCAGAAGTCATTCCTGGTTCAGGCAGGAAGTATTCACCCATTGATAATGGCTTTGCATCTTTTGGAAGTCGGCTTACAGTATCCACTATTAAGGAACGTGCCACTGTTTTCTTGGGAAGGATCTGTTTGACAGCATCTTCGTCTGCTGATGTTTCATCTGTAGCCTCATTAGGGGAGTCAGAAGATAATTCCAAGGAGGTGGATCCATGTCCTTTTTGAGAACCATACAGTTTCAGCACCACTTTGTTGGGTCCTCTGCCCAAGGTCAAGGTTCCTTTGAACCAATCCGTCCTTGCTCGGGCTTCAAACAGCCATGGTCTGCCCAGTAACAGAGGATAGGATGTACCATAAGAGTTTGGCTTCACCACCAGATAGGTTAGCCAATAATCTTTTCCAGCCACTGTAGTCTTCACATATGGGAGAATGCCCAAAGGCTTGATTCTGCTTTGATCCGCCAGTCTGATGAGCCATTGGGTGGGTTGCACACCTTGTAGGCCTAGATCCTTCATTGTCACATCCGTCATAATGTTTACTGATGAGCCTCCATCAATCAGTGCATTTGCAATGAAGCAGCCTTCTATCCACACGCCAGTCTCTGGAGTACCCGGATCTAGGAAAGCATTAGTCACATCCACTTCTTTGATAGCTCTGGAGCTTTGTTGGACTTTGTCACTGTTGAGGGAGCAATCCTTAAACCACATCTTTTTGTCAGTATACTTACAACTGGGAGACAACATCAATAATTGTCGGAATGTGAGATTTGGTCTAAAGGTATCTAGATCTCTGACTAGATCGTATTCCTTAGTAGGATCCATTGGCTTCTCTAACCGATTAGGGAATGGGGCAACACCCATTTTCATTTTCCCTCTTTCTTCCAACAGAGGAATTACATGAACTTCTTCTGCCACTTGTGGCACTTCCTCCTCTCCTGTATCCTGGACCTCCGGTCCTGTCTCTGTAACTCCCTGTGGCACTGTAGTGCTCTGTACGGCACTGTTAGGCTCTGTTCTGTTCTGTTCTGTTCTTCTGGTGGAAGCTTGAACTTCACTGTTCTGGCAGGAGGATTATTTTCTTTCTGGACAGGTGGTTCCTTCTGCTTTGCACGAGTGATGGCAGCAACTTCCAATTCCACTAAGTTGGAGGTAGGCTCTTGAGCCTTGGCCGGACTATTAGTAGCACTGTTTTTCACTGGGGCTGGGCTTGGACAGTCCTTTGCAGTGTGGCCTTCTCCTTTGCATCGACTGCATAAGGGCTTGTAATCCACTGACCTTCTAGGATTTGGACAATTGGTGAGATGTGTCCCTTTTCTCCACATCTATAACACTCCACTTCTGATCTCTGACCACCGCCAGACTGTCTTCCTCTGTAACTTTGGGAGGGAAATCTTCTGGGTCCGAAATTAGGACCAAACTCTCTAGGTTTGGGTCCAATATCTTGTGTTGTCATTTTGGATTCCAGCAAGTTGAATCTTGCGTCTTCTTCCTTCCTTCTCCTATCATGCATCTCTTTCAGAGAGCAAATGTCCTCTGTATGGTTCTTCCGCAAACAGTAGGAACAGAAAGCTCCAGGAATGGTTGGTTTGCGTGTACATTCAGTGGCTAAATGGCCTGCTTGATGACACTTACCACACCAAGTATTTGACCGCATCACATCTCTTCCTGCTCCTACAACATTGGATATGCTCGCGGTATTCACTTTCAGCATCTGTAGCTGCTCTGTAATCACATCCATCAACTCCTTTTTGATGTTTGCAACTGAGTTGGATAAGTAATCCTTCAAGCTTTCTCCTCCGGAGGTACTGGCAGGAGGGTTTTGAGGAGTCTCTGTAATCACTGCATAAACAGGTTGGGCTGGTACAGAGGGGCCTCTGTTCTGGTTCTGATTCAGAGCTCCTGTTTGAACTGTTGGATGTTGGCTCCAGTTGGTAGGGTTCCACTGTTGCTGCTGATTTGGCATTGAGGAAATTGGTTGGGACCATTGTTGTTGTGGTTGAACCACCATTTGAGGCATGGATTGTGGCCACTATGGATTTGGTGCACTGTACAGTGATACTGGGGGCATCTGTTGGTAAGGATAGGGAACAGTCCCAGGAACTGCATTTGGTGGGTACATCATTCCTGGCATCAAAGGAGGTAGGACTCCTCTTCCTGTATTCATCGCTAATCTAGCTTCCACTTCATCATACAGCCTTGCACCTTCTGTTGCAGCTTGCAGGGTGGCTGGTCTTTGCAGCTCCACAAACTTACAGACTTCTGGTTGTAATCCTCTGAGAAACACCCCCTTCTGAATACCATCATCTAAATTATGGTTAGTCCATCTCTTCAGGATGGATTCCATTCGTGAGACATAAGCTTCCACTCTTTCTCCAGAGGACTGACTTAGGTTCATAAATTCCTCTCTCATCCGCACTTCAAAACCTTCACGCCTGAATTTAGTGAGGAAGGCCAACTTCAGGTTGTCCCATGTGCGAAAAGTTTCTGCTGCTTGTCTCTCATACCACTGAAACGCCGCACCCTTGAAAGTGGCGGGGAATATTGCCAACCAATGCTCAGGGGTTCTGCGCATTGTTAGCCACACATGCTACCATAAATTCTGCTACATGAAGATCGGGGTCTTCATTGTACTCTCCCTTAAAAACTAGCAATGGGACTACATTCGCTGGCCTGTCATCAATATTTCCAGGACGGATTTGGCTTGGAAGTGGACCTTGGAAGTGGACCTCCAACAGGAGGAGGAAGGGCTTGATGTGCCATTGGGACTTCTGTAAAGAGTTCCGCAAGGGCGTTAAAGGCGGCTTCTGCTTCGAGCTCGTTCTCGGCTTTGATTTTTGCTTTCTCTCTTCTCATGTACCTCTGGACTCGTTCTAAAGCTTGCCTCTTTATTGCATCATTCATCAGGGGTGTGGTTCCACTATGTTGTTAGTGCTCCACAGAGGGTTAACAGAAGGCTTCAGTCTCTGGAGGACTCTCTTGCCAACATTTCTTCTACTTCTTTCTTTTCAACGTCCCTGAATTCTGCTTTCATTCCACTGCACAGAGGAAGGTATTCGGCTCTGAAGGTGTCAAAATGCATACGTCTGAGCATTGTGGTGGTGCCATCATCATAGTAATGCCAGCTTCTGATGGTCTCAACAGTGTATGTTGTGAAAAATACTCTGTCTACCAACTTCCAGTGGGTTGCTAATTGAACAAACAAAAGATTATCAGTGCACCAAGCATCCCATGTATCTTGCTGTTGAGCATCCACGAACAAATTCCAACTCTTTTCCTTCTTGTCTTTGTGAACCTCTACAGACCAAGACTCCTGAAGCTTCTTCACAATATCCCACTTGATGTTGTCTGGAAACTTCTCAATGAATGCCAAATCTTCCATGGACGGTCATTCTCTCTGTTTCTACTCTTCAGTTTATTCCCAAACAGTTTGCCACCAAGATGCAAGTTTCTGCTGCTTCAACAGGAAGAGGAAACTATCCACCACATAGAGCATGCATCATGATGGTGATATGTTTCCGCCATTGTGGGATGAAATTCTTGTGGAAAGTGGCTTTGATTATGAGAAATTCCAACTCTTCAGTGGAAGAAGAAACTTTACAAACATCCATTGAATTCTTCTCTTCTTGGCAATGCCATTTCCTTCATTTTCAGCCTCTTCTGGTGCTTATTGATGGCAAGTTTCCCCGGCTGCGCACCAAAAACATGGAGCCCCGAGAGGAACACCAAGGAAAAGGGAATTCTCTTGCAAGAAAATCTATCTTGTAACATCAACAAGCTTGTTTATCATGTTTCATATGATCACAATAAAGAAAAGAACACCAGGCACAACAAATCTTCATGCAGCATCATGTAGATCTCCCATGGATTTGATAGAATCAATCATATTCTTCACTATCTTCATAAAATCCATCAATAGAACAAAGAAAGAAAAGGAATACACCATTTTTGAATGGAAATACATCACATAGTATTCATCTTCAATATCTTCATAGTCTTCTCTCTCAATCTCTCATATACAATCACTTTGTTTGAGTAGAATTGGCTATCTCTGACTCTCTCTCTCTCTCTCCATCAATAATACATCATATCCTCACTATAATCTCTCAAAATCACTCTCAATAATCCTTCTTAGGTCGTGGATACCCCTCCCAAGAGGTATGTCTGATATGAAGAGTCACCAGAGCCACTACAGTGTCTTTTCATAGCTCACTACTGTCACTTCACTCTAGTCTTCACTTGAGTCTTCAGCAGCTACTTCTTTCACTTCTTTCAGCTCTTTTGCACTTGTATTCACCTCTTTCCAAGGCTAGAAAACTTTCCCAAGCTACACTCTCATCCATCAGAATGCATACAGAAGCATACAGAATAGTCACAGAACAGTACCAGAACAGCTACAGTACAGAATAGAACAGAGACAGAGGCTCTACAGAAGACCTACAGAAGGTTACAGAAGGTCATCAAAACCACATAACTCATTCTCAAACCATTCCAAACTCTCAAAAACTATTCAATAAGCTTTCACAAGATCTCAATCTTCATCAATCAATACTCCATCCCTCTTTACAGAAGACAATCAGAACAAAACAGAGCAAAACAGAGCAAAACAGAAGGTATACAGAACCAATCATAACCTATCAGAACATCACAGAACCACTAATAAACATCATGAACTTCCAAAACACAATCAATATCATCCAAAACACTCTCAAACCAATTCCAAACCAATCAATCATCTCATAAAATCAACCATTCAGCTCTCAAAAACAACAAAAATCAACCAAAAAACAAGTCATTTCAACACTCAACACTTGGCACAAATGGGGTCCTCAAGTGTGGGACATCACCCAGGCTTGCCTGCCTTCCACTAGTACGAGCACAGTACACTAACACGGTATGGTAGACACTCCCCTTAGGTAGAGCATAGCACCTTCTCCTGTCAGGCATCACAGAAAGAAATAAACCACCAACTTCGGAGGCCTCGTCAACCACTCGCTATCCATTTAACTTCTCTGACAACCATCATTCCTCAGCTTCCACGAGCACCTGAATCTCCACGTGGCCCTCCCCTTTACATCATCATTTGTCCAACTGCCCACCACTCTGCAACAACATAGAAGTGCCATGGTACTGGCACCCGTCTAGGAGGGGGGTAATGTTAACCCCGAGTCAAGATGGCGGAAAATAAAGGAAAAAGCAAAAAAAACACGGAAAAAGAGCAAAGACACGCAAGCGACTACTAAAGCTAAGCCGGGACAAAAAGCATAATTTTAAATGAAAGGCGCCTCAAAAACTTGGAAAACTCTTGTAAAAGAGCGCCAGGCTCCCTCCTGTGCCAATTGTAAAATATTAGTCAGGTGTAGGCTAAAGACATAATGCTAGAAGAGTAAAATGGAAAAATGACCTTGCCACAATGGCCGGTCATATAAAAAAGGGGATGGGTGCCCATGGGATTTTAGGGCTTGTATATAAAGTTCAAAAAAATGAATGGAAGCTCATTCTTTGGTGTGTGGCTAACAAGAGCTCTTATCTTCTTCTCTTCTTCTCCTCCTTCTTGCTTGTGTGTGCTCTTGAGAGAGGGAGTGTGAGAGTGTGAGGGAGTGAGTGAGTGTATGGGAGTGTGAGAGTGTGAGGGAGTGAGTGAATGTGAGAGTGTGAGTGAGTGTGTGGGAGTGAGGGATCAAGAGGGTGAAGCTCTTCACCATCTCCTCTTCTCTTCTTCTCTTCACTTCTGTTCTCTTTTCTCGCGCACGCAGCTATGGAGGATAGAGCTTGGCGATGGAGGAGGTTTGAGGATGCTTGAGCTTGCATTAAGAATCGTGGAGCTACCGAGGTGTGTGAGGGAGGAGGCTACTCACATCGACATCAAGGTAAGCTCATTACCCTCGTAGGATCGACGGCGCATCAGTGAGAGATAGCCACTAGAGGTCGCTTGAAACGCTTGAAGCAATAAGCAGTCCGTGGGTCTTGGCAGTTGAGCGTAAGCTCCCTCTACAGCTACGTATAGTGGGTCATCTAGCTTTGTAGAGTCACCTTCTCCCCGAACCGGTTGCGAAAATGGATCGTGTACCATGTTGTCCAAAATCTCATCCTCTACAACTTGATGGGGCATTTCATGAGGGCTACTATCATGGTCATCAGTCTCCACTCTTCTTGAAGACTCTTCCTCCTCGCGTCAATGTTTTGCAGCCTCTTGACGCCTGGAAGGGAGCATCTGAGGATGTGGCACTGAATCCTGCTCAACCACAAAAGGGAGTTACATTTACATTGATATATATTTCAAACATAAACTAACAATCTTAGTATTAAAAAAAATGAATATCGGTGATTTTTCTTGGTCCCATTCTCCATACATGCTGAGGTGTGACATTGCAACTCGACGTGCTCGAAAAACACACCCTCAACAACGATCACACATGCATTTAATTTTTTGTCGTAGCCATGCATCTCGATTATAAAGATGTAATGTTTCATCCTCACTTGAGGATGTGCTCATTGACTCATCAGCATGCACCGCACTAGGTGATGACGAAGGCATGATTAAACCTAATTCATGACAACATCAAATTTATTATTAATATGTTTACATAAAAACTTCAAGGCATATTAATTATTCTAAGATATTCAATTTTAAATACACAAAACTTATCATAAATACATAAAAACTTATGATAAGAACTTACTATCAAAACTTATCTTAAATACAAAAACTTATGATAAAAACGCAAGTGCGCTAAATGCGCATCTATGCCTGCGTCTAACTGTGTGTCTATGCCTGTGTTTATCTATGCGTCTAACTCCGTGTCTATTAGCGCATTTACGTAAACTTAGATATGCATATACATGGAAAAATAGACGCAAACGTCAAAATTCAAAAGATACAAGCAATTTCTTTTCAAACTGCATCTTTCCTACGTTTTTTGCGCGTTCTGGAACTCGAGTTCAGCCGACATGCAGTCTACCTCCACTAGTCTCTTCATGACTCACCTCATCATGACTCACCTCTTCTTTCACTTCAAAGAGACAAGAAGGGAAAGAAGACAACTAAAGAGAAGAAAGCCAAGGAGAGGAAGAAAGAGAGAACAAAAGAGAGGAGAACAAGAGGGACAAGAGGCAAAGAGAGAAGACAACAAGCAGCAAGCATCAAGGGAGAACAACTCATCAAGGAGAGGAAGAAGGGGAAGGAAGCAGCGCCACCACCCGTCCACACCAAAGACCCAAGGTGAGTCCTCTCTCTCTCTCTCTCTCTCTCTCTTTCTGTATTAGGATCTATGATTGAAGTTTTTATATCACAAATAAATCATGGATGGCGGTTGTCGGCTTGAGAGCAACCGACTTAGCATGTTTGAAATTGCGTGTAGATCCCAGTGAAGACGCAGACATAGACATGCAGCTATTTTTGCTGTTATCGTGTCTGCAATCACGTCTCCAAGCACGTGTATTCTGCATTTCAGACGTGAGAATACACGCACTCTGCTCAAAAGCTTTGACTTCTAGGAAGCGTCTGAGAGCGCGTCTATTCTGCATCTCAGACGCAAATATACACGCGCTTTTCCCAAAAGGTTTGACTTCAGGGAAGCATCTGAGAGCACGTCTATTGTGCATCTCAGACGCGAATATACACGCGCTAGCTCTAATTAAAAAACAGTTTAGTAAATATTGTCCTATTCTTGTGTTTTGTTTACAAATGTCACATCCTGGTTCATCTAGCAATGACCCAGATTTGGAGTGCATGAATGATGCATTGGACTTGTTTAGCAGAGGGGTCAATACTTTTTTTGGAGGTTTTCCTAGTAAGCAAGACTTCATGGGAGAGATGACTAGACACCTTGGCCGCTCTCCCAAAGCAGATGAGGTATTCAGCATCATGTCTGGAATACCTCTGACGTCTTTGCTTAGCACTGCTTCCCAAACACCAAATGTCTAAACTCCAATTGCAGGTACTCCATGTGCAGCGCCTGTACATTCATCGAATGAAGCACAAGCATCAGCCGATGCGCGTGCATTTGCGGAAGCACGTGCATCCAGCGAGGCAAAGGGTAGTCGACAGAGAGGGAGGAGGGAGAGTTGAGGGGGAGGACGAGGCTTGTGTGGGGGTTGCCTAGGAGGTGGCGAGTGATCACCCTCACTAGAAGATCACGTAGAGGAGCATGTATGCCAGTACTATAGAGTTACAGATACTGGTGGCATCTTCCATGATGATGAAGGAAGGGATGTAATGGCGTACATGAGGAGCGTCATGCATGCGATGTATAAAGATTTTTTCGTTTACTTCAAGAATCACAAAAGCGGCTTGTGGCAGGAGGTGTTGAGGGCAGTCCATAGGAGGTATCCAAATCCTGAGGGTCAGTGATTCTCCGATGATTGAGGATGCACAAAAGTGAGGGATTTGCTTCACAACAAAAGATCCCACCTCATGATACACGCCAGGGAGTCACTGTGGAGACAAGAGGAGGGGCGTGGAGCCTATAGCCAACCACCTATATGCCACCACATAGAGTGGAAGAAATCCAATAAGAAAGCAATAGAGAAAGTGAAGACTCGCCAGCAAGCAAAGGCGCGACACATCCAAATGAAAACCATGGGATCGTTGCATTATGGATCGGGCGATAGAGAGTTGTGGGAGGCAGAGTTTGTAAGTATATTTTGATTTCTAGTTTTTTAAAATTTATATTTTTTTCAATTCTTTATATAATTTATTCTAATACATTGTGTCTCATAATTGTTTGTATATATCATAATTGTTTTGCAGACTACTATCATTGGTAGGATACCTACTCCTAGAGAGGTAGATTACCATCGAGGCCATAACCGCGCAGCCACATGGCTTCACTTCTATGAGGAGAGTCTCATCACTAAGGAGAAATACAACCACGCTATGAGGATTCGATAGCTAGAGGAGGTATGATTTTCTTACTTTCCTATTAAAAGTATGGCTAATTATAACTTTTTCTTTGCAATTGTACGTAAGCAACCTTGATCTTTTGTGTGTGTAGGTGAACCCCAATATGGAGCATAGCGAGGAGGGGGATAGCGACGCTAGTAGCAATGGTGGTGCTCTCGAAGATGTTTCTTCTTCGAATTCGTAGAGGAGCACCATACCTCCTCTATGGTCTTGTTTCCTTGTTTTTCTATTATCCATCTTTGAGCCTACTGCTTGCGGCCACACTTTAGGTCGCAAGCACTTAAACTCCCCATGAAAATGCGTTTTATATATAATGAATACATGGATTTTTGTTTTCAATTCTCGTGCCTTCAGATCCATTGTGTTTTTTCCAAATGCACAATTTGATGTATGGGAGGGGGAAAAAAAAAACCAGAGAGCATGTGGTATGCTCTTTGGTTTTTTTTCCAATTCTATGCTTCACGTCTATTTGCGCGTCTAAATTGCAGAAAACGCGCGTCTATACTTGCGCCTAAAATGCAGAGTACACGCGTCTATACACGCGTCTTCTTCTTCATCTTTTGGTCCATGGTCTTCTTCTTCTTTCACAGCTGCAAGATAGGCCTTTTGGGACCTCTTTCTAGCATGACAGAACTTCTCAGTATGTCCGGTCCTTTTGCAGAAGTCACAGAAGAGCGGTTCCTTTTTACCTTTGTATCTGTTGTTTACATATAACATTTGTTCATCCTTTGAAGTGCTGGGCTCTTCTTTTCTTTTAAGTTTCTTTTCTTCTTCTAACAATGATGCCTGGATATCAACAAGTTCAGGATTTGGCATGTTGATTAAAGTTGTTGATACATTATTATATTCAGGAGGCAAACTCTTAAGTAGAACACCGATGCAAACATCTTCATCCATTTTAATGTTGATTCCTGCAAGTTGGGTTAGGAGTCCTTCCATGTAATTGAGATGTGTGGCAAGTGATGTGTTGGACTTCATTTCAAGCCTGAAGAACTCAATCAGGAGACCATACTTTGATGATTTAGATTGTGCACCGAACAGGGTGTCAAGTCTTTTCCATGTATCTTGTGAGGTCTCACAGTTATCCACATGGTGGATATAGCTGTCGTCTAGCTCTAGTTTGATAATGGCCTGGGCCCCACAACAAATTTAGAAGTATCGATATACACGTGGAAGGTAATGGTCCAATCTAGGGCTCGTAGAATTGGTGTTGTGGTTAGAGCCTTCTTCAACTCTTCATATTCTCGTTGGCATGCTTTAGTCCATTCAAAGACAATCAGCATCTTGTATAAAGGTCTGGCTATCAATGCATAATTCAACACAAACTATCGATAGTATCTCGTATGGCCTAAGAAGCATTGGACTCCCTTGTAGTTGACTGGGGGTGGAAGGTCGACAATAACCCTGACTTTCGAGAAGTCAGTGGCAATGCCGTTCTTTGACACCATGTGGTGTAGGAAGCATCCATGCTTCACCCAAAACTGGCATTTCAAGGGGTTCAAGGAGAGATGATATAGGCGACACTGCTCATAGACTGCTTGGAGTTTGTCTAAGTGTTCCATCCAAGTCGAGTGAACACAGAGGTCATCGACAAAGACTTCCAACTCATTGCGAAGCACGTCTTTAAATATGGTGCACATGAGGCATTGGAAGGTGGCAGGGCTATTATTCAACCTGAAAGGCATGACTATGTAAGCAAAGGCACCCCACTCATTGGTGGCGAAGGCAGTCTTATGCGTATCGGCAGGATGCACTTACACCTGATTGTATCCTAAGAAGCCATCCAGAAAAGTATAGGCCTCCTTGCCCACCACTCTTTCAAGCATGTGCTCGGTGTATGGCAATGGATAATTGTCCCTTTTAGTAGCAACGTTCACCTTCTTGTAATTGATGCACACTCTAATTTTTTTTGTTTTTCTTCATCACGATGACTATGGGTGATACCCAGTCCGTGTGCTTAATTTCGTAAATGAATCCTGCTCTCATCAGCTTATCAATATCTTCCTTGACAACATGAGCATGCTTTGGATTCATTGGATATGGTCATTGCTTCATCGGCGTTTGTGTCTGGTGTCATGGGTATATTATGAGTCACTACACTCGGATCTACCCCTTTAAGCCCTTTCAAGGACCGGGAGAATACGTCTACGTACTCTCGCAAGAGAGAAACAAGACTCGTTTCTTCTTACTCAGTCAAGTCATCGGCAATGAAGGCTGGTCGGGGTGTCTCCCCTTCCTAGGCTAGGTTCATCTCCTTGACCTTGGCTGGTCCCTCGATTGCTTTGCTCATTTGTCCTTGCCGTTTGGCACCCAACAAGATCACTACCCTATCTCCTTTCTTCAATTTTGTAAATCTTTTAGGGAGATTCCGTGATTTTTGTTGTTCGTTTGTTCGCGTGTCCCTAGGTTGTTTCACACTTTTCTGCTTCAATCGTCTACGCCTCAGGTGGACGAGTAGGTTCCCGTTGGTGCATCGGGTCTTGGGTGGCCTAGGTATTTCTGGGTCACTATCCGAGCTTACCTCCGACTAAGATTTGAACTCGCCATCTTCGCTAGAAGAGGTGGTCTCCCTTGGTGGTTGCAAGCACTGGTGTCGCTCCCGCTTGGGCTAGGCCTGCTTGCTCAAGGTCTATGGCTCCTACGTGTTCCAACCAAGTACGATCACAATCCATGCGCATGATCCCTTGCTCTATCCTGTAGACACTCCTTTTCTGTGGCTTGGAGTCCACCCGTATTTGTTCTATTTCATGTCCCTTAGTGTGGTATTCTACTGTGTCTATCTACCCCTCACTTTCGTCAGTGAAGGATTGGCAGTCTTCGTACTTGTTATCAAAGTCCTCTGTTTCAGACTGCTCGTCGTCTCCTAGGGCTTGATATATCTCTTGTCGTTGATCACGAACTAGGGCCCAATTGTAAGTAAGGTTTAAGTCAAGCACCCTAGTCCATTGCCACTTGGATTCGCTTAAGAGATCCCGAAGTGGTTTGAAGTTTGCTGTTGGGTTGTCAGCTAGTTTGTCCATTAGGTATTCCAGAATCTCCTACAGTTCCCTTTTGTTGTTTGGCACTGGGAAGGTGAGGGCTTAGGTCTCCCACGAAGGGTTACTGTCATTATGCAAACTAGCATGGCAAGCCTGCCCCTCATCTTGATGGCTTGCTCAAGGGTGACTTGAGCGTCACCCTTGAGCATCGCGGAGATGGCATCCAAATCGACTGGTGAGGTCTTCCAAGTGTCCATCTCTACCCTTACAACTTCTATTCTATTTGTTGGGGATAAAGACGCCTCTCCCTAGCCACCCGTGTATTACTATACTGACAGTCACCGCCACTGCACACTGCAGGTGGTGGGTGCCCATCACCGTCACTTTATTCTTTATTCTTTTAGTGACAGTTTGAATAAAGGAAGGCCCAGTCACACATTGTGACTGTTGGAGTTCCCATTTCTTGTGTCTCTCTTTCTTTCTCTTGCTCTCTCGCCATAGCTCTCGAGTCTAACCTTCGATTCGTCACTCCCTTTCAACTGGTATCAGACCTTTGCTTTCCAACTCTTGAGCTTGGTTCATGGCATTCTCTCAGCATCCCATCGACTCCCTACTTGCATTGGGTCTCCTTCCCGACAGCCATATCCGACTCCTTCAAGCTCCCGTCACTCCTCGGCTTCCCGAGCACCTTCCTGGCTTGTGATTTCGAAGGCTGAATTGAAGAGGAAGAAGCAAGGTTTGAGCAAGCAAGCAATGGGTAAGAAGCTCTCCCATTCTTCCACTCCCTCTCTTGGATAATGCCTGCGGAGGCACTGGAAGCAAGGTCAAGCAAAAATCTCAGATTGCTATGAGATTTGGTGTGCAAGTATATCAGTGTATATTCTATAGATAAGTCCTTTAGGGCCATTCCATGGTTATTTTAGGCATCTGAGGCCGTGTCAGGCCCTGTTTTAGAGCCGCAAGGTTGCAGACATCAGTTTCAGGGTACACTGTGATTTCGACTGTATTGACCGAAAGTGGGTGCACATGTTACAAATTGTGAATCTGTAATTTTTTAGGTGTTTGCAGGAAGTAAACATAAGGTTTATCTCCAAATAGGTTGCATATTACATGTACTATTGAGCAATCAGTGAAAAAGGTTGCTTGGTGTATTACTGTGCACGTGTTGTGAAAGATTGCAGAAGACTAGCTTGCTGTATTGTATCCTTGTTTGTGATAATGGCAGAGAACAGTGGAAATCCCATTATTGAGAAGCTTGACAAGAACAACTACCCTTCATGGAAGTTTTGTGTGACGAACTTCCTCATTGAAAAGGGCCTTTTCGAGTTTGTCTTAGGTGAAGAAAAGGAGCCAAAGCTAGGTATCCCTCTGACTGCACATGAGTTAAAAGCATGGAAAGAGTGGAATGCAAAAGACAAAAAGGTGTTGTGCTGGCTATCTGCAGTCATTGATAATACTATGTTGGGACATATCAGGAATGCAAAAACTTCACATGCAGCTTGGACAATTTTTGAGAGCATGTTTTCAGTAAATACAAAGGCACGCAAGATTCAACTCAAGCAAGAGTTGAATGCCTTGAAGAAAGGAAAAATGTTTGTCAATGAGTATGTGTTGAAGGTGAGGAGCATTGCAGATGCTTTAGCAGAGATTGATGCAATGTCGGATGATGATGATTTGGTTTCATCCACTTTGAGTAGCCTTAATAATGAGAAGGCATGGAAATCATTTGTTACTTCAGTATATGTACAGAAGCCATTTCCAGATTTTGATGAGCTAATCTCTCTCATGATTACTGAAGAGATCAATATGTAGGGTGATTTGTCTAAAAGAAATGGTGAATAGGTCCAATCATTTTACTCGAGTTCAGGAAGGGGACGTGGTAGATCCTCTTTGAGAGACCGTGGTATGGGACGTGCTGGCGATAACCAGCAAAATACGTTCAATCAACATTTTGGTGAAATGCAGGTTTCTGAAGGTAGAGGAAACTTTAGAGGCAGGGGGAGCTCTAGAGGAAGAGGTGGATGGCTGAATAGAAGCTTTGGAAATTCTGCTATTGTTTGCCATTATTGTGGCAAAACATGACATATTGCAGCCAATTGTTATGCTAAGAAGGATAATATTTGCAGTGGTAAATTGCAGCAAGGAAACTATGCATCGTCTTCACGACAAAATGAAGACAAAAATAAGCATTTGTTTGTTATGCAGCATATGATGAATGCAATTACAAGAAAGGGGACGTATGATGATATATGGTATGTCGATTCAGGTGCATCTAATCATATGACCAGTCATATTGAATGGTTTGGAGAGATGCAAGACTTACAAAATCCAGGTTATGTGCAGATGGGTGATGATTCATGCCACCCAATTTAACACATTGGAAAGGTTCCCTTGTCCTTGTATGATGATCAGACAAAGAGTCTGATAGATGTATTACATGTGCCTTCAATTACAAAGAATCTAGTGTCTGTTAGCCAAATGGTAGAGCAAGGGTTGCAGGTCCGATTCAATGCAAAAGGTTGTTTTGTAGAAGACTTTAATGATAAGTGGAGGTTGGTCGTAAAAGGAAGTAGAGTTGGCCAAATGTTCACTTTAGATGCTGGAATTCTTACAATGGATACTGCTATGTATGCTAAACTATACTTTGTGTACATTGTATAGGGTGTGGAAGAAGAAGAAGAAAACCAGCAAGAAAACATTTTGGCCTCCATATCTCTTCTTGTGTTCTTGAGTGAGCTTCCTCTTGTGTGTGTGTTTGGCGCAGCACCTCAAGCAAGTCCCCCCACCAAGCGATTCTTGACAGCTTTCATGGCTGCCCATGGACTGTTCATGTAGGGTTTCAAGAGAGTGAAATGATGAAAAATATAGCCCCATTTTGGAGTCTACACATCAGCGAGTTGAAGAAATCACTGCCAAATACCATTTAGAAGCACCATAGCTGAAGATTGGATGAAGATTGATGAAAAACAGGGCTGGAAAAATCAGCACAAATTTTGGATTGCTGTCCTGCTCACGTGGCTGATATTCCAATCCATAAAATGGTATGCAACTTGTTGCATTTGTTGCCTAGAATGCCATTATGCAAGTAATTGTTAAAGGAGAGAAATGATTAGTGAATAAGGAGAAGATCTCAATTGAAAAAATCCATGGCCAAAGCTTGAAGAAAGAGGAAAGGAAAACCTCTTTTGAAAAGTAACCACAGTTTAGCCCTAACCTAAGTCCAATTAACTCTCCTTTATCCTAGTTACCTCCAATTTTGAATGAAATTTTATGAGGACCTGCCAATCCTCCGCCATATCTAACCTTGGAGATCTCTAGATGTAGGCTTTTACTAACTGTAGATGGTCTACAGCACTCCACTAGTCACTGTCTTGTACAATTCTTGTCTGAAATTGATTTTTATGGAGGAAAATACGATTGAAAATAGAAGAAAAAGAATGGATCAAAGACCAATGCTCTGAAACCACTTGTCAGAGAGTAAACTAGGGAGAGAGAAAGAGGAGAGAGAATATTGCAGAAGAGAGAGAAAGATTGCAGGAAGAGAGAGAAGAAGAGTAACAAGGAGAGAGAAAGACTAGATTTGAAGAGAGAAATATAAGAAAGAGGGAGAAGCCATAGAAGGTGTGAGCAAGATGGGAGAGAAGGACAGTAATTGTATTAATGTTTCAAAAAGATATGAAAATTTACATTTCCTCTCCTTTTATATCAATGTTAGTGTGACATTGCATAATATGAATATTATTTACACTAAGTCCTTATTTCCAGCTTCTTACATTGTGATCTCTTTCTATTGATTTTAGTCATGATAGACCCTAATGAACCCCTAATCTACCTGTAATCTTAGCTTTTAATCTGCCTCTAATTAGCATCAAATATTATATTCTGTTCTATCCAAAATATTCTCTCTCTCTCTCTCTCTCTCTCTACCCTCTCAACAAGATTTGATCAAAGATATTTAAACACATTTATACAGAAGCTTGGCTAGGGAAGAACAATAACATCATCTTATCTTCTACCCTAATTTAGTCTCTGTCACTCTATCACTTATTTTCTTAGTTCATCTCACACAGTTCTCTGTCTCTCTGTCTCTCTCTGTCTGTTTGTCTGTCTGTCTGTTTGCCTGTCTCTCTCTCTCTCTCTCTCTCTCTCTCTCTCTCTCTCTCTCTCTCTCTCTCTCTCTCTCTCTCTCTTTATGAATCGATACTTAAGGATTAAACAACAACTACGAGGAATAATAACATCACAGAAATTTAAAAAATAAAGATACCTCCACTATCACTTGATTGCTCATAGTATAGACTGCTGAAGAGGAATATATCTTATTGCATAGTACTAAAGATAGTACTGAAGAGGGAGATTGCTTCTAGCAGGGTAGAGAGTGTTGTAGATAGAGATTATTTGATTTCAACAAATGGTATCAAAACCATTTTTGAGATTTCTTGTAGAAGGGTAGAGAGTGTTGTAGATAGTACTGAGTAATGCTTTAGAAGAATTCATATACTAGAAACCTTATTCTGGAGAGAAGGAGAAAAGTACACAAAATTTGGGACAAAACTAGAGCTTTGAGAGGGAATGAAAAAATGCTCAAAAATAGGCATATACTTGTCTAAAAAAGATGAAAATTTAAAAGGAAACTCTCGAGTAAAAAAGCCTATGTCGTTGGGTAAAAACTAATCTTAAAATATGATGTGTACATCATTTTATATCATTTTTTAACTCCTTTCATTTTAAGAAGTGAGAATGAGAATGATTCTAATATATTTTCATGTTGAAAAGTCACGAGGGCATTAAAGAGTCGTATATTAATGATTGGCTCCGTCTTAAGAGAAAACAGAATTTAAATTTTTTAGTTATGAGGATTTTGAGAAAAAGTGAGCTTATCCTACAGTTTGGGAATAAAATAATAGTGAAATCTATTGAAAATACAAATACAAGATTCGCTTGATTGTAGAATATCTCTTATTATAATATTATTTTAGAATCTCTTTTTAGTGAGAGAGAGATGAGAGAAACCCCTTATGGGGCAACAAAGAGAGTCCATATTTCGCGTAATGCTAGTCATGCATGATGGGAAGAAAAAGAGTCTATATGATGTGTTGCATGTACCATCTATCACTAAAAAATTATTGTTTTTTAGACAAATGGCAGTGGACAAATGGCAAAGCAGAATTTGCAAGCTAGATTTAGTAGAGATGGTTGTTTTATTAAAGACTATGGAAATGGCTACAAGTTGATTGCTAAAGTTAGAAGGGATGGCTCCATGTTTACCTTGGATGCTACTATTCTTGAGTTAAAGGTAGCCATGTTTGCTCAGCACATTGGAGCACTCAAAGATGGGAAAATCTTGCATAAGCACATTGAACACCATATCGGGGAATATGAAAAATTTCCATAAGTTTGGGACACGCGGTCAAATCTTTGGATTTGTCATAACTTGAACACTATAACTCCAAATTGAGTGGTCTATAGCTCAATATATTCCATTTTTTCAAGCACTTTCTAATGATAGGTCACATCATATGGTTTTAAGAAATTTATGGGCATGTTATCTGGATGCTACCTTTTAGTATTCAAAAAATGGGAATTGGGAGATCATTTGTTATTGGACATGTAAACATACAACAGCTAAACACCATGCAATAGAAGGATTTTGAACTTGGTTTGCCAAATATGTCACAAATAGTACTAGACCATTGTAGTTGATGCATTCTGACATTTGGGATTTGACGCATTATGCATCCTTCAATGGTGGAAGATATTATGTCTTGTTTATTGATCTCATGGTTGAGATCTGATGGAGGTGTGAGTATGTCTCTCTTGAATTTTATAGATACTTAGTTGAGTATACCATTAAAAGCTAGCTTACATGCAATTATACACCACAACAAAATGGTGTAGCAAAGAGGAAAAATAGGGTGCTTATGGAAGCTACAAGAGCCATCCTAAATGAGAAGAATTTACTAAACTATTATTGGATTGAAGTAGTTGTAGCTACAATATTTGTCTTAAACATAACTCCTACAACTTGTATTTATGATCTTACACCATATGTAAAATTGTATGGGCACAAACCAGATATCCACCATCTTAAAGTATTTGGATGTATATCTTATGTACATGTGATAGATGAGAAGAGGAAGAAGTTAGATTCGAAGGCTACTAAGTGTGTTTTTATTGGCTATGCACAAGATAGAAAAGCTTACAAATGCTATAGTCCAATTATCCATGAGACATTGGTTAGCATGGATGTAGCATTGATGAACTGGCTTAATGTAAGGTGGTCCAAATGTGATTATTTCTTATTAACTAGTAGATGATACTCATGCCAAAATTTGTACTATGGATAGTACCACTATTAGAGGGCCTACAGGGGACACATCCTCTATTATTAGTCCATGGACAGGTTGCTTGCATAGTCATGGTTCTATGTCCATTGACATGGATATGTAAGTGATGGGGATATTAGATAAAGGTAGAGGGAAGTTATTTGAAGATGTTACTAGGCCACTTACTTTTGATTATGAGTCACATGTGGCAGTGATAATCTTGATAGTAAACTTGGTATATCGTCTAATACTACATGTGAAGTAAGAAAGCCTATTGATAGGCTAACTTACAATGGGTATTCAACCAGAAAACTTTGCTTACATAACTAAAGTGATGGGTCACAAAGAGCCTACAAAGGTTAGTGAAGCAGTTTGGTGATGAGAATTAGTGTGCAACCATGGATGAGGAATATGCAACATTGGTTGAAAATGACACTTGTTATTGGGTCAAGTTTCTTGAAGGAAAAATAGAGCATTGGCTTTAAATTGCTTTACAAAGTGAAATGCAAAGTAGAGTGGATCTCTAGAGAGATAAAAAGTATGGCTAGTTGCTAAAGGTTATGCGCAATAATATGGTCTTGATTATGGGAAGACTTTTACCCAATTGCAAAAATGGAAACCATGAGAATTATCATTTTTTTAGCAGCGTCTAAGGGATGGAAACTTTGGCAAATGGATGTCAAAACTACATTTCTAAATGGAGATTTGATTGATGAAGTGCATATGGAATAGTCCGAGGGTTATGTATACCCTAATTACTCGAATCATGTGTGTAGGCTCAAAGAGACACTTTATGAATTAAAATAGGTACCAAGAGCATGGAATTATTGGATCAACTTGTATTTATAGCAACTTGGACTTCGGATGTGGATCATTACTTCTACACTAAGCAGACATAGACATGGCATGTAATCTTGGTTATTTATGTTGATGACTTGATCATTATTGGAGATGATGACCATGGTATTGTTGAAATTAAATCCATATTACTAGCATAGTTCAAAGTCAAAGACTTGGGAGAGATGAAATATTTTCTTGGCATTGAGATAGTGACTATATCACAAGGAATTTGGATGCTACAAAAATAGTATGCATAAGATATGCTACTGAAATATGGCATGATGGATTTTAATCCCATGGTGGTGCGCAGATCGGTCGCAGTATGCTCACGTAGTGAATCCCGGAATTTTCCCAAGAACAATGAACTCTACCTTTTTGCACAAAAAACAATGTAAAAAGCATGAACGACAAGAGCAAGAGACCAATTGGGTTCAATCTCCCCCCATGCCTTGTGTGACCGCTTCACAAAGCATGTATTTTATGTATATTTCCATCTTCATGCTCAATAATAGCCCAATTTACAAAAATATAACAAGCTTTTAGCTTTTGAGTTTGCTTTTACAAAAATAGAAAATAAAGCTAATGGATAGTGCCCATAGAGTCTGGCACGCCCAACACAATGTCCCAAATAGAAATAACATATCCGTGCGCATAGGCGCATACAAAATAATAATAAATAATTGATGCCTCAATAGACATAACAAAATATAGGCGTGGCGCCTATCAAAATATAATCCATAGGTCGAATACTCGCTAGACTCCAATGCTTTCCTCCGCCACTGTTGCTATCTCTACACATCAACTGAAGCATTCACAATCGTTAGTAAAATAATACAATTAAACCGACAAAAGTGAATACCTAGCAGTCTTCAGCTACATAAATAAATCAACTGGTTAGAAATAAATCCTAACCTTAATTTATTACGAGTGCGCACTCTAAACTCATAAACGTTTATTAATTTAATATGCATTTTGCGGAATCACCCGCTATGGAATCACCCATGTACACACTAAATTAATGAAATGCCCGAAAAGGACAGGCGTCCCCATCAACTTCTTGCACAAAGAATCCACTTTGTGTATGAGCCCCGGTCATCAAAGTTTACGGAATCCACCGTAAAACCTCACGGAATCCACCGTGGCACAGAATCCACCGTGGAATATGCCTCCTTCTCGCACAAAGAATCCACTTTGTGTATGAGCCCCCGTCATCAAAGTTTACGGAATCCACCGTAAAACCTCACGGAATCCACCGTGGCACGGAATCCACCGTGGAATATGCCTCCTGGCATCATTTATTAATTTAATATGCATTTTGCGGAATCGCCCACTATGGAATCACCCATGTACACACTAAATTAATGAAACGCCCGAAAAGGACAGGCGTCCCCATCAACTTCTCGCACAAAGAATCCACTTTGTGTATGAGCCTCGGTCATCAAAGTTTACGGAATCCACCGTAAAACCTCACGGAATCCACCGTGGCATGGAATCCACCATGGAATATGCCTCCTGGCATCACATGGAAACACCAGTAGATGAGAATGCCAAACTTGTGGTTTATATTGGTAGTAAGATAGAGAATGTTACCATGTAAGCCTGATATATCTCGCTATTATCTGTATTGACCTCAGTTACTCAATGGGACTGATTACCGAGTTTATGTGAAAGCCACGTAAGCCTTACTTCGATGCACTCATGAGGATTATGTAGTATGTGAAGGATAGCAATAAAAAAAGCAGTTTACAGTTGCTCTCTCTAACACAAAGGAGGAGTATAGAGGTGCAGCCTCAGCTGCATGTGAAGCAGTTTGGATATTGAAACTGTTATATGACTTGGGTATACGATAGATAGGAAGGTCACATTCTATTGTGACAATATGAGTAGTGTGTTGTTGGCTTGCAACCTAGTTTACCATGCTAGATCAAAGTACATAAAAGTTCATTATCACTTCATTTGGAAAATATTACTTGCAAGAAAGATAAATCTACTTCATAGAAGACTGAAGATTAGGTAGTTGTTATCTTTACCAAATCACTTCAAGGTAGAGATCATTTTACTCACTTCAAAGAGATACTTGGAGTAGAGCAGTTGACATGATCTTGAGGGGAGTGTTGAGATTCAAGCTCAATATCTACAGTGACTTAGTTGTATAGTTGTAGCTAGCTATCACTGCCGGCCTATGTTGTACTAATGAGTCGATCAAACTTAACTCAAGTTAGAGGTGCTACAGTAGTTAGTGCGTATTGCAAAGATAGTATATGTAAATCATGTAGAAGAGATTGATGCTTTGAGATAAGGTTGCGATGTGACTAACTACGATAAGTGACCTCTTTGATAGTTGTAGTTGTTGAGAATAAGACATCATGTTGATAGCATTTTCAAAGGATTAAGCTACATGAAATAGTTAATTTCAAAGCATTGGAGGAAAGAGAAGCCTTAAAAATTGGTTGTGGGTTACTAGCTGCAATGCAATTCTTAGGGTTGAGGGGGTTTCAGAGCAGTAGCAGATATAATGCTGGAACATGACATTAGTTGAAAGGAAAAGGGAGCATGAAAGTGACTCCGGGGTAGATAGATTATAATTGATGAAGTGTCAAGAGAATTGCTACATCTAAAATGAACAAGAAGTGATCATCTTACATCAATGTACAAGCTACCATGCTGGTGAAATCCAAGTAGGTTTCAATTTGATAAGTTGAGTCCCTCTTGTTTAAGGAGCTTTGCAAATTCTCCTCTCAAGTGGTCTTGTATGTATCCCTTTTTGGCCAGCATGTTTCTAATTAGTGGAAAGTTAGAGAGACAGAATGAGGTACATATTAGCATCTATAAAGGATGGCTACATACATAGTTGTTTAAGCTCATGTGGAAGTATACGTTGACTCGTGTATTAGCCTCACCATATAACAAGAGTGCAACTGTGATGCTTGATAATCCAACTACACATGATACTCTATTCAATGCATCTAAGAGGAGGGTTGCACTAATGTGCTCAATAATAAGGATAAGAATTTCCTAATTTTTGTGAAGCTTAGCAAACACTTCTACAATAGATACTATAGGAACTTATGAGGATATCACTAATTGTAGAGCCTAAGAGGATGCCATATAATCCAAAGAGTTGTGAAGTTGAGACAAGTTGTGGTTATCTCAAGGGGACTAGTAATTGGAATATGGGAGACTATCAATATCTTTCATTCATCATCAATAGGACATGTAATGCATTGTGCTCATGGGTTGGTGACTTCCAAATTTAAACGATTGCAACATTAAACCAAAGGGAGCATTGAAGGTCATCTTGGCAATAGTATGGTTGCAAAATCTTTGAGGATTCTGGTTCCTCATGTTGGTGTTTTTATTTGTTACCTCTTGAAGTGAAAAAGTTGATAAAAATGGAATTCAATGCATCAATTTACAATAATATATGGGGAAGAATTAAAGTTGGACTTGCAACTTATGATTATGTGAAGAATGAAGTGATGAGAACAAGATTCTATCTCATGTTAGAAGGCATGCTTGATATATTGATGTGTTTTGAATAGGGTTGACTTGAGGGTTTAGTTACGATCACTCTTGAGTGACATTACGCTCGAAAGAAATGGAGGCCTAAGTAGAGTTTCGAGCTAGTCTCAACCACTATTAGCCATGGAAGTTCTTGGATGAAGTGGAGGGCTAACATCTAGGAGTTTCTCATAAGAAGATTATGAATTGGGCTAAAAGCTTTTGAATCCAAGTTTTACTTGTTGTTATGCAAAATATTCAAAGCATCTCTTCTTGTTTCATTAGAACTTATTATCTCTCTCTCCTCTTTTTAGACTTGCTTAACATAGACCTCGCCTCTTTTTCACCTATGTGCACATTTCTTTCTGACACCGGGCATTGGTACAATGAGAGAGAGAGAGAGAGAGAGAGAGAGAGAGAGAGAGAGAGAGAGAGAGAGAGAGAGAGAGAGAGAGAGAGAGAGAGAGAGAGAGAGAGAGAGAGAGAGAGAGAGAGAGAGAGAGGAGAGAGTAGTGGGTAGAAGAAGAGAAGATAGTGCAGGGAAAAAGAGAAAGAAGGGAAGAAGAGGAGGAGGAAAAGGGAAGGGATAAGGGAAGATAAAGAAGGAGAGAAGTAGAGTAAGAGAGGAAGGAAGAGAAAGAGGGTAAGATAAAGGAGAGAAATAGAGAAAGAGAAGAAGGAAGAGAGAGGCTATGATAGAGTAGGAGATCTAGAGAAGAAAAGAAGAGAGAGGTAGAAGTAGACAATAGGGAGAAGAATAGAAGAAGGAGGTAGAGAAGAAGGAGGTAGAGAAGAAGGAGGTAGAGAAGAAGAGGAGAGAAGGAGAATTCTAGAGAGAAGAGGGGAAGGATATAGAGGGAGGAGAGAGAGAGAGAGAGAGAGAGAGAGAGAGAGAGAGGTAGAAGTAGAATGAGAGAGATAGGTAGAGGAAGATAGAAGGAGGTAGATATAAATAAGGAGAGAGAGAGAGAGAGATAGAGAAAATGAGAATTGTAAGAGAGAGAGAGAGAGAGAGAGAGAGAGAAACAATTGAGCAAGATAAGTAGAGAAAGGAGAGGGATAGAGGATGATAGGTAGTGCAAAGAAAAAAGACTTCTTTGACTCTCCAAAAAATATGTCAACCTTCCCCCAGCACACTTGTTCTTCTGTGGCTATTATTGCAAAGCTTATCAATCACCTCCTAGGGGAAAGCATAAGCCAATCATTCAAGTTCTAGTAAGTGAAGGTCAAGCAAGGGACTCTACACATGAAGCCCAAGCTTCAAACAAGAGGCAAATGGCACCCAAGAAAAGCCTTTCTGACTCAAATCACACAACTTTGACTATAATGACTAGTGAACTACATCGCAAGCTTTCTATGTACCATTTATAATGTTGGACTTTCTTTTTTCTAAGTCAATTATAGAAAGATAAGTGATCTAGCTAAAGATAAGAGCTCATAATAAGATAAATTTGGCAAAAGCATAGATTCGACTAGTATAATTAGTAACACAATTTCCTTAAATAGCATAAATTACTTGATGAGGAGCTTTACATGAATGCACTCTAAGAACATATAAGTTATGGATTGTACCTTCTTTTGCAAAGTATCTGAAGGACATTGTTTTGATTGATGATTTTTTCTCTTGAGAAAAGTTTACTTGTTTTGGGAAAGAGATGCCCTAGCCAGGATAAGTTGACTTATTCTGATGGAATATTTAAAGTGATTGTTTGGACTGATGTTACAGAAATTGTATGTTTTTCTAGCTATTGATGATGATAGAATGCTTCAGTACCTAGTGTGTCATTTTAGATCTCAATCAATGTGGTTTTAAGAGACTACAATTGAGACTATACCCTATGGGTAGAGGGGTGAACATGTATCACTCCCCCTCATTTCTCACTTGCTATGAGCCAAGTGTAGTATTGACCTACTTTGGTTTGAGTTGACTTAGGAATGCAATGGCTCAAAGACTTGAATGAGTAGGTGAGTTTAGTTTTCTATAGGAACCTAGATTCAGGTCGATCCTTATTATGGGTTATGTCCAAAACCCTATGTTGCAAAGTGGACTTAAGAGAGCCTAGGCAACAAACTCCATGTTATTCTAAGGAGTATTAGTTGGTATTGCTTAGGATTATCTATTGTTGGGTCACTAAAATCATGCTATTAAGAAGTTCTCTATCGGGCATGTTACATCTATATAGTAAGTGTAATGTATAATAGTATATATAATTTACATGATATTATGAATTATTAAAATTATTAGTTTATTTGTGAGTTATAATTTTAAACTTCTTTAGTTGTAATTTTAACTAAATCATTGAAATTTAGTACTATTAAATTATTTGATTTAATATTCTTAATAAAAATAATATTAAAGTATCAATTTTAATATATAATTTCATTAAAATAATTCTTCTTTATGAAATTCTTTGTGTTTTTTGGTGTGTTTCATTTTTAGAAAGCTTTCCTAGTTTTCTTTATAAAAACAATAGGATTATGCACAAAACAAGTAAATAGGGTGAAAACTTAGTTTTATTATTACTCTCTCATTTGAAGTGAGAATGCAAAGATTTTAGAGTTGCTTGGGGAGTTTTGGAATGTTCCAATGTGATGGTGATGTCCAAATGTCATGATTCGATACATAAAATTATATGCAACAACTATAGCAAGTTATAGGAAATCTATTGACACACAAAACTTTTTAATTTGATTGATATTTGTATTTTCTTTGCAATTAGATATACGATGTGAATGTAAATAGCTATGTACATCAATATTCCATAATGGAAATTGGTAAACCATGGCTTTTGTCATGACGGAGGCTAGCCTCTATCATGTATTTTCTTTTAATCTTTTTGAATTTGTCAATTTATTCAAGTTCTTTATTTTTTATAAAGTTGTTTGCATCTAAGATTTGAAACATATTTTGTATCCATTGTTGAATAACATCACTTGAACCCAATCTTGATGTATCTTCCATCTTGCACCCCCATCAATGGCTTTCATGTTAGGTTCACCAAATTTGGGATAAAGGGATGAAAGCTGAAACCATAGGGGTTTCATAAAATAGAGTGCAAACAGTGGTGGTTGAAGAGAAGAAGATGATATGAAGAAGAAATAAATCACATATCAAATGAATCTAAAGCCAAGCCTTTGTATTACTATCAAGAAGAGCATTGGTTGATCAAATCAACCCTTGCTAGGACAACTGATCAACTAAAAATCAATTACCCAACATATACTTTGACCCTGAATAAGAAAATATCAGAATCTTGTTGTACATAAACTTATGCAATATGCAAGAGCATCAAGTCTCAATAGAAGTGCATGGATTTTGATAGGGAAAGGTCAATCCCATCACTCAAAAGCAATACCAATTGGTAAGAATAATTGAAGATTAAGGAAACCCTATATGGGTCTAAATTTTGTAAGTCAATTCTATTTTTACTATGTTTTACAACATGTAACTACTCATAATTGCTTCAAAATCTTCCAAAAATATGTATTTATCAAGTACAAATAATCCCATATCATCAAGAAGCAATACCAATCCATAGAAATAGTTGATGATGGAGAAAACCTTGTATGGGTCTATTTTTTATACTTCAGCCCTATTTTTCCATCTCTATTATAGCATCAAATAAATTCTCGTATGCTACTCCAAATCCTCTCAAGAATTTTCCTTCCACATTTACAAATCCTCTCAAGACTTTTCCTTCCACATGTACAAATCCTCTTATAATACTGGAGAGTGGGATCCTTTGCATAGATGGATCAGAAAATTAATAGGAGGCTAAATATTTGTGGAAAACAAGTTGCCCTATTCTATTCCCTATAATTCAATGTTCTAGACAACAAGAACAAGAAAAAGGACTCTCCTCTACCTTGCGAACACACATGAATTACTCACCTTGATACTGGATCTTCCTTTCCTTGCCTTCCCCCCTTTTGTTTTGCATGTCCTCTCTCTGCCTTTGCAAGTCCACATTTGAAGCATATTAGCTTAGCCGAGATTGAGATAGTTTGCTACCCTCCTTTGCTACTCCAAAACTCCCACTTTACTCCACTTTCCCCCTTTTACCCTAGTCTCCTAAGTCTCTCGTTAGTCTCTACATCAAGTCCCATCCTTAATTCTTCACTTGAGTCTAACATTACCTTTAGTATTGAACCACTTACCAAAACATTTGGAATAGTTATTCATCTTGTAAAACCCATCTTTCATTTACGCGAGTGCATACCACTAAAAACATAAAGGTACAACTTCTCATACAATTTCATAACATAGACAAAGTCACAATATAGCATGTTAATTTTTTGTTAAAATTTTTGTTTATATGTGCTCACTCCTTGGACTAGGTCATCTCGACTAAGTGTGCGTTCAACTATTCAGAGATATTTCGCATGATTAATTTCATGTGGAAACAATTTTGCATAGTGACAAGTGAGTTGTGTTTAAAATTAATGAAATTCTGCATATGTATATTAACATGTATTTTTACGATTAGTTTGATGCACAAATGTACAATCAACTTATTGTAATTTTTTTCTTCTATTGGATTTCTAAAATTAAGAAAAATAAATAATGAAACAAACTTCAAACATTTAAACTTACAAACACATTATTGTGTATAGTCACAAATTATTATCATGTTAATAATGAGATTACTTAACATTTTTATATACTCACTAAGAACTTGGATATGAGAGACAAAAGATGTAGAAAAGTCATGGATTACAAAATAAATACAAAAGTACAATGTTTATGAAGATGGGTCTTCAATCTCATCTATAATGAAATCTACCCTAGCTAAACTATCTATTTTAAGGTCCATCTCAATATCTAAACCTACAAACAAATTAATACTACTACTACTATTGTCACTATGCTCATCATCATTTTGATCAATAATGGTTGCATGATCATCTCCATGTACAATGGCATTATCATAATCTATGTCTCCCACACCATTGTCATCCTCTACATCTCTTAGTTCACCAATCAACGTCATTTGTAGTATAAGGAGCATAATTCATATACTCAATAGATGTAAAAG
Source organism: Lygodium microphyllum (assembly GCF_053477565.2). Lineage (NCBI taxonomy): Eukaryota > Viridiplantae > Streptophyta > Polypodiopsida > Schizaeales > Lygodiaceae > Lygodium > Lygodium microphyllum. The sequence goes on along the minus strand of NC_141135.1, from coordinate 21,221,623 downwards.
TATTATATATCCCTCGAAAGCATGGGAGATTGGGATCTCATGCCACCAATTGTTATTCTCCATAATTGGTTGAAAGACAACCTCTTGAAGTAAAAGTAGAAATATATTATAATTAAGCTTTTATAAAGTGAACAAATTCAAGAATAGTCTTAGTGGTATCTATTCATATGAAATCTATGTGTTTAAATAAAATTCACCTACTCACATTATTGTGATAACACCAATGTCCCATACTTCAATTACCATAGCTTTGTAGAGTCAATGGTTATGAATCCACTGGCATGATGCTTGATTATTAAATTAGGTCCCATTAACATCACATTCTTGAACCACTTAGTATCCATAACAAATGTAAAGAATATTTGATAATCAAGGTTGTAGATATCTTGGATTATGCCAAACCAATCATTCATATTTCCATTAACTCTCTAAAAGCTTGCAATGACTTTATAATCTTAGGTGTTTTTCTTATCATCAATCCTTTGAGTCCGAAAATGCTTTCACATAGCATTAAACATTGTTAACTTGATCAAACAAGAGTGGTAAATTAGATAAGTACCATGATCTTGTTGTTTACTACCAATGGCACATTACACGAATTTAGCTTTGGTAAACATTTTGAAAATAAATATTATACTTACATTTAAAAATCATCCTCTAGCATACTTCCACTCGGTTGTTATACATTGCTACCCATCAACTCATCACATCACTATTGAGCACACAAAATATATTTATTTTTTAATGAAACTCTCTATCTAGGATCTTACTACACCCTCTCCATTGAGGCATAATGGATGTCATCCTGGATTCTTCTTCATTGCTCCATAATCATGGGAAGGAGGAATTTATTTTGGCAAGAAATTTAGAGATGTATACAAGTGATTTTTACACGAATTGGCCTTTAGTCATGCTACCTTTAGGCCTTTCATTTTGCCTCACAAAATCCTTTAGGGTCTAAATCATAGAAAACATCCATTGAGCATGAACTATGCCACATATAGCCATCTCATCCACCAAATGTGCTATGGGATGCAGTTGGCTTGTAAGTATGGTTTGTGGAAAAGTCCCCTCCACTAAACACAATATCTCAATCACTATCACTTCAGTGTTTGAAAATGTTGTGGGGTCTAATTTCTTTGAGCTAATTTTTTGAGAAACACGGATCCTTGAGCAAGGTCTAGCTATGGAGGATGGAAGTCAATGACAAGAAGCATGATGATGACTAAGTCTAAACACACTAACTCTTACTCAAGTGAATTAGGTTCCAAGATAGATTTTCTTGGACGCATAAATGCAATCCTGAGTGAAGAGACAAGACTAAAAGTACAAAGTACAATAGCATTTACTACAAGGGAATGAAAAAATAGTGACAGCCGTTTGCGATGGAAAATAGTGGCATTGCTAATAGTATCACATTTGCAATGCTCTTAGAGATGAAAATACCGATGTTGTTCTGAGAAAAAAAAGTGTCGAAAACTTGAGCGTGGTATTTTACCACAAACAGTTTCAAGAGAGAGTGAGAGAGGTCGTGGCTTTAGGAGGGAGAGGGAGAGGAAGAGGGAAAGAGAGAGAAGAAGATCTTCTTGCTGCCATACACGAAGAGAAGGGAGAAGTGCACGAGGGAGAAAGAAGGGATGTTGCGAGAAGAGGAGACAAAGAATCCATCCTCGGGCCATTGTGGTAGGTACATTACCTTTTCTTGCTTTGTTCTTGTGTTAATTTCTTTTTTTCTTTTGTTTGTTTTTCTTGAGGATGAGATGCGATGAGAGAGAAAGAGAGGAAAGGAGAGAGGAAGAAGAAGGAAGGGAAGAGAGAGAGAGAGAGAGAAAAGATAAAAGATAACAAAGAAAGAGAGAAAGAGAGAGAGAGAGAGAGAAAGGGAGGGAGAGAGGAGAATGAGTGAGAGAAACAACGAGTGGGGCAAAGAGAAACAAAGAGAGAGGCAGCAAAGAAAGAGAAAGAGAGAAAGAAAGAGAGGGAGAGAGAAAAAGAAACGGAGAGTGAAGGGAGAGGTGGATAAAAGGGTGAAGTAAAGAGAGGAATGAGAGTGAAAAAAAAAGAGAGAGCTAGAGAGAGAACGAGAGAAAGAGGGACAAAAAGAGGGAGAAAAAGAGAGAGAGAAAAAAACAAATAGAGAGTGAGAGAAAAGTAGAAACAATGAGATAATTAGAGAGAAAGGAATGATAGAAAAATAAAGGTAGAAGGGGAAAAGAGGCACTAAGAGGGGTGGGGAGAGAGATTCTTTCAATGTCTTGTTTTATGAGAGGCACAAAGAGGGGTGGGGAGAGAGATTCTTTCAATGTCTTGTTTTATGAGTTTTTATTTTCTATCTTTGATTTTGATTTTAACGAGATGCGTCAAGTGTGAGTGGAGAGGAAATGAAAGAAAGACATAGAGAAAAGAAGGGAGGGAAAGGAAAAGAGAAAAGAAGTGAGAGTGGGGAGGGAGGATGGGGGAGAGAAAGAAACATTGATAGAAAAAGAGGGGGAGAAAGAAACAAAGAAGGATGAAGGGAGGCAAACAAAAAAAGAAAATGAGAAAGAGAATGTGAAAGATGGGAAGAGAAATAAATAAGGAGGAATGGAGCTAATTTAAAAAATGGAAGAGAGAGAGAGAGAGAGAGGGACGGGGAGAGAAATAAAAAGGGGTATAGATAAAGACTGAGGGATGTGGAGAGAAAAGGAACGGATAAAGAGTTATGGAGGGAGATAAACAAATAAAGGAAAAGGGAGAGAAACAGGAGTAGAGATTAAAATGAAGGAAGATCATAAATGAGGGGAACAAAAACCTGTTGTTTCTTGTAACTTAGACCAAATAGAAAACGATGACGGTCATGATGTCCAAGATCATAAGGCATATCTTAATTAGCATGTCCCATATCCTTGCTCTCAACGCAAGCTGGCAATAAGAAAAAAGTATCACTTCTCTATAGAACACATGCACTCCTTCCAATCAGAGATAATTGATCAAGTGATCTCAGACTTTGAGCAAATGTGAAAAGTATGTATCCATCATGCCTTACATTTGTGCAAAACAATGTATTCATGGAGGTGACGCCTCACCCCAAGGAGGAATGCACTTATTGCGGCCAGTTAGAAGAGTTCATGGAAATGCAATGAATGGAGTGCCTAAGCCAATCCACCGATTGGAAGGCATGACCCCATCTACACCCTCGATACCAAAGGAGACAGTTAGTCTTTCAGACCTTCCTCTAATCTTGGAGCCTCAGATGGAGGCGATGATGGATGCATTGATACCTATGGATGCCAAGTCATCTGATCCACTGAGAGAGAAAGCGTCCATACCATTATATGATGGGTGCGGAGTATCTCACCTAAAAACACTACTTGCTCTCCCAAGTGTACAGGCAAAATATGTTAAATAGTGCACGAGGGAGACGAGGAACGGAGGAAGAGAGAGGAGAAGAGAGACACTGATGTTTGATGCCTATGAATAGGCTCTTGTAAGTTCAACTTTGTAATTTTATATTTTGAATATTAATATAACGGTAGGCCTATATAGAGCTGTGGGTTTTTCCCTTGAGCCTCCAAGGGTTTTTTCATCCATAGTAAGGGACCTTTATTTGAGTGGGGGATGTTAGCTATATATAGTCTGTCTATATATAGCGCTCAGCTATATATAGTCTATCTATATATAGCGAGAGATGTTAGCTATATATAGTCTGTCTATATATAGCGCCCAGCTATATATAGTTTGTCTATATATAGCGCCCCAGGTCTCCTCTATATATACCTATCATGTGTGCTCAGTTGACACATTTCTGGGGTTCCACTTTCGGTGTCTCGTGTCTCTCTTATCCTCTCTCCTGAATTACAACAGCCTATTCAGAGGCATCAAAAGAGCTTTATCACTCCTAAATATACAACATGTAAAATAAGGATAAGTGAACAGCCTATTCACAGGCATCAAAAGAGCTTTATCACTCCTAAATATACATGTAAAATAAGGATAAGCAACATCACTGCAAAATATAAAATCTCCAAGAAATTCCTTCAACTAAACTTTGGATGTAAGGAGTATATCTGTCACATCAAAACTCGAAGAAAAACGTAACAATGACATTAAAACAACACAAGGTCTATAGAGATGGTTCGCGACACCGCTCTATAGACAACATAACACATATGGGGCCCCATGAACAGAATATAAATAAAACAATTTGTCATCAGCTGGAATATAGACGCTCATCAGCTGGAAAGAATATAAACGAAATAATGTGTCAATAGCTAGAATATAGACCCTCATCAGCTGGAAAGAATATAAATGAAACAATGTATCATCAGCTAGAATATTGTGGGAGCTTTCGCTCAACCGCCAAGACCCACGGACCGCTTATTGTTTCAAGCGTTCCAAGCGAGCTCTCATAGCTATCTCTCACCTAGCCGATGCGCCGTCGATCCTACAAATGCAGTGAACTTACCTTGATGCTCGATCGAGTACCCTCCTCTCTCTCACACTCCGGTAGCTCCACGATTCTCGATGCTAGCTCAAGCATCCTCAAGCCTCCTCCATCTCCAAGCTCCATCCTCCATAGCCGTGTGCGCAAGAGAAGAGAAGAGAAGAGAAGAGAAGAGAAGTAGGGGAGAGGAGATGGTGAAGAGCTTCACCCTCTTGATCCCTCACTCTCACACACACTCACTCCCTCACACTCTCACACTCTCTCTCTCAAGAGCATACACAAGCAAGAAGGAGAGAAGAAGAGAGGAAGAAGAAGACTAGTTTTGCCACACCAAAGAATGAGCTCTTCATTCACTTTTCAACTTTATATACAAAACCCTACTTCCCTTTTGGGCGGTCATCCCCTTTTTCCCTTTTTTACATGGCCGGGGTCATAGCCTAGGCCCTGTTTTCCATTGTCCTTTTATCTTCCTTGTTTCCTTTTCAGTACCCTTCTATATTTACAAATTGCACGGGTGAGAGCCCGGCACTCTTTTACAAGATTTTAGGGTGCGCTTTTTATGCGCCTTTCCCTTTTCGTGTTTGCCTTGGCCTTTTAAGGTTGTCCTTGTGCTTTTGGCCTTTTCTCCTTTTTTTTTTCCCTTCCGTCGGACTACCTTTTTTCTGCCCTTGCCCTACGTCTTTTCCACTTTCTTTCGCTCTCTTCGTGTTGGGGTTAACATTACCCCCCTCCTACACTACAACACAATGCCGCCATACACGCGTCCATTACACGCGAAAAGTTACGGGCGCGTGTATGGTCGTTTATACTTACAGCAATATCTGGCGCGTGTATACATGCATGTAACAGCGCGTGTATAATTGCATGTGAGGGCGCGTGTATTTGCGCGTAAAAACTGTCATAATACACGCTCTGTTACACGCGACACAGAGCCTAACTACAGAAATCCATTTCTTTTCAAAACAGAAAACCATTAAGTTTTAAAAATGTCATTGTGCATTGCAGTGTTTACAAACCATTACAAAATCCCACTACATGCACTTACAACAACGTAATATATTGAAAAATATATCTTCATATGGTTATTGAAAGACAAAGTATACAATAGAAATGTCATGAATTTGGAACAATACAGTGATGGATTGGTTAGGATTCGATCTCATCTTCAATAAGATCCATCCTTGCCAAACGATCAACATCAATATCCATTTGATCAATTTGTAAGGCTACGATTAAATTTATTCTACTATCGCTATTTTGCCCATTGATAATGGTACCGATGCCTTGATCATTCTCATCATCATCACCATCATCCTCAATGGAAGGGTCATCCTCATGATCGTGAGAAATGGCACGCTCATCCTCATTATCATGATCATCTACATTGGCATGTTCGACATCATCTTCTTTGCGGCTTGCCACATCCTCCATATGCTCCATATCAGTGAATGTATTATACATTACTTTGGAACGTGGTGCAATAGGGATGACATACCACCATTTACTGTCATGCACCATTGGCAGATAGATAACCTGCTCAAATACACATAATTCATTAATTAATTAGCATATCAAAAGTCAAGGGGTGCGCGAGCTTAGATATATATGTACATGAAACACATTTGTAAAAAAATGCATACCTGCTCACATTGTTGTGGCAATACGAGCCTATCTTTCTTTGTTTGCCAAAACTTTGTAGAGTCAATAGTTACATAGCCAATTGCATGGCGTTTTATCGTTGCGTTAGGCCCTTTTTCCACCACGTTCATTTGCCATTTGACATCCAAAACATACACAAAGAAGCGGCGAAAGTCAAGTCTGTATATGTCTTGGATTGTGCCACAATAATCATCAATTTTTCCATTGGCTCCCTCAAAGCTACTAATGACACCGCAATCTTGTGTATTCCTCTTTTCATCTATTCTTTGTGTTCGAAAATGCTTGCCTTCACACCATATAGCATTGAACATAGTGCACTGGACCAAAATATAAGCAATATCTATGTAAGCAATTAATGTGAATAAATATGAAAAGCCAATCACTTACAAAGAATGCAAATTTACATTTGTTCTATGTACCTTTAACATGCATCCTCGTGCATACTCCCATTCTTCCGCCGTGATATGCAGCCCCTCATCTCTCTCTGCTCTCTCCATTTCCTCATGCAACCAATCAACATGAATATCATTCGGAAGTGTTGCTAGATGCTTAGGGTACGCCTTACGAGAGCCATGTTGCCTCCGAAAGAGAGCTCTGTCTGCTTGCCTTTTTGTCTTTGCATCCTCGTATCTTGTAACCCATCTGCTCATCACATCACTATTAAGGATGCAAGTGAAATTAAGATCATCAATCAATGTTCTCTCAATTACTTTGCTCTGTCCTTTTCCTTGAGGCACAATAGACGTCATCCTCAAGTCCTCTTCATTGCTCCATAGTCGCGGCAAAGAGCTATCCACCTGATCAAGAAATTCTGATATATATACAAGAGACTCTTGTATCAACCAACCCTCAGCCATGCTTCCTTCGGGCCTTGCACTTTGCCTCACAAAGTCTTTTAAGGTCTTCATGAAGCGCTCTAGGAAGAACATCCAACGGGCATGCACAGTGCCACATAAAGCAATTTCATCCACTAAATGCACAATGAGATGTAGTTGACTTGTGAGAATGGTTCGCGGAAAAGTCTCCTCTACCATACAAACCACCTCCACTGCTTTACGAGGTACATCAAAACTCTTCACATCTGTTCTATACCTTGCTTCACCACAAGTGGGACACTGTCGAGCCTCCTTATGCGTCCCACGAAAGAGAATGCAATCATTGATGCATGCATGTATGCGATCATAATCCAATCCTCCAAGAGATGTCACATAGCGCCTCGCTTTGTCTCTTGAGGTGGGTAGTCTATTCCCCTTTGGAAGCATGTTTGATAATAGCCTGCATCCAATATCATCAATTAGCCCATAACCCTAAACCCTATACTGTAAACCAAAAACCACTAACTCAAATTTGCAAGTTACAATGCTTACTTCAATAATGCGTCAAGACTTGCATTGCTCCATCCATAAACTGTTTGTATATTGAGCAGTTCAAGTGAAGCACGTAAAATAGAGAATGTGCACCCTTCAAAAACCGGTGTCGATGAAGCGTTGTAGAGATGCTCTTGTTCCATATCATTGTCGTCCACACCTTTGCGATCATCCCTAAAAAGATTCCGTACCATGTCATCAAACACTTCCTCTTCCACAACTTCGTGGGGTGCAGGGCTATTGTCATCCCTTTCCCACTCATCTCCGACAAGAGATCCTGAAGCTCCAGCATCATCTCGTCGACGCTTTGCATGCTCTCGCCGTGCGTATGGCACCATGTTAGGGTGTGGTACTGCATCCTGCTTCAATCACAGTATATATATTACAACGCGCTCCATTAATTTGCACACCATGAGTTATTTTAATACTTTCAATTCACATCTTCTCACATCTAAACCTATTTGAATCCATTCTCCATACATCGAGATGTGATTCAATGTAATTCGACGCGCTCGTACAATGCACCCTTGACATCGATTACACGTACACTTGATCCTTTGTGCCAGCCACACGTCGCGATCACGATGATGCATTGTCTCATCCTCACCAGAACTGCTTGAAGAGGATGATGACATGCTATGTCCAAAATAACCAATACAGAAGTAGGATCAGTTTTTAGTGAAATCATACACATCCTATGCACAAAACAATGGATACACAAGAATAATCAGTTTTTAAAAAAAGTATAAACAGTCTCTGTGTCGCGTGTACAGGCGCGTCTACAATGTGTTCTGCTGCGCTTTTACACGCGCTTTTACACGCGTGCTTTTCGCGTTTACCTGCCGCGCGCGTCGCTTTCTTTCTTTTAAAAGCGCGCCCTCTTTCAAAACACTTCTTCTTTCTGCGCCCGCTTTCTTTCTTTCAAAAGCCCTTCTTTTAAAACCGAACCTGCCTCTTCCAACCAGCCTTCTCCCTCTTGGACTACCCAAAAGAAGCAAAGGGTGCAGACAACATAGAAAGGGAGAGAGAAGCAAGAATCAACGAACTCACTTTTCAAAGACTTTTCAAAGAGGTTGGTTGTCGTTTGTTTGTTTTGGCAAATCTGTCGCTTTCTTTCTTTCCACCCGTGCTATGTGTACTTGAAAGCGACAGAGGATAGAATTGTAAGAGATATTGTAAGAGATATGTTTATTTTCTAGAATGGTAGATATATGTTGTAGGTTATATATTGTAGGAGATATATTGAGGAGATATATTGTAGGAGATATGTTTATTTTTTATATGCATGTTTTGCTTGGTTCATTGAGGCGGAATTTCGACGCTTCGCAGATTCTTCATGGATCCAGGCTCTTCCTCCGATCCGTTGGCATACGCCACTTGGATGATGGAGATGATAAACCATTTTGGGCGCCATCCTAATCCAGTGGAGCTGACAGAGTATATGTATGCCCATCCTCCTCCTAGACTCCCAGGTCACACCGCGCCCCCAAGTACACAAGCCTCTCCACTGCCGTCTACGCCTGCGAGTCCGGCGAGACGTACCCCTGCGCATACACGCTCACCGAGGAGACACACCCCTGCACGGACACACTCACGCACACCCTCCTCTGTACCGTCACGTGAGGGCTCACGGCCACCATCACGTGCTCCCTCACAGTCACAGTCACGTGCAGCCACCCCTAGTCATGGCTACTCCCGCAGTACAGATGAGAGCCGACGCCGCAGTAGGGAGAGCGGGAGTGGAGGATTATGCGGCGGGTGCTTTGGTGGGGGGGGTAGTAGGGCACGCGGTGAGAGAGGGCATGGAGGGAGGCATGTACGAGGAGACAGTGAGGAGTCGGAGGAGGCGAGAGAGGTGGAGGGAGAGATTTTCTACGATGTTACGGATAGGGGCGGGGTAGTCATGGATGCGAGAGGGAAAGAGGTGATGGAGTATATGCGGGGGGTAGTTTCAAACATGTATAGAAACTGTTTTGTAAAATTTAAAGATCAGGAGAGCCGGTTAGTTAGGGAGGTCCTAGATAGTGTACATAGTCGGTACCCCAATCCCCCACGAGCGACATTCTCGGATGTATGGGGAAGGACGCGAATAAGGGAGATCTTAAGTAATAAAAGATCTCACCTTAAGAAACTCGCGTACGATGATGGGGTGAATGTAGCTGCGGGTGGCTATCCTTGTGAGAAACCTGCCATTGCCCACAAACGCGAGTGGAAGGAGGCAAAGAAGCGCGCAGAGGGAGGCGTGAAGAGCAGGCAGCATGTGGAGGCACGACGGATCCAGATGGAGACCATTGGATCGTCGCATTTCGGATCTGGCGGCGTCGAGTCGTGGGAGGCAGAGTTCGTAAGTAACTTGCCTCTTTATTTGATTGTTTGCCAAATTCATTGATTCTATGATTGTTTTGATCTTACAAACTATCTTGATTATGTTACAGTGACGGGTTATGGGGAGGAGGCCCACAGCCCACGAGACTGGGTATGCTCGCCGCAATAGCAGACGTGACACGTGGGCCATCTTCAGAAACGAGGGACGTATTACGGATGCGCAGTTTGACGCGGCCATGAGACCATACGGTCGACAGGTACTTGAAAACTCTAAATGAATGATTTCGGTTTATTTAATTGCATATATATGTATACTTACATACGGTATATTTCTTGAACAGGCACAAGCTGCTGATGCTCCTGCCCCTGATGATCCAGCCGCCACTGCTGATGTTCGTGCCACTGCTCCTGGTGGAGGCGAGCACCACTCATCGGAATATACCGATGCGAGCTCCTCTGATCATGGAGAGAGCACAGGGTCCTCATCATCCTCTGATTAGCTTTCAGAATACTGTAGGATGTGGTTGTACAAAAAAATTTTGTAACTGAAGCCATGGGATTTTTTGCACCTAGCTCCCTATTTGACTTTGTATATATTTGTTCCTAATTAAAGCCATGGGCTATTTTGACATATGGACTCCCTTGTACACAAATGTATCATGTATTGACAATGTATTGAATCGTGAGTCTTGAGTCGTGTATTAAGTTTTAGATAGTAATATTGAATCGTGTATTCATAGAGAGTGAGTCTCGTGTCTTGAAATCTAAATCGCTCTTTTTTTGTGGTGCAATGCACCAAAAAAAAATCCAGAGAGTGCCTTTGGGTGCCTGGATGCTGGAACAGCATCCAGCCACCCAAAAGCACTCTCTCGATTTTTTTTTTCCCTCTGTGATCGCGTGTATAAGCGCGTGTCATCTGTCAAAATCGCGTATATTTACGCGGATAGTCTGTTAGATTCGCGTGTAAATTCGCAGCAAAACTGTCAGAACGCGTGTATGGGGTCGTGTATTTGCGCGACTGGCTGTCACTGTACACGCGCTTTTACACGCATGTCTCTGGCCGCGATGATACACGCGCTATTACACGGGCCCGACACTTTTTTTCCCAAGTCATTTTGTGCGGCTAGGAGCGCGGGTATGAGCCCAATCCCTTATAGTGCTAGACGAGTGCCAGTCCCATGGCACTCATTGGCGTAGGTAGCAGGTGGTAGCATGCACTAAAGACGCGGGGGACAGGGGCGCCTGGGTTATGTACTGGTGACTGGTTCGCATGGGGTTTGTCGGGGATGCTGCATAGGACGATCTTTCCGGCTTGTCGGATGCTGGGTGGGCAATTAGCATTGGACGTTGATGAAGAACGAATGCCACTTGTGCTGTGGTCGTCAACACCTGCAATTGAAAACTTGTCAGGTGGTCTCTCCCTAAGGGTAGTGCTAGTCTCTGTATTGTGCACAAGACATTTTTTAGTAGTTTGGGAGACAGGTCGAACTCTAAGCAAGCTGAGAGTATTGTCCTGCACTTGAGGACCCAAACTGTGAATTAGTTTTGTGTAGGTATTATGTGAGTGTGGTGCTTGTGCATACTTAGATATTACTTAGCTAGAAGACTGGTCGGCGTGGGGCCGTGTAGAGCAGAAATGTGGTAATGAGAAGATGAAGTACACCTTTGACGCCTGCTTGGAGACGTCATTAGGGGTTTGCCATTGTCGTCAAAGCTTTGCTTTCTTTTTTCTTTCTTTCTTTCTTTCTTCTTCTTCTTCTTTTTTTTTCTTTTTTTTTTGAATGAGGTGGGTACATGGAGGCAGCGGTACAAGGGATAACGGGAGTTCTACTCCTCATCATCCGAATGGTGGGTAAGGGTGGGCGGAGGGCGGGGGGCCTTGTTAAGGAATTTTCGGCTTAGCAAGTAGCCCTTAATGTGGAGGCGGGTTTTGAGGGTGGTGGTGGAGAGAAAGGGGTGGTTGCACTGTGTGAATTTGCTGTCATTCATGTCTTCCAGCAGTGCACCACAGAAGGATGGCAAAAGAGCAGCACGCATCATGAGACGGGTCATGGTGGTGCTGTCTATGGTATTAGGGTCAAAATAGAGGGGTGGAAGGTGGCGTTCTTGGGGTGCGGGTTCTTGGTGTACTAGGATTCTAATTAACCTAAGGTAGTTATAGGTGGTGATGAATGCTGGGTCGGGGCAAGAGGTGAATTCGTTAAGGAATTTATCTATAGAGCTGTACAAGTCGGGAAGGGTGAAGAGAAGAGCGTTCCTATGGGAAGTGGTATTGGCATTATAAATGATGGGAAAGTCGAACCTGCCGTAGATGGACGGGTTAAAGTCCACTCCTACCCTTTGAGGATACGGCATAAAGGTGGGGTCGTTCCTCTCTAAAGGGAGGGTGTTGCAAAACGCCGTCCACGCCTCCAGCTTGACATAAAAAATGCGCCGCCTCCAGGTGGCTTGGCAATTATAGCCTTCCACTGTGCGAGGTACCTGGAGGACTTTGTCTTGCCAAAACTCGCGGTCCTCGGCTCCCCAAGTAGTTGGGTGGGCCTCACGCTCTACTAACCATTTGGCCTTGAGCCGGGCCCCCCATGGCGATGACATCCTCCACCAACTGAATGGGCAGCACCCTATTCAAGGCGGTGGGAAACTCGAAGCGTAGATCGAAGAGGTCTCGGCTATACTCCTGCTGCTCCCAGATAATCATTTCAGCGCGGTATTCAGCGGGGGAGTCTTGGGTGCGCAGCGGGAAAGGGGCAGGCTGTTTCTGGGCAGGTCTGGCCTTCAGCTTTCTTCTTACCTTCTCCACCATCTCCTTCCTTCGGGTGGTGTGGGCCGCTCTTTGCTCGGCAGATGTGTCATGGGGTGGCACTTCGGTTTGTTGGGGTTGAGGGGGTGGTGGGACATATTCCTCTCCTTGAGGCCCTAGGTCAAGCTCTGGCTCACCCCCTTCCACTTGCTCGTCCTCCTGTGTTTTCTCCTCAGTGAACCCAAGGTCGTCCATCTCTTGTGTTGTCAGTCCTACTTGTGCTAGATATTTTCTTTGTTCTTCTAGGCTCTGCGGCGGGCCTCCTAGCTGCAGTGGTATGTGTACGCCTGCCGTGAGGGCCCTGCGCGCAAGGGTTAGCTTTCTCTACAGCTGATCATTGGCCTCATCTATTTCTGATTGGGTGGTGTGGAGCAGTGTGTTGATAAAAGTGCGCTGCTGAGCTATCATAGCGAGCTGGGCTGCCTTTGCCTGGTTTTCAGCCATCACCCTATCTCCCTCAGCCTTGGCCAGCCGGCGTGCTAAGTCCCGCACTCTCTGCTCGTTATGATTGGACCATTCCTTTGCCCGTCTCTCCATGTCTTCCAGGCTTTCCCCTTGTTGGAGGGTCATCGCCATAAATTGTTGTTGCTGGGCTTCAAGCTCATGGCGCAAGTGGAACTGCTCTCGGTGCTCCTCTGCAATCTGCTTGTTGAGTTGGTCTCACCTTGCCTGCAACCTGCGCACCTGTTCTGCCCTTAACTGATTCAGCTCTGCAACCTCTTGTCTAATTTTCTCAAGCTGACTCTGCGCCTCCAAGTTGGCTGCAGATAACTAGTCATTCTTGCGCTGAAGGTGGGCAGTTGTCTCCCTCTCCCTGGTGAGACGCTCCATTAGGATTTTCCTTCTTCCCTCCCAGGCAGCGTCGCGCTCCTTCAAGGCTTTTAGCTCCTCTGCCTCCTTGGTGCTGGCCTCCTCCCTAAGCATAGCGATTTCCTTTTGATATTCTGTTAACTGCCTCACTCTGTCCACCTGGAGGGCAGCTTGTGATTCGCATTCCGCTGCCAGCTCCTCCACCGCCATCCTCCTTCTTGCCTGGCCGTTTGCAATTGTGCGAGCAGCTCCTTCACGTAGTCATCGTAGTGGCCTGCTGGAGGTGGGGAGCGGGACATGATCGTAGTGGTGGCAATCTCCTCCACTTTTTGTCTTTTCACTTCTGGCCCCGGCCGTCGCTACCCTTTTGGCACCTGAAACTAGGGTGGCCCCGGCCGCTTCCCTTGCCAACTCTCTTTCCACCAAGAATTGCAACCAGGTGACCACGTTGCTTTCATCGATCTTTGGGGTGTGACCCAAGGCGGCGGTGGTAGGGGGTGTCACCCTGAGGGGGGTGGATTGCATGGGTGGGACAAGGAGAGGGGAGACTAGTCTGACTGGGTCTTTTACTTTCCCTTCTGCAAGAGACAGCTGCACAGGTTCCGGCATACCAGTGCTGGGGCCGGGTGCTTCAGGTTGGTATGGACTGCCCGCTCCTTCCACGTCTTTTCTCCGTTGTTCCTCGATGGAGCGACGGGTCACCAGCTCCAATTCTTCTTCTTCCCTTCTCTTCAGCTCCTCCTCAGCCCTCTTTCTTCTTTCCTCCTCTTCCCTTTTACCGACTCTCTTCGGGCCCATTCGAGCTCTTCCTTCTCTTTTCTCCTTCGCTCCTCCTCTCTCTTTCCGTGCAAGGCTTTAGTCCGTTGCTCCGCTTTCCTTTCTGGTGGAGCCTGGGGTTCTCCCTCCTCGTCGGTGTCCGTTTCTGTTTCATCAGACTGCTCTTCCGCCTGAGGCTGGGACTGCAACGGCGATTCGCCACCTTTTCCGCCATCTCCCTGTCTGTCCTCTCCCGCTCGTCCTTGCCCTATTGCCTCGTGGATGATCGCAATGAGGGCACCTCCAAAACCTATGGTGGAGGCCTTGGAGGATGAGGCTTTGCGGGTTGATCGAGGTGAAGGGGATTCTCCTGCTATGGCCCTTCCTCCTGTTGCTAGGGCCTTTGCCGAGGCCTCAATTATCCTTCTCACGAACCCGTTGAGGTTCACCTCATCCAGTGCCTGAGCAGCGATGCTTTCGAGTAGAGGCACATTGATCCTGGACATGATGTTGTTGTACTGCTGACTCGAAAATAGGGTATGCATCATTTTTGCCTGTAGTTGAATCTCTGGATCAGGGATGTCTGCTAGGTTGACTCTGTCGTTGGTGTGGACCTTCACTTTGTCCATTTCCAACATGGAATAGACATCCCTTTTTGGCTTCTTCTCCACCTTGTTCGGAAGCCCCAGTGCCCTTTCTATCAGTTCAGGGGTCAGTTCAACCTGCACCTGTCTGGTGGCTTCCCTGTCCCGCACCATGACGGTGCCCTTGTTTTTGTTGAAGGTGCGCAGGAACTCGGCGGACAGGGTGTAGTTTATCCTTTGGCCCACTGCGTCCAGATACCTTTGTAAGTGGCATTGCTCTATGATCCGTCGTATCGCTGGTTCCTCAATAACCACGTCTTCCAAGTTGAATATATGGCGGAACTTCAGCTGATTGAATGCTTTGGTTTCCACAGTGAGGCCGTACCGCACCTGTTCTTCCTCCGAGAAAGGGAGTTTGCCAGCTTTGTCTTGACCTGCCATGGTCGCCACCTGTACATTCAGTCAATTAACTTTTTAGTATTTTTGGCAACCAATTTGTTGGACGACCATAGCAGGTTTTATCGTTCATAACTGTGATTTTTCCTTTCCAACTTCTATCACCTATTTCTGTATGGCATTTTAATTTGGAGCCTTTTCATGCTTGGTTCACTTTTTAGTTTTAACTTTCATGCTTGGTTTACTTTTTAGTTTTAACCCCGTTTACTGCCCCATCCCCCTTGTGGAAAAGAAAAATCCATCCCAGGATTGGAGGTTGTGGGCCCAAGGCATTCATGTTTATTTGTGAAGGAGCCAATCGTAGAAGTTGGGGTTATATTCTAAGTGTGCAGAGTAGTCCAGGTCACAGGGTCGGATGCCTACGTGGGTGATGTATGTGAGGACATCAGTGAGGAAATCACCGGAGTTGACCCGACTTGCGATGTGGAGCTCTTCTGCTGTTGTCAGAATGCGGTCGAGATAGGGGTGCCCTAAGATATGATCGACCTCGAAGAGTGGTTAACACTCGATACGAGGTGGGCGCGACGTATGTGGGGTCATACTCGGCCATTTTGATGGCTCGGCATTGTTCGGCGTTGGTCATTATGCGGCATCCCTCAACTGCCCATTTCAATCGAAGAGCGTACCACTGCTTCAAGAAGGGTGATTCCGTGTCCGCCAGGTGGAACAACCTTGCTGTTTCTTGGGTAGTGAGGCCGGACGTTGTGCGTGGGTCAAATGATGGGATGAGGTGTTGCTTAATGGCTTGCTCTTTGGAGACCTCGCGAGCGAGCAGCTCAGCGGCAGAGCGAGAAGCTTGTGCAAAGGCGAATTCAAAAGTCTCCCAAGAGCAAGGCATAGTGCGCACGTCAGTTGCAAGGGGTTCTGCTAATAGTCCCAAGTCCAGGCGGTCATAGCTGAGGGCCAGTGCAACAAAGGTGGCATCGAGCTGTTTGATGCAGTCCACGACATCATCCCCCGTGTCCTCGGCGAGGTCAGCGGACATCGTTAGGAATGACTTCCGTTCATAGAAAGGGTTAAGGCCGGCGGGTGGTTGGGGTTTGCTGGAGCTGGAGGTTCTGACAGTTAGTTGGACGGGTCAGCAACCCGGGCGTCCAACTAATGCCCGGGTTAGTTGGACGGATGGGTTGGGTTTGATCTTAGGGGCTATGCTATTGCGGTCAGCAGGGTTGCTGAGCTGCGGGTTGGGTTGGTTGGGTAATGCCTCCTGTGGGCCGTTGCTTGGGTCGTTGGGTGTGTGTGACGCTCATGGGTTGACTCGCAAAGGAGTCAGATGACTAGGGTGGACCCTGCGATTCGTGGTCTTGAGGTGTCAGAGGACAAGGCCTTGAGGTTGACATAGAACGAGGGCCTGTGTCAGTTGGAATTTTGGGGATCCACAGCGAGGCACTCCCCTCATAGTAGCCTTGTGCACGCAGGAGCACTTTAGGGACCCATATTTGTTTAATCACGCGGCATCTGTGATGATGGCATCTTGGTTTCCTAGGTTTAGGTTTGTAGGTGTTCCGTGGACACGCGCGTCTGGTTCTAGGCCGGCGGTCTTGAGGCTTCTTAGGCACCCATTGCAAGCGAGTCTGTTGGGGTTTTGCTTTGGGTGTGGCAGCCCGCAGTGCGTGGGGATCTGGGTGTAGTAGATATGCACGGCCCTCCTCCTTAGTTCTAGGTGCGGCTATTTCTATCGGTGGCCCTGTGAGCGGTGCTAGGGTTACGAGGCCCTTGCTGAAGTCATGACAATAGGCACACTCCCGATTGTTAGGTGGATGCGTTGCGACTCATAATCAACATTGCAACGGGTTTGCTTTTTAAAAGTTCGCCCGAGCAATGACTCTGTGCTTGCATTCCTGGCATCGGGTAAGACATAAAACAGTATGGGAATAGTTTCAGTCTCGATAGAAACGGCAACTCTGCACGTGCTGAGGATTGGGTAGGATTGGGCCCCGTATGGGTTCAATCTGGCTGTTGTGGGATGAAGCATTGGTGCGCCAAGTTGGGTCCAATGCTCATGCGTCAAAATGTTAAAATCCGCCCCCTCGTCAATCAGGGCGTTGAAAGAGCACGTCTGCTTGGTCACGACCGTGATGCGGAGGTAGGCGGGTTCTACATGCTCCTCCTCATTCTCGCAGATTTCCGTAAGTGTGGCTACTCGTATTTTGACGGGCATTTCCACCATTGGTTGTTCATGCAGTAGATGAGTGGGTGGATAGTACTTCTTGATTCGACTGCCGTTGAAGAAGCCCATTCCCTCACCATCCAGTGTTTCCAGCTCGACATTACCACTTCGGCTAATTGTGTGGACTTTAAAGGGTCCGAGACCTCTGAATTTCATCTTTTGCTTGTGTCCTTTAACTGAGTAGAGGAACACTAGGTCACCCGGCTCAAACTCTCCTTGCCTGACATGTTTGTCAAACCAGCTTTTGCGTCTAGCTTTCTCACAGATAAGCGCATGGGCGGCTAGGAGACGAACCTCTAATAGGCATTCTAGCTCGACCAAGCGTTGCGTCCATGCTTCCCTCCCTTCCCATCGTTCTTGGAGTGCTATTCACAGGCTAGGGACGAAGAATTCTAATGGGAGAATAGCTTCAATCCCATAGGTTAGCCTAAAAGGCGTTTGTCCGACGGCCGTCTTATAAGCTGTTCGGTAGGCCCACAAGGCTGCCATCAACTTGTTATCCCAGTCACTTCGTGAGGCTGAAACTACTTTGGTTAGGACAGTGATGAGAATTTTGTTGGTTGATTCAGCCTGGCCATCAGCCTGAGGGTAGTATGGTGAGGATTTGCGATGGATGATGAGGAAGGTGGATAGGAGATGGGCTATCACTTCGTTGATGAAGTGCGTTCCCTGGTCGCTAAGCAGCTCGATGGGACAACCAAAACGCGAGATTACTTGCTCCCATAAAAACTTGGCAGTTGTCCTAGCGTCGTTTTTTCGCATGGCCCTCACCTCCGCCCATTTGGTGAGGTAATCTGTGGCCACCACGATGTATCTAGCCTGTGAATATTGTGCTGTGGGGCTGATGGGTCCTATGAAGTCAATCCCCCATTTTTCGAAAGGTTGGCGAGCGATAACCGGGGTTAACTCCATCTGATCTTTACGAACCGGGACCTTTGTCCGTTGGCACTCATCGCAATGTTTGACAAATTGTGAGGCATCGCGGAAGAGTGTGGGCCACCATAGCTGGGACTGCAACACCTTTCGTGCTGTAGTGTCCCCGCTAAAGTGTCCTCCTGCAATACCGTTGCGCGCCTCTGAGAGCACATCGTGCATCTCATGCTCACATACGCATCTACGTAGCAGACCGTCTTGCCCCAGCCTATAGAGCTAGCCTGCAATCAACTGATAGGGCTGGATTTTCAGGATTAAGCGCCTACGCTATGCCCGTTCTGTTGGTCGTTCGGGCAGCCCATGCTCGATCACTTGGACTATGTCGTCTGCTCAGTATGGTGTCAGATCGGCCCTGAATAGGTCTTTTTCGCTGGATACGTGGAATAAGTGGCTGTCTGGTAACTCGTCCACGATGCCTTGTCCAGCAGCTTCTTCTGTGGGTATACGGGACAGATGGTCAGCCATGTAGTGTTGTTTTCCCTTCCGTACCACCACTGAGAAGTCAAACTCTAGGAGCAGAAGAAGCCATCGGGCTATACGTCCTGTAGCGCAAGGTTTGTTGACTAGATAGAGCAAGGCTTGATGGTCTACGAAGAAGGTGCAGGGGGTGGCCAGTAGGTAATGCCGGAACTTCTTCACGGCGAATACCATGGCTAATCCCTCCCTTTCCGTTGTCGAATAATTCGTCTCTGTCTCAGTGAGCTGCCTGCTAGCAAAACTCACTGGGTAATCTAAGTTATGCTCACCAGGTTGGCACAGCACTGCCCCCACGACAAACTTAGAGGTGTCGATGTGTACGTGAAAAGTCATAGTCCAATCTGGGGATCGTAGGATAGGTGCCGTTGTTAGGGCTTTCTTCAGTTCCTCGTAGGCTCATTGGCATGCTTCAGTCCACTTGAAGACAATTAGCAGTTTGTACAATGGCCTAGCGATCAGCGCGTAGTTCAATACAAACCGCCGATAGTATCCTATGTGACCTAAGAAGCATTGAACTCCCCTGTAATTACTTGGGGGTGGAAGGTACACGATGACCTTGACCTTTGAGAAGTCCGTGGCAATGCCATTCTTGGACACCAGTGTCCCAAGATGCATCCGTGCTTCACCCAAAACTGACATTTCAGGAGGTTGAGGGAGAGGCGGTATAAACGACACCGTTCAAAGACCGCGCGGTGTCGTATTGATGCGCATTCGAGGTGTGAAAACCACCCAAAAGTTGTGTGTGTGATTTGATACTTTGTACATACTTAGTCGTTATGTTTGCTCTTTTATTTTATGTGGGTAATATAGTGAAGAGGGGTTTGAAGCAAGAGGAAGAAATAATTCATGATGAGTTGACATACATGACTGCCCTTCAAGCTTGTGGTGCACTTCAAGATGCAGAAGCTATTGTTTGGAAGGAACAATTGTCTCTACTTGGGTTTCTGGAAATTGGTCAGACATTGCATCATGATGCTTGTATGAGGGATTATACTTTAGATGTCTTTGTTGGTAATGGCCTTGTGAGTATGTATGGAGTACATGGGACCATACAAGAAGCAGAGAGTATGTTTATTAGCTTACCATTTCGAAATGTCGTATCATGGAGTGCAATGGCTATCTCTTTGGCTTACCTTTATGGACACCATCCCAAATTGAATGATGGAAATGCATTTCGCGGGTTGGCTACAAGCTAGCAGATGGGTGTGGAATCAACGATTGGAGTTGAAGTGCCTACCATTATGCCTATATCTGTGTTGGGGAAGAGGGGAAGAAGGGTCATGAAATATAAGACAGCTTTAAATTGCAAGTTAGAATAGGATGATGCAATAACTGCCACGCTACGGATCAGCGAGAATGACAGAATGGAACTTATAAATTATTATCAGAACTATTACAGTCAATATGTTAGGGCCAAGCCCAGTGTTACCATTGATTGGTTTCAGTCAGGCAGTGCATTTCAAATGGCATTTCTCCACGTGTTGCATTCCTTTGCCGGAAGCATGCTCTAATCAAGGCAAAAATATTGGATCTGTTATCGAGGGAAAAAGGGGCTACTTTTCCTCGGCATTCTTCGACTGGGACCAGGGGTGCTTTTCTGGTTCTGGGAGGGAATCCAATTTGGGGAGGAACGGAAGAGAAAAGCACGAAAGGAGGAGGCTAATTAGCGGATTCAAAAGCTAATTAGGGAGGGAAAAAAAAAGCAAGCGTTGCGTGGCTTCAGAGCGAAATTAGGATAGTGTTCTTCGGAAGCTTGAGAAGGAAGCCGTCATCATGTCGAGAGCTCGAATCCTGGTGATACAAGAGTCAACATAATAGAATCCGCAGGCAGACAATTATCGCCACCCATCACCACCATCGCTACTCTCTTGGCCTTGTAGAGAGGACCACCACCTACAAGGAAACATATACTAGCATCGACGCCTCTGACAATTCCTCCATGCTATCACTAATAACACTACTATGTGCCACACTGTAGCATCACACGCCATCTACCAGCCACATGCCGCATGTGAGGTTTTCTGCCTGTGCAGTCAACCTCATAATGCAACAGCACTTCCCCCTTTTTGATGTCGTACCACTACTTCTGGGAGCCGTATTACAACACCTCTTCCGGCACTGCTGCGACATCATCAACCTGTCCATCTTGAGACGCGTTGTCATGCTTCACTGCGTCGAGGTCCAGTTGCCAGCCTAGAATTCTCAAGAAGGCGAACAGCTTCTCCGCAACTTCTAAGTCTGAATGGGCTTCCTTTGAGAGATGTGTTATTTCTATCAGAGACCAAGCTTATGATTGCAATCCCATGTTTTTTTTGTGGGAGACAACAAGGGGAATCTCTGCAACTTGAAAGAGGTGAAGTTCAGGACAGGAAAAGCATATTGTGGGAAGGTAATCCTGATGGAAGAGAGAAGAAAAACCGATGGGGAATTTCGCCTGTTCTTCGACTTTTGGATGAGGAAAGAGGGGAGTGAGTTCTTCCATTGATGAGCTTACCGACTTCATATCGTGTTTCCCCATGTGAGTATGCTCCATAAACTGATACAAGTTACCTCAGGATGGCTTATCTTGGCAAAATTCTTGTGTACATAATGTGTTTCTCTTGAGTTTTTGGATCAAAAAAGGCCAGCTGAGTGTGATATGATATGACTCATGAGCTGATGTTCTCAGAAGCACACAGTAAGGGTAGAAGCCCACATAAGGTTCCCTGCGGCTGTAAGTAAAGCTCATAAAAGTAATGAACTGGAGGTTCTCTCTCTCTCTCTCTCTCTCTCTTTTTCAGAAAGGCTAAAAAGGTCTGAAGAAGGTCACTGAAGTCTTCCCTAAAGACCTCTTTATAAAGAGACTTCCAAGAGGTGTAGAAGAATTCATTAAGACCCAATAGAAATGTGTGTAGGCAGCATAGATGCAACTCAGAGTGAAACAGGCTGAAACTGTTGTCAATTGTGAGCATTTGAAATCTTGGTTCTCATAAGCTTGGACTCTAAAAAGAGGTTGTATACATGGCATGGGTCAATTGTATGGATCACATGTGGATTTATTATGGTATCACTCTATGCTCACAGTGAAAACTTGGCAGTAATACAATCGTTATTTGACATCATATTTGTCTTGATTATTTGCTTCGCTTAATCTTCCGTCTTGGAATTTCTCAAGAACTTCTGTAGTTGCGACATTGTTTTCGAAACCCTTCGACATCTTTGGTGAACCGGATGTGAAAGCGTCACAGAAATTTCAGGATGGCAGATACTTCATCCTCTCTTTCAGTCTCTTCTACAATTCTAGCTGCGTCTTCTACCTCAGCTCCATCAATGACTGCTGCGTCAAGTACTTCAACAGAGGATCTAAAGCAGATTTTGCAGAATATGTCCATGTATATGCAGCTCCAAAATCAGCAGATACAATTGTATATGCAGCAGCAGCAACAATTGCATCAACAACAGTTGTCTCAGCAAAGGCAACTCTATTCGGAGCAGGAGAATGCAAACAGCGCGACTAAGGCTATTGAAGCAGTTGAGAATGAGAAGAAGCTATTTGACGACCGTAATGTTTCAGCATATTTGAAGACATATGAGATCAAGATGGGCTTTTTCGGAGTTCCAGCTAGACTTATGAGTAAGTACTTCCTTCGTCTTGTCACACCCGCTTTGAGGGAAAAAGTGACTGATCCTTTATTCAAAATACACATTGGCAAGATTTTAAGAAGGCCTTGAAAGAAGAATATTTCCTTGAGGACTTTGGTATGGCTACTTGGCGGTCATTCCGAGAGTGGGTCTACATGCCAAACAAAGGTCTAGCTGCTTCAGAGTTGATTCGAGAATTTGAGGAGAGGTATAGTCAGCTTGATGCCATTGAACAAAGAGCATTGGATGTTGAAAAAGTTGAGCTTTTCTTGCAAGCTGCAGATCCTGCTATTCAAGAAGAATTGGGTGAGCTTCTTGAGGATCGCACGAAGCCTATGGGTCTTAAAACGGATTGGCAGGATGCTCAGGATGTAGTCTCGACTTTGACCAAGAGGAGGATATGGAAGACTCGCCTACAGAATGGTTCCATGACACCTACACCATCATCTACTCCTATGCCTACTTCTATCCCTGTTATTTCTTCTCCTCCTCAGCCAATTTCTTGGCCTATGCCAGTGCCTACTATTTCCACTCCACCTATTCCTCGTGTTCCACGACCGATGCCTACACCTTCTGCTCCAAAACCATTCACTCCATCGGTGCCTACCTCTCTTGATGACATAATCAAAGGCATAACAAATTTGACACTGGAGTCAGTCAAAGCCGAGTTGGTGGGAAAGTTGAAAGAGCAGTTTGCTTCGACTGTGTCTACTACTTCTTCTAGTGCTCCTACTGCACCTAGGAGTGTTCCTAGTGCACCTAGGAGAGATCGGAGATGTATTTGGTGTGATAGTACGGACCATTAGCATTGCAGGGATTGTGAATCTTTCCAGGATGCAAGGAGGAAGAATTTGGTATATTGGGGGCAAGATGGTAAGATTTGGTTGACTGAGACAGGAGCTCCACTTGCTACCAACTTTGGTAAAGGTGGAATGAAGAAGTTAGTGGATGACATGGCTGCGCGTACTTCTTATGTGACAGCTAGAGGTGATGCTTCTGCATATGGAGTCCAGATTGAGAAGGGATCAGAGACTCAGTCAGCGCTATGGACTTATGCTATGGAGACTACAAACAAGGGGAAAATTCAGCAAACTGTTTTGACTAGTGCAGGCTCTAGCATCAGATCAGAGACAGGTTGGGACTCGCCTGTTAACAGGTACTCTATTTATGCTTATTTGGCTAAGTCTCAGGGTGCAGATGTACTTGTTGAGGAGAAGCGTAAGAGGGATGATGAAAATCCAAGTGCAGCTAAGAAGACTAGAGGGTGTGAGTTTGTTACTCCACCTACTCCGTCTTCACGATCAGGGTCAGATCAACAAATGGAAGATGCTCAAAAGAGAGAAAAGAGGCAAGAGCCTAGAGAGAGAAAGCAGCCAGGGTTTAGATTGATGTCCGATATTGAGACATCTACAGACATGAAGAAAATCTTTAATGAAAAGATACTTGGCAGTGAGGTGACTTTCACTATTTCTGAGATATTGGGCATCTCGAAAAGAGAGTTTCAAGATCAGTTTCAGGAGGTTTTGAAGAGGAAAAGACATGCATTGTCTACCACTGATACACAGGGAGTTTTGATTGGGGAGTTGGTGAGGATGAGAATGAGGTTATGGTTGAAAATGCTTCTGTTTTTCCGCAGGAAGAGAAGAGGGTTCACCCTATGCATTATGCTGAAATTGATGAGCCTGTCTTGATACCGCATAGTCACTTTTTGCGGAGCCATTGGGCTAGGGCAACTACAGAGACGATGGTAAAGATTGGAGAGAAACAGGTGCCTTATGTTGCATTGGTGGATCATGGTTCAAAGAATAATCTCATAGTTCGTGGAGTTTATGAGAGTAACAGATGGCCTATGGATGTAGAGCATGGGTGGCATATGAGAGCTGCCAATAACACTGCAGGTGATTTGTATGCTACCTGTCCTAGTGTCAGGGTTTCTATTGGTGATGTAGAGGAGGATTTTCATTTCTTTGTGCAGGATTCATGCTCTTATCCTATAATTCTTGGACAGCCATTCATCACAGAGATGCCCATGGAAACAAAGGTCATGGATGATGGATCTGCTTATGCACGGATTCGCAGTAAAGATGGTATGAGAGCAGTTCAGTTTATGACTGTGTGTGTGAACCATGTTAGAAACAGGGATACTCTCAGAGATGCACCTTTGCCCACTGTGAGGGATTCGGGTTTTCATTAGGTACCGCCGTTTCGCGAGATGACGGTGGTACAGAGCAGAGGAGATTGGAGTTCTCGCCTCCTGGCAGTAGTGTTTTCTCCTCCGGTTTTGTTGGGATTTCAGCAAACAGTTCGATGAGCTATCAGAAGACTTCTAGGTTGCCTAGAGCTGCCAGGCAGTATATATGCAGGAAGGAGAAAATTTTGAAAAATGCAAGAATTTTGGAGGATGATGAGCACATAGATGGGATGTATGACAGTATGATTTGTGCAGATACAATGGAAGAGATGAAAGATATGCTGAAAACTGATATGCAGAGTTGTCATAGTAATGTATTAGTGCAGTCCCTGGACATGTTTCATGAAATTGCAGATTTTGTGTCATAGATTGAGTCAGAGGCTGAGGTAACTCAGCAAAGAGTGTTGAGTGCTAAAGAAATTCAGCAAACAGAGTTTCCAACTGGTTATGATTAGCTTTCAGAGACACAGAGGGCTGAAAACTTCAGCCAACAGAGTTTACTGCTGAAATATTTCAGCATCCAGAGTTTAGGGCTGTTTCTATGCAGTCCATAGAGCAGAGGGCTGAGGATATTCAGCCCATTGGAGTGCAGAATTGCTGATTTACAGCAAGATTTATGTAATGCAGAAGAGCATAATGAAGCCAGGGTTGACACAAAATACAAAACTGTGGATAAGAAGGTGAAGCCGGTAGCTATACTGCTTCCACCTGACAGTGATCAGCAAATAGAGAGGGCTGCTAAACAACAAATTTTGAGGAATCCGGAGCATATTGGTCATAAATTTTCAACAGAAACTCTTGCTGAATTGAAAATTGGAAATGGTGATTTCTTGCTACCCATAGAGAAGCAATGCTTTCAGGAGATGCTTGAGCGACATGGAAGGGGATTTGCTTTTTTTCCGCATGAGATTGGATGTGTGAATCCTGATATTGTTGCTCCTATGGTCATTTTTACTATTCCTCATATTCCATGGAATCTTCGACCTATTCCAGTGCCTAAAGCACACCTGCCAAAGCTGATTGATTTATTGAATGAGAAAATTAGAATGGAAATTCTTGAGCCTTCATCTGCACCATACTCAAACAGTGGTTTACAGTTCCAAAGAAGAATGGTACTCTCCGATTTATTCAGGACATGCAGCCAGTGAACAAAGTTACTATCAGGAATGTTGGTATAGGTCCAGTTGTGGATGAGTTTGCAGAAGCATTTGCTGGACGTGCCATCTATTCTTTAGGTGATTTGTATTCAGGATATGATCAGTTTCAGCTGGCTTTGGAAAGCAGGGACATAACCACCATGAGAACTCCTATTGGGCTTGTCAGGATGTGTACCTTGCCTCAAGGTGCCACTAATTCTGTTGCGCATATGATGAATGCCATGCATAAGGTCCTTCGTGAATACATACCTCAACTTACTATGCCTTTCTTGGATGATGTGCCCATTAAGGGGTGTGCAGAAGAAGAGAAGAATGAGAGTCTAAATGAGCAGGGATGCAGATACTTTGTGGCTGATCATATTTCAGCATGTGAGAAGATTTTGGCCAGGTTAGAAGAAGTGAACTTGACACTTTCAGGGCAAAAATCTATTTTTGGAGTGAATGAGGTTGTCATTGTTGGACATATGTGTGGATATTATGGCAGGAAACCCTCACCTGATAAGGTGAATGCTATAGGCAAAATTGTGGAGTATTGTTCTACCACTTCAGAGGTATGGAGATTCTTGGAGCTTGTGTGTTTTATATGATTTGGATACCTCATTTTGCACACATAGCAGATTGTTTGTATCAGCTGCTTCAAAAGGGACAGAAATTCTATTGGGATGAGAGCCACACTAGAGCCATGCGGAAATTGAAGAAGTTATTGCAGAATGCTCCTACTCTCAGGAAAGCGGATTATAATTGTGGCAGGCCTATTGTATTGACAGTTGACACTAGTCCAATTGGCATAGGTTGGGCTGTGGGTCAAAATGATGTAGATGGAAATAGGTATGCTATTCGGTTTGGGGCGAAAGTCCTAAACGAGAGACAGAGGAGATATCCGCAAATCAAGAGGGAGCTACTGGGGATTGTCACGGCTCTCAAATGTGACAAGGAGTACTTTATTGGAGCTTCAGTTGTGGTAGAGACAGATTGCTTGCCATTGATTGGTATGATCACGGTTTGCTCTACTCCGGATATAGCTATGCTGAGATGGATTGCATACATAAAGTCATTAAATCCGGAATTTAAACACATAGCAGGGAAGGATAATCCAGTGGCAGATATGTTTTCTAGAGCTAGATATGATGATGAGGAGACTCCACTTGCAGAAGAGTGTGATGCAAAAATTTCAGCCACTATGGTTGATCATGTTTGTCATGTCTATGATATTGTGGCTTTCATAGAAGAACTCTATGTTGGAGATTGGTTGCAGATTGGCAGGTACCTTAGTACACTAAGCAAAAGAGATGAATGGACAGATGAAGAGTTCAAGAAGATCAGAAGGAAAGCCTATGGTTATTTTCTCGAGGACGGATTTCTTTGGAAGCATCCGAAGAAAAGAGGCAGATTACCTTTGCGGGTTGTCTGCGATAGAGAGACACAGTTACAGGTGATGAGGGAGTTTCATGAGAGTCCTTGGGCTGGTCATAGAGGAGTGTGGGCTACTTATGAGAAAATTAAGGAGAAATATTGGTGGAAAGGCATGTATAGAGATGTTTCTCACTTTGTTGAGACTTGCAGAGACTGTCAGATGTATTCAGTAGTGCGTCATCGAGATGAGCTTCATTCGACCTATCCGCTATGCATTCATTATAAGTGGGTAGTTGATTTGGTTACCATGCCTATGGGTCTATGGCAGATGAGATACATTGTTTTGGCTAGAGAGGATCTTACCAATCATGTTGAGGGCAGATCTTTGAGAACAAAGACCACTAGTGCAGTGTGTAAGTTCTTATTGGAAGAAATATCCGCCGATAGTGAAAGCATTAGCCAAAGCATGCAGAGGACGGATTGGAGAATGGCCGAGACTTCTACCATTTGCTTTGTGGGCTGATCGTACGACTCATAGTGTTACCACAGGATATATGCCTGTAGAGTTGATGTATGGACAGAAACCTGTTATGCCGATTGAGACTTGTGCTTTGACTTGGTCAGTTTTACCTTGGCAGGAGGATTTGACGAGAGAGGAGCTCTTCGGTCTTCGGATTCGACAGTTGGAGAGGAGACCAGAGGATATTCAGCTAGCTATTGACAGGTTGAAGGTTTCTAGACTAAGGAATAAGGACAGGTTTGATAGCAGGCATCGCTTGTGGCCTAGAACAATAAAAGAGGGAGATTGGGTATTGGTCTTTGATAGCAGCCTTGAAAATCAGCATACTGCACTTCGGAAGATGGTGAAAAGATGGTTTGGGCCGTACATAGTCAGACATGTCTTTGATAATGCAATATACGAGTTGACAGAATTGGATGGGACATTGCTTAAAGTGCCTATTGCTGGAAAAAGAATCAAGATTTTCAAGAAAAGAGATGATGAAGATTATGCATTGGAAGAATTTTCAAGAGAAGAGCAACGAGAAGAAACTCCAATGGAAGAGACAGATGATATGACATATAATCTTGTTGATATACCGGAAATGCATAATGAAGAGATTGATATGTTTGTGGATCTTGATGATAACGATCATGGGTAGTTGGCCCATCTGGAGGATGCACAGGATTAGAGGGGGTGGATGTCGTATTGCTGCACATTCGAGGTGTGAAAACCACCCAAAAGTTGTGTGTGTGATTTGATACTTTGTACATACTTAGTCGTTATGTTTGCTCTTTTATTTTATATGGGTAATATAGTGAAGAGGGGTTTGAAGCAAGAGGAAGAAATAATTCGTGATGAGTTGACATACATGACTGCCCTTCAAGCTTGTGGTGCACTTACAGATGCAGAACCTATTATTTCGAAGGAACAATTGTCTCTACTTGGGTTTCTGGAAATTGGTCAGACATTGCATCATGATGCTTGTATGAGGGGTTATACTTCAGATGTCTTTGTTGGTAATGGCCTTGTGAGTATGTATGGAGTACATGGGACCAAGAAGCAGAGAGTATGTTTATTGGCTTACCGTTTCGAAATGTCGTATCATGGAGTGCAATGGCTATCTCTTTGGCTTACCTTTATGGACACCATCCCAAATTGAATGATGGAAATGCATTTCGCGGGTTGGCTACAAGCTAGCAGATGGGTGTGGGATCAACAATTGGAGTTGAAGTGCCTACCATTATGCCTATATCTGTGTTGGGGAAGAGGGGAAGAAGGGTCATGAAATATAAGACAGCTTTAAATTGCAAGTTAGAATAGGATGATGCAATAACTGCCACGCTAAGGATCAGCGAGAATGATAGAATGGAACTTATAAATTATTATCAGAACTATTACAGTCAATATGTTAGGGCCAAGCCCAGTGTTACCATTGATTGGTTTCAGTCAGGCAGTGCATTTCAAATGGCATTGCTCCACGTGTTGCATTCCTTTGCCGGAAGCATGCTCTAATCAAGGCAAAAATATTGGATCTGTTATCGAGGGAAAAAGGGGCTACTTTTCCTCGGCATTCTTCGATTGGGACCAGGGGTGCTTTTATGGTTCTGGGAGGGAAGCCAATTTGGGGAGGAACTGAAGAAAAAAGCACGGAAGGAGGAGGCTAATTACCGGATTCAAAAGGTAATTAGGGAGGGAAAAAAAAACAAGCGTTGCGTGGCTTCAGAGGGAAATTAGGACAGTGTTCTTCGAAAGCTTGAGAAGGAAGCCGTCATCATGTCGAGAGCTCGAATCCTGGTGATACAAGAGTCAACATAATAGAATCCGTAGGTAGACAATTATCGCCACCCATCACCACCATCGCTACTCTCTTGGCGTTGTAGAGAGGACCACCACCTACAAGGAAACATATACTAGCATCGACGCCTCTGACAATGCCTCCATGCTATCACTAATAACACTACTATGTGCCACACTGTAGCATCACACGCCATCTACCAGCCACATGCCGCATGTGAGGTTTTCTGGATGTGCAGTCAACCTCATAATGCAATAGCACTTCCCCCTTTTTGATGTCGTACCACCAGTTGTGGGAGCCGTATTACAACACCTCTTCCGGCACTGCTGCGACATCATCAACCTGTCCATATTGAGATGCGTTGTCATGCTTCACTGCGTCGAGGTCCAGTTGCCAGCCTAGAATTCTCAAGAAGGCGAACAGCTTCTCCGCAACTTCTAAGTCTGAATGGGCTTCCTTTGAGAGATGTGTTATTTCTATCAGAGACCAAGCTTATGATTGCAATCCCATGTTTTTTTTGTGGGAGACAACAAGGGGAATCTCTGCAACTTGAAAGAGGTGAAGTTCAGGACAAGAAAAGCATATTGTGGGAAGGTAATCCTGATGGAAGAGAGAAGAAAAACCGATGGGGAATTTTGCCTGTTCTTCGACTTTTGGATGAGGAAAGAGGGGAGTGAGTTCTTCCATTGATGAGCTTACCGACTTCACATCGTGTTGCCCCATGTGAGTATGCTCCATAAACTGATACAAGTTACCTCAGGATGGCTTATCTTGGCAAAATTCTTGTGTACATAATGTGTTTCTCTTGAGTTTTTGGATCAGAAAAGGCCAGCTGAGTGTGATATGATATGACTCATGAGCTGATGTTCTCAGAAGCACACAGTAAGGGTAGAAGCCCACAGAAGGTTCCCTGTGGCTGTAAGTAAAGCTCATAAAAGTAATGAACTGGAGGTTCTCTCTCTCTCTCTCTCTCTCTTTCTTTTTTTCAGAAAGGCTAAAAAGGTCTGAAGAAGGTCACTGAAGTCTTCCCTAAAGACCTCTTTATAAAGAGACTTCCAAGAGGTGTAGAAGAATTCATTAAGACCCAATAGAAATGTGTGTAGGCAGCATAGATGCAACTCAGAGTGAAACAGGCTGAAACTGTTGTCAATTGTGAGCATTTGAAATCTTGCTTCTCATAAGCTTGGACTCTAAAAAGAGGTTGTATACATGGCATGGGTCAATTGTATGGATCACATGTGGATTTATTATGGTATCACTCTATGCTCACAGTGAAAACTTGGCAGTAATACAATCGTTATTTGGCATCATATTTGTCTTGATTATTTGCTTCGCTTAATCTTCCGTCTTGGAATTTCTCAAGAACTTCTGTAGTTGCGACATTGATTTCGAAACCCTTCGATAGTGGAGTTTTTCGAGATGTTGGGTCCAAGTCGAATGGACACACAGGTCATCGAGGAAGACCTCTAATTCCTTGCGAGGCATGTCCTTGAATATGGTGCACATGAGGCGTTGAAAGGTGGCGGGGGCATTGGTTAGCCCGAATGGCATGACTACGTATGCAAAGACGCCCCACTCAGTGGCGAAGGCGGTCTTGTGCCTATCCGTAGGGTGCACTTGCACCTGATTATACCCCGAGAAGCCATCCAGAAAACTATAGGCTTCCTTACCTGCCACCCTCTCAAGCATGTGCTCGGTGTACGGTAAGGGGTAGTTGTCTCTCTTTGTCGCGGTGTTTACTTTCTTGTAATTGACGCACACTCGAATCTTGCCGTTTTTCTTCATCACAATGACTATGGGTGACACCCAGTCCGTGTGCTCAATTTCGTAAATGAATCCGGCTCTCATCAGCTTGTCAAGTTCCTCCTTGACAGCATGGGCATGCTTTGGATTCATGGGGTATGGTCGCTGCTTGATCGGCATTGCATCCGTTGTCATGGGTATGTTGTGAGTCACAACACTCAGATCTACCCCTCGTAGCTCATCTAAAGACCAAGCAAATACGTCCCGGTACTCCCGCAAAAGAGTGACAAGGCTGGATTCTTCTTCCGTGGTCAAGTCCTCGGCAATGAACACTGGTCGGGGTACTTCCCCTTCCAGGGCTAGGTTTACCTCCTTGACCTTGGCTGGCCCTTCAATTGGTTCGCGGGTTTGCCCTTGGCGCTTGGCACTTAGCAGAACCACCACCCAGTCCCCTCTTTTGAATTTCGAAAAGTGCTTAGGGAGGTCTTGTGGCTTCCTTTGTTCCTCTGATCGTGCATCGTTGGGACACTTAGCTTCATTCTGTCGTAACCGTCTGTGCCTCAGGTGGATGGGTAAGTCTCCCTTGGTGCGTCTGGTCATGGGTGGCCTAGGGATTTCTGGGTCATCATCTGAAGTAACTTCAGATTCAGAGTCGAATTTTCCATTTCCACTAGAGGAGGTGGTCTCCCCTGGTGGCCGCAGTTCGGATGGCGATTCGGTTCTAAGCATTGCTGCCATTCCTGGTTGGGTCAGGCCGGCTTGCTTAAAATCCACAGCTCCCATCTGTTCCAACCAAGCACGATCGCATTTCGCACACATGACTCCTTGGTCCATTCTAAGGGCCGGTCTCGTCTGCGGCTTAGCATCTACTCGGATTTGCTTAATCTCTCGCCCTTTGGTGTCATATTCTATGGTGTCCATCTCACCCTCACTTCCTTCATCGAAGGGTTGGCAATCTTCGTATTCGTCACCGGAATCTGCCTGGCTAGACTACTCATCGTCCCCCAAGGCCTGCTCTGCCTCGTCTTGTTGGTCGGGGACCAACGCCCAGTTGTACCTGAGGTTCAGTTCGTGTACCCTGGTCCACTTCCACTCGGGTTCTTCCAAGAGGTCTTGGAGAGGCTTGAGATTGGCGGCTGCATTGCGTGCCAGTCGTTCCGTTAAGTGCCCCAGTATTCGCTGGAGTTCTCTCCTGTTGGTAGGCACTTGGAAAGCGACAGAGGCTTAGGCCCTTCATGGAGGCTTGCTGCCATCATGTAGATAGGTGTAGGCAGTGTTTCTCTTGGCTTACCAACTATTTTGATAGCCTGCTCGTACGCCTCATGATCTGAGAACGGCAGGTCGAGTGTAGCGAGAACATGCATCCAATCCCGCTCGTCCTCTGGGCAAGGGATATACTTAGTTAAGGACCCATAGGGTTCCTTGTCCTGGGTGTTTCCCTTGAGTAGAGTAGAGATGGCGTCTAGGTCGACTGGCGAGGTCTTCCAAGTGTCCATCTCTATCCTCACGGCGTTAGTTCGGTTGCCCTGGAAGATCAGGCTGTTACCCCAGTCTTCGATAACTCTAGCATTGCGCATTCAGGGTCGACCCAATAAGATATCATAGTCCACTCCCTTCATGACGATAAAGTCGACAGAGAACTGGAATCCTGCAATCTTCACTGGCCAATTCTTCAAGACCCCGAATGGTTTCACTCGCATACCATTTGCTAGCATGACGTTAAACCGAGCAGCTTCGACAGGCGGGTTTCCCCACTTCTGTAACACTGCGTGGTTAAGCACACTAACCCCAGCTCCTGTGTCTACAATTCCCTTTCTCGTTGCATCTCCCAGGGCTAGGACTGGCAGGACTGCGTGCATCTCCGAGCCCTACCAGAAGGCGTTGATGTGCAAGGATTTAGGGCCGGAGTGTAGCGTCAAACTTGGTAAGTGCGTTTTCGCATCCTGGTCTTGAGCATCTGCCGGAGCTTGCTCGTGTGGTCTCTCGACCCAATGTTTGAGGTCCTGCCATAGGGCAAAGTGCTGCCTGAGCAGCTCTCCCAGACCAACCGTTACAGGGGTGGTCACTAGTGTGGTTAGGAGATTGCTAAACACTTGTCCTTCCCTTCGTTCAGACTGTCCGGGCCAATGGCCACGGCTGTCCTGCGGGTCTGTTATGTCTAGGCTTGGCCTTGAGGGCACTGCCTGTGGCGTAGCAGCCTCGGCAGACTTAGGTTGGGATAGTGATAGCGGCGCACTCATGCTGGAGAGATCATCAATCTCATCCTCCATGATGGGTTCGACATCCTTGAGGTGCTGTTGAGCCTCCCTCACCCATTCCTTCACCTTTTCTATGGCTTCCAATTGCCGCTTGGGGTGTGGGTATTCCCCTACCTTAGCGCTTTCCTTTTGGGCAGTTTTAGGGGCTGAAGTCTCTGCCTCTGCGTCTGAGACTTTCTTTCCCTAGGGTAAGGTCGTAACGCTGTCAGTTTTTAGTGCAACCTTAGCCTCTGATCTCTTCTTTTTCTGCCTACGGCTCTTCTTTCCTACTGAGGTCGCGTCGAGATTGCTAGGTCCTGGCAGAGAGACACCGGCCTGCTTTGTTTGTGCTCGGGTCATCACTCGTAGGGGGATAGGTGTGGCCTCCACATCGGGATTTTCAACACCAAACAGTCCGAGCGGGATGGACAGCAAATTAGCTGAACCAAAAGACAGATTCCGTTTTGGGCAGTCTATGAAAAGATGGGTGATTCTGCACTCTGCGCACCTTTGGTTAGCTTTGTCCCTACTTTGTTGCTCTCTTTCTGGGCAGCGTGATGAGACGTGACCGGGATGTCCACACGTCCAACAAGTGACCGGATCCTGTGGCTACCCTCCCAGGCCTCTACCCCGTCCTTGTCCTAATGCCATCACCGGCATCGGTCGGTAATCCATGAGGACTGCATTGCCCTTGTCTCATGCGAGACGTAAGGGTATATGTAGGTTTCTTCGTCACTGGGCTCCTCTACGTAGTGCAAGGGAGCATCGCTCAGTGGGTGGGTCACATAGGGACCAGGCGGTCTAGGAATACCGGTAGGATTTATGTCCAGCCTAGGGACCCCTGGCTTCATGCCGTTAGGCGCTGGTAGGGCTAGCGGGGCTCCCCTTTCGAAGAATGGCTGTGGCTTGTTAGCCGGGTAGAGCTGGCCATAGGGTTGCATATATGGTAGTCTTCGTGGTAGTCTACAGTGTGCGGCATCGTGGCCGAACCTTCCACAGTTAGCGCAGGGTCTTGACCTAGGGTCCTGACATTCTGCTGGCAGGTGGTTTCCTCCACAGTACACGCACTGGACGTGCGGACGCGTAGGTCGCCTCAATATGTCTTGTATTTTGGCCAGTTCCATCTTGACCTCGGCCAAGCCGTGGTCCCCGTCTCGGTGGCCTTCCCCTTATCTTGGGACGATGCGTTGGATCGCTCGCTAGAGGTTGGCGTTCGCTCTAAACTCCATGGGTTGATTTCTTCCAGGTTTGAGCTCCTGGAGCTCCGCTATTTCAGCTGGTCGTCAACCCTAATGGCTTCCTCAAAAACCCTAGCCACCACGTTCCCTTGCAAGCTCGAGTTTCCTGCTAGTGCCTTGTACAATTATTCATCCCGAATCCCGCTGATGAATACAGTTGACACTGCCCTGTCAGTCGGTCATTCGCCTAAGGGGATTCTCTTAAGGAGGCTTCTCACATGGGTCACATAGTCGCAGATGCCCTCCCTCTCCTTCTGCTTGATGTTCATCAGGCGCACTAGCAGGTTGTCAGAGTATCCGGGTTCGACAAACCTCTTGACAAAAAGATCCTTGAGGTTATTGAAGTTGGCTCGTTCTATAGCATCTAGGCTCGTATACCATGTCCTACCTTTATCACTTAAGCAAAGTCCGAATGCTTGCGAATGTTGGGCCTGGTCGTTGAGGCCATTGGCTTCGCAGACTTGCTCAAACTGCTCGACAAAGCTGTACGGGTCGTCCGGTGGCTGGTACTTGTCGAGTTGCTTGGCGACAATAGGTATTTTGGCTTGGCTCTTTGAGCCCTGGTTTTCCCCTAGCCCTGCAAGCAGCGAGGTTGCTAGCGCAGTGGCATTCTGTTCCACCGTGGTGTTATCGAGCAGCTGTTTCATGAGGAGCTTGCCCAGCGTCAGTTCTTCCTCTAGTGCTCTTTCCTGGTCTGTCCGGTTTCGGCCAGCCAAGTTCAGCACTCGCTGCACCTCATGCAGCTCCATGCTCTGCCTTAGGCTCCTCGCTTGTTGGTCCATGTTGTACTCAGCTATGCCCTGCAATGCCTTGCGGGCTAGCCTCCTCTCCTCCTCTAGGTCTGCAATGATTGCCTCTACCGTCCTGCCACGGTGTTCATACCTGGCATGCGCATCGTAACTGCTCACCATTTGTTGTATGGCTTCTGGAAATGCGCTAGCATCTAGCTCCCCTGTAAACCGATGATCTGAGCCTCCCTCTATCATGGTTGGATTCTTGCGCCTGGTCGTAAGTCAGATCCTTGTCGTTGTCGCTCCTAACTTGATCCTACCTTGCGCTCCACACGTTTGCCTACACCTTGGGTCTTCTCCTATTGGTGGGTTTTTTGGGCGATTTATCTGAGTG
This sequence comes from Lygodium microphyllum, assembly GCF_053477565.2. Lineage (NCBI taxonomy): Eukaryota > Viridiplantae > Streptophyta > Polypodiopsida > Schizaeales > Lygodiaceae > Lygodium > Lygodium microphyllum. Next base: position 21,185,901 of record NC_141135.1, on the reverse strand, counting down.
AGTTCTTTTTAATTTTTGAATGCAGTGCTCAACTTATGGTCACTCGTGAGTGTGTTGTTCCTCGTGTACTTGTGCTCAATCAGGCTTTCGGCTTTCCCAAGTGTTCTTCAAGTGCGGAAATTCAACCCAGGTGCTGCGAGTGATTCCCTGACGTCTCACCCACTCTTGCTCGTTTTGGGCCTGACAGGCTTTGCTACTCTAGTCCTGGCCGCTCTACGGGTCCCATGGTCCTATGCTGCTTCTTGTCGCTCACATGGGGGTGGGTCGCTGGGGGAGTGCCCCAATGTGTCCCTCGATGGGTCAGGTTTTGTTTTGGTTTGACTCTGGGAATTGGACGTCCGATTTACCAGTGGTCCGATTTACCAGTGGTCCGATTGTGGGAATCGGACCAGGTATGTCAGGGTTGAGTGGTAGTCTTAAGGTCCGCGTGTCTGATTCTCAAGAATCGGACGGGCAGTGTTTAAGGAATCGGCCAAGCGGGTCCGATTCTGGGCGGTCCGATCGGACCGGGTGATCCGATTCTGAGTGGTCCGATTATGGATGGGTCCGATCCTGGGAATCGGACCGGACAAGTGGTCCGACTAGTGACGTGTATTACTTCGTCCGATCGAACAGGGTGGGTCCGAGTCAGAGCGTCCGAGTGGTTCGAGTGTTTGAGTCGGACAAGTTGGTCCGAGCATCCGATTTTAAAAATCAGACGGTTGGTCCGAGTGCCACGTGGCACGTTCGATTGGACTAGTTAGTCCGAGCCTAGTGATCGGACGGGTCGTTCCGATCGGACGGTTGTCCGAGTGGTCCGAGTCTGAGAATCGGACACTGGGTCGGACGTCCGATTCCATCGGTCCGATGAGTTGCGCACACAGAGTTGCTCGATTTTCACTAGATGTTTTATCCTATTGGTCATGCGATTAACCAGCGACGGAGTTGAAGTGGTGCGGAGGAGATCGGTTACCTGGGAGTCGCTCACTCTCTCACTCTCTATCTCTCTCGCTCTCCGTTGGTTGGAAATGGGGTCCTCTTGTCCTCCCAGAGTTTATACCCTGCTAGTTCTGCCCTGCACACTACAGATTCCTTCCCTGGCGTTTTCTATGCCGTTACCTTTGCATTTACTCCATTTTTTTCCTTTCGTTTCCTGTGGTTTTTCCCTGTTTCACAGCAGCAGCCCTCTGCCTCTTCGTGTGTGATTTCCTACTGCTAATCTATCCTAAACACATCCTGAATCGAAAGCAAAACACTGAACTAATTTCTCCATGTTTTCCAGTCATTAATAACCAGATTATTCCAAAATACTTACCTGTTCTGAAGATCAAAAACACCGAACTTCCTACCTATCTCAAGCTCCGTTTTAGGGTGAATACCCCACTTCGATGCTGCTCGATATGAGGCGCGCGAGTGCTCGAGCTTGAATCCGTTGGTCTCGGCAACGGAACCAAAATGTGGGAGCTTTTGCTCAACCGCCAAGACCCACGGACCACTTATTGTTTCAAGCGTTCCAAGCGAGCTCTCATAGCTATCTCTCACCTAGCCGACGCGCCGTCGATCCTACAAATGCAGTGAACTTACCTTGATGCTCGATCGAGTACCCTCCTCTCTCTCACACTCCGATAGCTCCACGATTCTCGATGCTAGCTCAAGCATCCTCAAGCCTCCTCCATCTCCAAGCTCCTTCCTCCATAGCCGCGTGCGCAAGAGAAGAGAAGAGAAGAGAAGAGAAGTAGGGGAGAGGAGATGGTGAAGAGCTTCACCCTCTTGATCCCTCACTCTCACACACACTCACTCCCTCACACTCTCACACTCCCTCTCTCAAGAGCATACACAAGCAAGAAGGAGAGAAGAAGAGAGGAAGAAGAAGACTAGTTTTGCCACACCAAAGAATGAGCTCTTCATTCACTTTTCAACTTTATATACAAAACCCTACTTTCCTTTTGGGCGGTCATACCCTTTTTCCCTTTTTTACATGGCCGGTCATAGCCTAGGCCCTGTTTTCCATTGTCCTTTTATCTTCCTTGTTTCCTTTTCACTACCCTTCTATATTTACAAATTGCACGGGTGAGAGCCCGGCACTCTTTTACAAGATTTTAGGGTGCACTTTTTATGCGCCTTTCCCTTTTCGTGTTTGCCTTGGCCTTTTAAGGTTGTCCTTGCGCTTTTGGCCTTTTCTCCTTTTTTTTCCTTCCGTCAGACTACCTTTTTTCCGCCCTTGCCCTGCGTCTTTTCCACTTTCTTTCGCTCTCTTCGTGTTGGGGTTAACAAATATAGACGCTCATCAATGGAATAACAAACGAGGACGATCATCATGAAGCATGGCAATATCAACATCCAAAAGTAATGTTGATGTTTGTAAGTATATTATTTTGCTCTATAACTAGGGATAGGATCAATCAGATTGGAGCATACAAGCGGCAGGCCCTTTCCACATCCAGGTTACCTCATTTGTGTCATTCAAGTACTTTGCTATAGCCTCCACAAGGAAAGCCATGTTTTACACATGTTCACTCTATAGATAGAACCAAAAATAGTTCCAACATCCATGTCAAACAAGTAAACATTTCAAAATGACATAGCAGCCACCCATGACAAAATGCATTTCATAGCATCCATTACAATGGAAGTCGTCAAACGTTGTTGGAACAGTCTCTGCACACAAGAACTGCTTGCTTATAAGCATCCAAACAAATTTTAAAATTGTCACCTGCAACAGATATCTATCTTGGCTGGGAAAGTTACCATGCAACTGTTCCAAAAACAAACATGCATCTTAATGTGTGTGTAATAAATAATGTTTACAGTAGGCGATTAGGTAGTTAAATTCTGTGGTGTGCATGGTTAGGTTCTCGAGTGTTCTCAGGCATCTTATCATGACAAGAATTTCAGAACTAGAAACGTAAAAGCAGACGCACAGAAGCAGGAACGGCACCTCAAGGGGGATTAAAAACAAAGAGATCCCTCTCGACACAAAAAATGTATTTTCTTCTTTTATTGTCGGGAGATACACCCCGTGAGCGCACCCCTAGGGGAAAGATTTGACTTCTCTTACCTTACGTTATTGGTGATACATAGATGTTATACAGAGGTATAGCATCGGTCTCGAATGATGCCAAACCCGTGGTTGGCGAAGACTGCCCGACGAAGGCTCCTCTCGTCTGTGTGTTGGCGTACTCTGACATGATGGTCACCGAGAGGGGTAGTCCCCGCCGATGCCGAATCCCAGCCAGAAGCGGAAGAAGCACAGCGTCCCAATAACTACCCGTGACCGGTGTCCGAAGGAGAGGCTCGAGGCAATGGAGCTGAAGATCATGAGCATGGCCGTGATGCCGGAGACCCTCTTGCGGCCCAGCTTGATGGAGCCGAGGCTCGAGGCGATGGCAGTCAAGGTAACCAATCAAGTAAGCCCAGAGGCCGAATCTTTAATAGTGAAGGCTATCGACGTGCCAGATCAAGGTTTACGCACAAACAAACGTTTGAACCTCCCATAGCGGCAAATCGATACAGTCTGGAGTAGGCAAAAGATCACAAGCCTTCGAGACGATCATCTGCCCAGAATAGGCTGCAACGACAGCAACTCCTGTATTGCTGCTCCGAAAAGAGATGAATTTGGAAACAATCAACACATGAAAAAAGCAGTATATATCTCTGCTGAGCTAGTTGACTAGCTACTCATTAAGAAACGATAAGCCATCAACGAAACGCTTCCTGCCAGAAGCTTAGGTTTGCAGTTCTTTACATACAAATGCAAGCGAATAGTCTTAGAAGCTCATGTCCGGCTTAAAACTTGTTACAAGCTTGTCCTCTGTCTCGATCCCTCAAATCCACATCAGCTCTAGGCTGGGCTCGACTCGGCTGAGTACGGCTCAGAGCCTGAGGCTTGGGAGGCTGGAAAACTGCACTTTGGATCATTGGAGCAGTTTATCAGAGCACAGCACACTCGGTCTAGGTAGGTTGAGGCATCATCAGGTCGGGTATTTTTGGTCGGACATCTGGCACAGAGAGAGGAAGCTCGCTTAGCCCTCAATTGCTACCAATTGGCCCTATTGTCCAGTCCAGCTCCTCGTCATCAGACGATTCTTTCTCATCGGATGTAAGCAGCTCTGATACCATGTTGAATAGTGCGCGAGGGAGACGAGGAACAGAGGAAGAGAGAGGAGAAGAGAGATACGAGACACCGAAAGTGGAACCCCATAAATGTGTTAACTGAGCACACATGATAGGTATATATAGAGGAGACCTGGGACGCTATATATAGACAGACTATATATAGCTGGGTGCTATATATAGACAGATTATATATAGCTAACATCCCCCGCTATATATAGATAGACTATATATAGCTGAGCGCTATATATAGATAGACTATATATAGCTAACAAAATACAGGTGGAGTGATACGAGTGTGACCAAGTTGTTCAGGTACATTCTACATACGCTGCGTTGATATTTTTGACTCCATTATAAAAAACACTTATTGTGCTTTTTCAAGTTGTTTTATGATTTTTTTAAGGTTGCTAAAGTATCATATATTACCACTTGAAAATACGATGCCTAAGTCTCGTGATGATGCGTGACTAGTATTACGAAAGCTTAGCATGGACTACAACAACATCCATGCATGTGTCAACGATTGCGTGTTATTTCGAGGAGACTACAAGACTATGGAGACATGTCCAAAGTGTGGTGCTCACAGGTATCGACAAGACTTGCAGGGGCAAACCATCCCTCAAAAAGTTCTTAGATGCTTTCCACTTATACAACGTATATGTCACTTGTTTCATATGTCGGGCATGGCGAGCTTGATAACGTGGCATGCATAGAATAGATCCACAAATAGAGTCCAACGAATATCAACAAATTCACATGCATGGAGCCACATTGACTCTACCTTTCCAGGCTTTGTATGAGAGCCAAGGAATCTTCAGCTTGGTCTTACTATGAATGGTGTGAACCCATTTAGTCTTTGCTCAACTTCTTACAATGTGTGACCTATAGTCCTTGTTAACAACAACATCCCGTCATGAATTTCTACAAATAAAGGACACCTCATCCTTAGCTTGCTCCTTTTTGGGTGCTACAAAGTCACAAATATGGATGTCTATCTCTGTCCATTAGTTGATGAGCTCAAGATTTTGTGGAAGGAGGGGATTGATATGGAAGATATGAGCAAGCACAATGGTCAATGGTCTGACAATATATGAGACATTCTCATATGGACCATGCATGACTTTTCGGGAGTCACCGAGTGCTCACATAAGTAGGCTTCTATTCTCATTCTAACATAGCTCCTTTAAGTTTGTGTTGACTAAATAGAGGTGTTGGGACATGTCTGGTTACCTCAAGTTATCATGCATATCCATTGTGTAGGCCATAGTTAAACTCTCAAAGGTTATGAACCATGAAGAATATGATATATCAAGGACATGCCGCTTTCTTTTCGGAGGGTCATGAACTGAGGGAAGGTTTTCTTGGATGACCTCCAGTACGACTAAATTCCCAAAGCTGGTACCAGTTGAAAATGATCCACATGAAGTCACATCCAAACAGAATGCAGCGGTTCTTAGTTGCCATATTGGACCCACTTAGAGATCAACCATTTTTTGAATCCCATGCATATTTTCAAGAATGTCAGTAGCTTATTATGGGACCACATCATAGGAAAGAGAGACATTGTAGGGGCACGAATGGATTTGAGAAGGAGGTAGGCAAGATGGAGGCGCTTTGGCTACAATCAAGCACTAATGGTCACTTGCAACTACATCGTGCTCGTTGGATCCTATCCACTAAAGAATAGCGCATTGTAAAGTAAATTATTAATTCTGCACCCTGATAAGTATGATGCATTCCCTCATATCCGCTGTCTCTAAAGATGAGCAACTATCACAGCTAAAATCCAATGATTGGCATAAGATATGTCAGAATTGTACTGGCTTTGATTGTAAGTAGCCTGTATATTTTGCTATTTAGTGTCTAGTCAGTGTTTGTAATGCTTCTTCACTTGTGGCAATTTATACTACCAATCAGATCACAGGATTCGTTACTCTAGAAATATGTGAGGCAAATTACAAGTTGTTGAATTTAGTGCAATGGATCTCACAGAAGGAGATCAAGACATCCTCTATTGAATTTGCAAGGCGGGGAGCAGTAGAGACAGTCTATCTCTTTGAGAAGTACTTGCCCACCAGCATGCTCATGATACAAACTCACGTCCTAGTGCATCTTGTAGATTAAGTGGAGATTGCGGGACCCGTCCTCTATACACGATGAATATTGTTCTTGGATTGCTTCATGAAAACCATGATAGGCTTTGTGTGACAACAAGCTCGGCCAGAAGGTAGCATGGCTAAAGGCTGGATGCTGTGGGAGGTGTTAATGTATATTTCATAGTGTCTACCAATGGTGGATTTAGACAATAGTATGCTATGGTCTGCTGAAGGACGATGATAGACTGACCGGAGATGTAGTGCTTGGAAATGGGGTGAAAAAAAGGATGGATCCTACAGTGGAGGAGAAAGTGAATCGTTTTTGTATGTTGCATCATGAATCCAAGGAGAAGTGGCTTGCTAGGTACGAGCAGGCCAGGAGAGATTGAGAAGAAGCATAATTGGAATTTCGATGCAGCATCCCCCATTGATTGATTCGCTATCCTAAGGGCATGGAGGAGATGCCGCAGTTTATATCTATGCAATGGTTACATGGAGCTTTGATCGCAGCTTCTCGCGAAGGGGTGGAGGTTTCTATTGTGAGGAGTGGAAATTGCACACAGCCAAAAGTTGTTGTTCAGTGAGTGGCTCTAGTTGAGGAATCAAAATCTTCAAAAGCTCAGATGGGCAAAAACCTCCCATCCACATGAAGCATCTCTCTAGAGGAGTCTTCCACATACCAGACATGGTATAAAATACCTCTATGAGAACTACCCCCTTGAGGTGGAATAGCTTAGCATAGTGAGTCATATTATTATCAACGAGGAAGTGCAAGTCGGTGTCACTCACATGTGCCATCAGTCCAAATCTTAGCTCTGAGAGTTGCATCTTTTGCTCTTCTACCCACCTCGCACAATCCATATTGAATGCAACAGCTCTGAATTCACGGTGTCGTACTGCTGCGCATCCGAGGTGTGAAATCCACCCAAAAACTGTGTGTGGGATTTGATACTTTGTACATACTTAGTCGTTATGTTTGCATTTTTATTCTGCGTGGGTAATATATGTTAGAAATGCGGGATCTAGAGCATGGCAAAGGCGGAAGCTATGGAGGATGGAAGATGAAGATACTACTCATGTTGACATTGACAAAGAAGACAACTGTTACACAAGTGAATTAGGTTTCAAGATTGAGACTTGAACTCATAAACACAATCTTGTGTAGGACTGACAATGACACAGAGACTTGAATGGAAGAGACAAGTACTATTGCATTATCATCATATGAAAGTGATAGTCAAGTACATCATTATATAGGATTGCTTGGTGGCACATTTCATCCACTGTGCATATGGGATTCTGTCTCTCTTCCTAGAATAAACTGCATCTTCCTAACCTAGCTATTCCATACAAAGGGGCATACACAAGGTGTGATTGACAGATTCTCAACACCCCTCCTCAATCACAACCTGAAAGTACAAAGTGTGTAGAGGCTTTAGTGAGAGCAGTACCTGCAAAGTGTGGGCATACCACAAACATGGCAAAACACCAGAGGCTGTCGCAGAAAAGGCTAAGTGTGGGTACCATAAACATGGTGGACATCCAGAGGCTGTAACAGGGGCCTCACAAAGTGTACAGAGGCTGTAGTACAAGGCTTACATGAGGAGTTTACAAAGCTTATGAAGGAACATTAAGGCAGGTACAATGCTTTTAAAACAGAAAATGAGAGACAAGGACCGATAAGCCCTTGTGGTCTTTTTCAGCATATGCTATTTCTTTGTCAGCATCATGGAAAATCTTCTTATCTTTCTTCTTTGGTTCTTCAGCTTTGAATGATGTGGTCTTTTGGTCTTCATGGCTGATCTTCTTATTGTCCTTCTTCCTTTGCTCTTTGATCTTATGGTCTTCTTGATGGACTTTGCTTGTAGCATTTTTGAGTTTGCTCTTCCAGTTGTCCCCCTCAAGCAAAGAATTTCTTATTTTCCCCAAAGCAATAGGCATGTCTTCTAGTTCTTCAAATAAACACAAGGATGAAACTTGAATCAAGGCTTGAATCTTCCCTGCAAGTAGAATAGGCACATCTTCTATGTAGTGTAGATAAACAACACAAGTCATGTTGCTCTTCATGGAGTGTATCCACATAGCGATCTTTTTGTTCGTCATTTCCATGACCAAGGATGAGCAGCAAATCAACTCCAGATTCTCAGATTTATCAGTGGAAGGGCAGATTGCAGTGTGTCAAGAGACACAAGTAATATTAGTGTGAAAACACACTATGTAGTTTGATTCTTGATGCTTGTTGATGTCGTCTCGTTGAACTTGACCTTCACTTTGAATCTTCTGCTTGCTAGCTTGGAATGCAAATCTTGCTGGGAACTTCAGTGACACAGTGGATCAGAGTGGCAGGGCCTTCAGTGAGCTTGGAGGAGTGAGAAATTGAAAAAAAATGAAGCTTTCAAGGTTTTGGCTATGGCTGACTTTTAGGGTTTCTGAGGCAGCCCTGGTTTTTTACAGATTGTGGGAGCTGTGGTTGACCATTTTCAAAACTTTTTTTATGAAAATGTAGCTCATGAGATGCTCTACCAAAGCCCTAACCTCCTCGTCCAGATCGCGGCCCGTACTGCACGCGCAGATTCGAATTCCGTGAGTAGGCGCAGTTTGTACAGACTTCCGCGATTTCCGCAATGCTGGGCTCGATGATGACCAATGTTCGACTGTGATGTATCAGGGAGCTTCGCCACGAGTAGAGGGATGTTTCTCCAGAAGGAATCGTGGGCTAAGATGGCCTGTAGAGTAAGATATAGAAGCTCCAAGCAAGGTAGGTCCTGTCTGGCTATGGCAGACACAGAGCAGAGATTGACAGTTTAAGCAATGCTGAGCTATGGAGTGGCCAATGTCAAGATCTTAAGTGATAGAAAGAAGCCTTGGGAGTCAAGTAACAAATGGATAGAAGAGAGTAGGTTCAGACATGACCTATGGAGAAAGATCCAGGAGCTTCAAGTTGACAGGGTGCTGCTGGCTATGGCTGCCATGGAAGCTTCAGTGAGGATAGAGGTAAGAAATGGAACCATGAGCTGGACTTGAGCTGACCTGAGGTTAAGAGAGACTGAGAGAGGCTAGACAAGCAATGCCATGCCCAACTGGGCTCTGATACCATGTTAGAAATGCGGGATCTAGAGCATGGCAAAGGCGGAAGCTATGGAGGATGGAAGATGAAGATACTACTCATGTTGACATTGACAAAGAAGACAACTGTTACACAAGTGAATTAGGTTTCAAGATTGAGACTTGAACTCATAAACACAATCTTGTGTAGGACTGACAATGACACAGAGACTTGAATGGAAGAGACAAGTACTATTGCATTATCATCATATGAAAGTGATAGTCAAGTACATCATTATATAGGATTGCTTGGTGGCACATTTCATCCACTGTGCATATGGGATTCTGTCTCTCTTCCTAGAATAAACTGCATCTTCCTAACCTAGCTATTCCATACAAAGGGGCATACACAAGGTGTGATTGACAGATTCTCAACAATATAGTGAAGAGGGGTTTTGCTAGAGGAACTTATCCGTAATGCTCTGGTTGACATGTACGCTAAATGTGACATGCTTGTAGAAGAACAAGGAGTTTTTGATAGATTAGAAACTTGAGATGCAGTCTCATGGGCTATACTTATTTTACGATATGTAGAATGTGGGCTTCGTAGACAAGTGCTGAACTGTTTGGAATAGATGTAAGTGGAAGGTCTGACTGTGAAAGCTGTCATGTTTGTAAAGGGGATTAAGGCTTCTGGTGCCAATGGAACTTTAGAAATAGGAGAAGTCTTGCGTGCTGAAGCAACCAAAAGAGGTGGAGTAAAGTGATGGATAATTCAAAGTTTCATTGTCTTCTACTCTCCAAGTACTCAAGTTCATTGAAGAAAATCGCATTGAATGGTGACAAAATTGTTTGCACCAAATTACTCGAGGTTCCAAGGTAAAGCAGTCTTGGCTTAGATTTGTGATGTGGGTTAGAGCATTAAGATGAAGGCTTGTATGCTTTTCTAGAGGACGCTTTTCTAAAGCCTATTGTGAAGGATTGAATGCCTGGGGAAGGATGAAAAAGCCACGGATGGCTATTTGAAAATGAATGACTATTTTTGAAATGGGGGCTTTTTGGGGGGAAGAGGCTTAATTGAGAAGAGCAGAGCAGAAAAGATACGAATTGCAAGCAGAGCAGAGGGATCGAGGAGGATTTTATGGGGGATAATAGGATCATACATATTGGAGGTGTGGAGCTGGAGGAGAAAAAAATTCTGAGTCAAATGAAGAGCTTACGACCTATGCTTCGGGCTTACATGAAGGGGAACCTGCTTTGATTCTTGTGGAAGGAAGACGATCTCAAGGAGCTATGGAAGAAAAAGGGGAGATTTTTTGCCAATTAGAGGAGCTCTGCAACTTGGAAGGGGAGTTCAGGACAGGAAGAACAGGGGGAGGTAATCCTAATTGAGGAGGGAAGTAAAACCGATGGGAGATCCCCAGTTCTTTGACCTTTTGATCGGGACGATGGGAGAGAGTTCTTCCATCGATGAGCCTACCGACCTCACATCGTCATCCTCTTCCACTGCCTTCTCCTCTGCAGCCATGGAGTCTCCTCCCGCAGTCCGTAGCGCAGATCAGTGCAATTCAAATGTCACCAGATTCTCCTTCAGTGATCTCTAATCAAGAGCATACTGTCTGGATGTGCTAAGAGCCCGGACAAGCCCAAGTACATCAACTTGTGCATGCTAGTAAACGGCATCAAGCACTAGTGGCCACACACAGATCGAGTACCCCTGTTCAAATCAGTGCCTTGCGGCTTTGTAGGGGACTGAGACACATGCTAAATTAGCTTCCAAGTCCCAGAGAGAGGGAGAAAAGGGGGCGATTGCTGCATACGGAGGAGGATCTATTACCACGATGCCTGAATATCCATCCCTTTCCTCCTGCTGCTAATCGGCACCATCATTCTTTGCTACTTGCTGTTCCAGCGCAAGTACGCCGTAGCATACTATGGCAACCCCACCATAAATTGCAATCGAAGAGGAAAGCATCCGAGGGATATTTTGTCACAGAATAGAGAACACCAAAAACACAAACAGACTCTTGACGTCTGCGGACAATGTGCTAGAGATCAGAGGATCGAAGGGGGGGAGCCTCCGTGTTTGTTTAGGGAGGATGAAAGATTTTTAAAAAAATCCTTATGCTACTGTGGACAGAGGGGGAGGTCGACGACGATGGTGGAGAAGAAGAACGATGCTGCTTCAATGGATTGCTTATGACCGAAGAATCTCGCAGCTTCTGTTACACTGGAATCAGGGCAATAAATTCTCCTTCTCCGTTTTTGCAGAGCCGATGATAAAATTTTGACGCTTGGATTCATCGTTTGAAGCTCCAATTGAGAATAAGCTGTAAATAAGGAAGAAAAGTGACTCCATTGATTTGAAGCCATGCAAAGAAACGAAACCAGGATTGTTGATGTTCGAGTCTGAACGAAAGCTAATTGGAAACAATGTCATTATCTATTATGTATTTGTAATTTGATAAACTGAATCGTTAATGTTGGTGCTTCAAGGTGGCGAACTGCAAGAAGTTAGGTGATGCATGACAGAAGATAGATGTTGGCATATCTTCTCCTGGAGAGTGGATGAACAGGTCTTCTGATTTCTTGATGAGCAATGTTCAGATTGTGCAGACGATCTTGAGTTTCGCCATTATTCAGACATTAAGGAGTGTTGTTGAGGCTTTATAGCATTCCATGGTCCTGTACGCATCATACATAGTTGAAAGTTTGCGTCAGTAAGCTTAATTGGTGGGATGTTATGAGATATTATATTCAAGGAAGGAATTCAATTGTCTCAACAAATTGCAAATGGGTTTTTCTGGCTACAATAGATCCTTTGGTTGATGTTGCTAAAAGGAGAATGCTGAAATTTCTGTCTGTAGTTGATAATCAGATTTATACTGAAGGTTCCTATGTTGAAGGATGAATTCTATGCTCAACTGAAAACTTGCTTTTGGTCTTATCATTGCTGTATAGACGAGGTCTCGTTGGGAGCTTGGCGGATCTATTACTGCACACAAATCCTCTCATCTTGCTTATTTTTATGATTGATCTTCTATCCTGAAATTAGTCAAGGTCCTCTGTGGTTGTGACTTTGCTTTCGAAAACCCTTTGACATCTTTGATGAACCCGACATGAAAGCGTCGCATACATTTTAGGATGGGAGATACTTCAGCATCCATTTAAGCCTCTTCTACGATTCCTGCTGCGTCCTCTACTTCAGCTCCATCATTGACTACTGCTTCAAGTACTTCAACGGATTATTTAAAGCAGATTTTGTAGAATATGTCTATGTATATGCAGCTTCAAAACTAGCAGACACAATTGTATATGTAGCAGCAGCAGCAATTGCATCAATAATAGTTGTCTCAGCAAAGGCAACTATATTCGGAGCAGGAGAATGCAATCAGTGCGACTAAGGCGATTGAAGCAATTGAGAATGAGAAGAAGCTATTTGATGGCCGTAATGTTTCAGCTTACTTGAAGACATATGAGATCAAGATGGGATTTTTTGGAGTACCAACTAGACTTATGAGTAAATATTTCCTTCGTCTTGTCACATCCGCCTTGAGGGAAAAAGTGACTGATCTTTTTATTCAAATTTCTCATTGGCAAGATTTTAAGAAGGCCCTAAAAGAAGAGTATTTCCTTGAGGACTTTGGGATGGCTACACGGCGGTCATTCCGAGAGTGGGTCTACATGCCAAACAAAGGTCTAGCTGCTTCAGAGTTGATACGAGAATTTGAAGAGAGGTATAGTCAGCTTGATGAACAAAGAGCATTGGATGTTGAGAAAGTTGAGCTTTTCTTGCAAGCTGCAGATCCTGCTCTTCAAGAAGAATTGGGAGAGCTTCTTAAGGATCGCACGAAGCCTATGGGTCTTAAAAAGGATTGGCAAGATGCCCAGGATGCAGTCTCGACTTTGACCAAGAGGAGGATATGGAAGACCCGCCTACAGAATGGATCTATGATACCGACGCTGTCTTCTGCTCCTATGCCTACTTCTATCCTTGTTATTTCTTCTCTTCCTCAGCCAGTTTCTTGGCCTATGCCAGTGCCTACTGTTTCTACTCCTCCTATTCCTCCTGCTCCAAGACCGATGTCGGCTCCTTCTGCTCCAAAACCATCCGCTCCGTCAGTGCCTTCCTCTCTTGATGATATAATCAAAGGCATAACGGATTTGACACTAGAGTCAGTTAAAGCAGAATTGGTGGGAAAATTGAAAGAGCAGTTTGCTTCGACTGCACCTACTATTTCTTCTAGTTCTCCTACTGTACCTAGGAGTGCTCCTAGTGCACCTAGGAGAGATCGAAGATGTATTTGGTGTGATAGTACGAACCATCAGCATTGCAGGGATTGTGAATCTTTTCAGGATGCAAGGAGGAAGAATTTGGTATTTTGGGGACAAGATGGTAAGATCTGGTTGACTGAAACACGAGCTCCGCTTGCTACCAACTTTGGGAAAGTCGGAATGAAGAAGTTAGTGGATGACATGGCTGCGCATACTTCTTATGTGGCAGCTAGAGGAGATGCTTCTGCATATGGAGCCCAGAGTAAGAAAGGATCAGAGAATCAGTCAGCATTATGGACTTATGCTATGGAGACGGCAAACAAGAGAAAAATTCAGCAAACTGTTTTGACTAGTGCAGGCTCTAGCATCAGATCTGAGACAGGTTGGGATTCGCCGGTTGACAGGTACACTATTTATGCCTACTTGGCTAACTCTCAGGGAGCAGATGTACTTGTTGAGGAGAAGCGTAAGAGGAATGAAGAAAATCCAAGTGCAGCTAAAAAGACTAGAGGGGGTGAATTTGTTACTCCACCTATTGTAGGACTGTCTTTGAGATCTGGGCCAAAACGACAGATGGAAGATGCTCAAAAGAGAGAAAAGAGGCAAGAGCCTAGAGAGAGAAAGCAGCCAGGGTTTAGATTGATGTCTGATATTGAGACATCTATGGACATGAAGAAAATCTTGAATGACAAGATACTTGGCAGTGAGGTGACTTTTAATATTTCTGAAGTTTTGGGCATCTCGAAAAGAGAGTTTCAAGAGGCCCTGAAGAGGAAAAGACATGCATTGCCTAGTACTGATACACAGGGAGTTTTGATTGGGGAGTTGGATGAGGATGAGGATGAGGTTATGGTTGAGAATGCTTCTATTTTTCCACAGATAGAGAAGAGGGTTCAGCCATTATGCTGAAACTGATGAGCCTGTCTTGATACTGCGTAGTCACTTTTCGCGGAGTCATTGGGCTAGGGCAACTACAGAAACGATGGTAAAAATTGGAGAGAAATAGGTGCCTTATGTTGCTTTGGTGAATCATGGTTCAGAGATTAATCTCATAGTTCGTGGAGTTTATGAAAGTAATAGATGGCCTATGGATGTAGAGCATGGGTGGCGTATGAGAGCCGCCAACAACACTGCAGGTGATTTGTATGATGCTTGTCCCAATGTCAGGGTTTCTATTGGAGATGTAGAGGAGGATTTCCACTTCTTTGTGCAGGATTCATGCTCTTACCCCATAATTCTTGGACAGCCATTCATCATAGAGATGCGCATGGAAACAAAGGTAATGGATGATGGATCTTCTTATGCACGGATTCACAGTAAAGATGGTATGAGAGCATTTCAGTTTATGACTGTGTGTGTGAACCATGTTAGAAACAAGGATACTCTTAGAGATGCACCTTTGCCCACTGTGAGAGATTCAGGTTTTCATTAGGTACCGTTGTTTTGCGAGACGACAGTGGTACAGAGCAGAGGAGATTGGAGTTCTCGTCTCCTGGCAGTAGTGTTTTCTCCTCCAATTTTGTTGGAATTTCAGCAAACAGTTCGATGAGTTATCAGAAGACTTCTAATTTGCCTAGAGCTGCCAGACAGTACATATGCAGGAAGGAGAAAAATTTGAAAAATGCAGGTATTTTAGAGGATGATGAGCATATAGATGGGATGTATGATAGTATGATTTGTGCAGATACGATGATAGAGATGGAAAATATGCAAACACTGATATGCAGAGTTGTCACAGTAATGTATCAGTGCAATCCCTGGACATGTTTCATGAAATTGCAGATTTTTTGTCACAAATAGAGTCAGAGGCTAAGGTGACTCAGCAAAAAGTATTGAGTGCTGAAGAAATTCAGCAAACAGAGTTTCTAATTGATTATGATCAGCTTACAGAGACACAGAGGGCTAAAAACTTTCAGCCAACAGAGTTTACTGCTGAAATATTTCAGCATCCAGAGTTTAGGGCGCCGCAACATACTATGGAAACCCCACCATAAATTGCAATTGGAGAGGAAAGCATCCGAGGGATATTTTGTCACAGAATAGAGAACAACGAAAACACAGAGAGACTCTTGACGTCTGCGGACAATGTGCTGGAGATCAGAGGATCAAAGGGGGGGAGCCTCCGTGTTTGTTTAGGGAGGATGAAAGATTTAAAAAAAAAAGCCTTATGCTACTGTGGACAGAGGGGGAGGTCGACGACGATGGTGAAGAAGAAGAACGATGCTACTTCAATGGATTGCTTATGACCGAAGAATCTCGCAGCTTCTGTTACACTAGAATCAGGGCAGTAAATTCTCCTTCTCTATTTTTGTAGAGCCGATGATAAAATTTTGACGCTTGGATTCATCGTTTGAAGCTCCAATTGAGAATAAGCTGTAAATAAGGAACAAAAGTGACTCCATTGATTTGAAGCCATGCAAAGAAACGAAACCACGATTATTGATGTTCGAGTCTGAATGGAAGCTAATTGGAAACAATGTTATTATCTATTATGTATTTGTAATTTGATAAACTGAATCGTTAATGTTTCTGCTTCAAGGTGGCGAACTACAAGAAGTTAGATGCTGCATGATAGAAGATAGATGTTGGTATATCTTCTCGTGGAGAGTGGATGAACAGGTCTTTTGATTTCTTGGTGAGCAATGTTCAGATTGTGCAGACGATCTTGAGTTTTGCCATTATTCAGACATTAAGGAGTGTTGTTGAGGCTTTACAGCATTCCATGGTCCTGCACACATCATACATAGTTGAAAGTTTGCGTCAGTAAGCTTAATTGGTGGGATGTTATGAGATATTATATTCAAGGAAGGAATTCAATTGTCTCAACAAATTGCAAATGGGGTTTTCTGGCTACAATAGATCCTTTGGTTGATGCTGCTGAAAGGACAATGCTGAAATTTCTGTTTGTAGTTGATAATTAGATTTATACTAAAGGTTCCTATGTTGAAGGATGAATTCTATGCTTAGCTGAAAACTTGCTTTTGGTCCTATCATTGCTGTATAGATGAGGTCTCATTGGGAGCTTGGCGGATCTATTACTGCACACAAATCCTCTGATCTTGCTTATTTGTATGATTGATTTTCTATCCTAAAATTAGTCAAGGTCCTCTATGGTTGCGACTTTGCTTTCGAAAACCCTTCGACAACGGATCTACCCGCATCTATAGATGCTTATCCACCAACATAAACTCCATGTTGTCTAGCCTAATCAAGCTCTTGTTCAATCTGATTTAGCTTCAGTCGACTTGATTCTAGTTGTTGGACATAGGCTTTTTTCTCAAACGGTTTTTACGAGTAGGTTCTGGGTTCTGAGAAAGCCTTCTAAGAACCTTGGAGTTTGTAAGCTTTGAGCGATAGTTATGATCAAAAGACCTCAAAGAAACAACTATGTCTCCACGGTTCTCATTTTCCAGCCTATCCTCTTTGAGAAGTGATCGATTTGATCAATCTTTTCCTCTAACTTTTGAGAGGGCCTTCACCTCTTGCTTGTCTCCTCTATTTACTAGACTAAGTTATCCCCCAACTTCTTTCACAAGCAGGTCCTTAACTTGTTAGTAAGCTACGCCCTTACTTAGCATCTCCAATGTGAACCTCGAACCAAGTTTCTTGAGTAGCACCTCGAGCAGCACCTCCTTCCTTGATGTCCTTCACCTCATACAAGACAATGGATGTGTGAATGGCTTAAAGAAATTGAGATGGAAATAGGATTTTTGATGGCATGTACAAGGAGAAAAATTGAAATAGGAAGGATTTAAAGTATGGAGGAAAGAAGTAAGATGCACCCACTAGCTATCTAGCTCCTCCATGGCTCTGATACCATGTTGAGAAAAACGGACCTAGAACTAGATGATTAGCTTGGACTCATTAAAAAAATCTTGAGAAGAGAGATGAGATTAAAAGTACAAAGTACAATATCATTCGTAATTTAACTCAATGTCAAGTTCATGATTTTATAGTTGTAGGATGGTTCCCATTTTCTCATTGTGCCTATTATGGGATTCATGCAACTTCCTCTAGGTTGTTGTATGTCCTTTGCCCTATTGCTCCATACAAAGAGGCTATTTTAGGAGTGTGATTTCATAAATCTCAACATAACGTGCCTAGAAAGAAAGAAACATCCACAATTTATTAGCATAAGAAAGGGAAACATTGTTCTCATTAAACAACCATGAAAAATTTTCTATCCCACCATCTTGAATATAGTCTCCCATGCTACCTTTGAAGTGTGATGCAAGATTTCAATAGAATGTTTAAATTGCTAAAATCATATGCATGTGATCACTTTGCTATAGGATACAATATCTCTAAAATATGTGTATGATTGCAAGCTCTCATTTACCTATAGCATCTTATGCTAATGGTGAACTTCAAACCAAATAACTACTTCACACCTCTTCTTTTGGTCCTTTGTGAAGGCCCTCTTCAAGCATGACATGCAACTCATGGGTGTATGAAGCTTTGTTATAGCTTGTTTCATAATCTTTTCCTCCTTCTTTGTCAATATCCATGGAGCATGTGATACCGTGGTGTTTCCATTTGCTGCCTTTTGTGGCCAAGTATGCGTTTGCCTTCCAATACTATGTAGATTCTCTGTTAGATGCTCAGAATCTTGAATCCCAATCAAGTACTCCCATATGATAGATTCCACATTCTTGAATATATTCATGGGATCTAGAAGGTCATTGACTGGGTTCTAATAAGGTAGCTGAAAGAATATAGAGTACTTAATCAAGAAAATACACAATGTATATTCAATAGGCATTGCATAAAGCTCAGGGCTGTAAAAAATTAAGCTTAAAGGCCTATTGACTCATCCCATGAGGAGGTGGATGTTCCATGTGTTTCCATAAATCCTTCCAATCTATGATAGATCATCATTGTTGTGAAATCCTAGTCAATGGTGCCTCATGGTTAGGATGATCAAAAGGGAGAAATCTATGATAGTTGTCATAAATAAACTTCTTTGGAGAAGTTGGTTATGAATGATGGACCACCACATGGGACATGCATGGTAGCCGGAGAGGTAGAGAGACATGAATCACATTCTTGTAGAAAGAAAAGGTACTATTCCCTAAAAACAAAATAATATACATATATAGAAGTTGGTTTAGGAGTTTCATACTTGAACAATCACCATACCCTAGGAAGTCATTCATGGTCCACATTATTTAGGATGCCTCTCAATGTGAAGTTTTGCATATACAAAGGTTGAGATACATCATGCACGTCAATACCTCTCCAAAGTGTCTCAAAATATTCTATCAAGGGATCTAGATATACATCCATATTCTTGACTATATTCTTCCTTGGAATTAGTAGAGATAGCATAACATGCCCTTCTTAAAATTGCCATTAGGGGTGGAAGATTGTAGTATAACAATACTATCACACTATAACATATAGACCCAATAGTAACGTTTAAAGGGATGGAATTATTCATGGAAAAAATTTCCCCCATCATCACTATTAGTGACGTGATAAATTCATCACTATTTGAGTCGCTATTTTCATCGCTATTAGCATCTCTATTCGTGTCGCTATTTCCATTGTGATTAGCGTCGCTATTTGTGTCACTAATTAGGATAGTGACGCTAATAGTAGTAGAAATAGCGATACAAATAGAGGCGTTGATAGCAATGGTTGCAGAGTAAATTCGATGCAAATAGCGATGGCTACAGAGG